>NW_017263672.1:28976-459134 GCF_001662655.1 Pseudogymnoascus verrucosus
TTAGATAGGAGCTTTATGCTTAACTTAATATAGTACTTATTATATACTATAATGTGTTTTATAAAAGCCTTTGTATCTAATCCCCTACCTTCTCTATTAAGTAAACTAATATAATAAAACCTCTATAAGCCTTATAAGTTTAAGACCTAGCATTATAAGAACCACTCTTAAATTATCTTAGGATCTTTACATTTTGCTTGTTTATAGTTATACTTCTAACTAAACTTTGATTTGATTTCTATATAATGCGTTATAAAGCCTATAGCCTAGTGCAACGCTAGGTCTTAAACTATAAGACTTATAGAGGTTTCGTTACGTTAGTTTACTTAATAGAGGAGGTAGGGGATTAGACACAAAGGCTTTTGTAAAATACGTTATAGTATATAATAAAATACTATATTAAGTTAAGCACGAAGCTCCTATCTAAGAAATAACTATCTACTTATATAGTAGCGTTATACTAAAGGGAATAGTTAGAATAGTAGACTCTCTAACTATTCTCACTATTCCTACTAATCTAATTACGTATATGTCCTATAGGAGGTGCTATACTTATTATAGGTACCGATTCCTATAGGTGCCTTTCTAAGGAGGCACCTTACTCTATATAGGTGCCTTTCCTAATAGGCACCTCTCTTTAGCTAGGTACCTTCTAAGAAGGGTACCTTTTCCTAAAGGTGCCCTTATTAACTAAGCTACCTACAATCTCTACGTCTATTTCCTACTGCTAATTAGCTACAAGCTATTTTACCTTATTATTCTATCTTATAGTATATAGGTTGCATGTTTTAGCTATAATACCTAGTTCTTCCTAATAGGGCTTTTACCTTGTTTAGAGAGTAGAAGGTTAGCTATTTCTTATATAGCTTATAGCTAGGGTAGAAATCTATATAAATCTAGGTTAAGGATATACTAAACAAGAGCTAACTCTTTATATAGAGTTAACTTCTATAAGTTAGGTATAGAATTGCATTAGGATGTCATTCCTTAAATTCGTTAACGTAGTGTTGTTTAAGGGATATTATATAATGCTATAGCTACTTAGACACTTTAAAACTAGCCTTATTTAATTACTTACATAGCTAATAGTATTCTATCCTCTTAATTAGAGGATTTAGCTTGTGTTAGTCATAGCATTATTAACTATAGTTACATTAACACGTTTTAGTGTTTTAGTAGGCTACTCGTTTAGGTAGGCTACTTATATAGGAAATACGTTATATAAACTACTCTAAATACTCTTTTTATATATTAAAAATTTAATAGATTGTATATATATATACAATAACTCCTATTCCTCCCGCTCATCGTCTACATCACTATCATCTACCTCTAGTAAATGGCCCTAATCCTATAAGCAAAGTAGATATCTAACTATTAATGGCAACAGTCTATTCCGTTTCTTAGTAATAATATCACTACCATTACTAAATACCTGTTCTAATGCAGCTAATGTTATAGGGATTGTAAGATGATCTCTTACAATCTTTGCAATAACTAGATATTAGTACTGCTTTATAGCCTAATATTTAAGTATATTAGTCTATAGTCTAGGATAGCCCTCGTTATTCTATCTTTTCTATTCTAGCTCTTAATGAGAGGTTGTAGTTGTAACATATAAATCATCATTAGAGTCTAGCTCTAGTTGCTCCTTAACTTCTAATTAAATCTATTACTTAATTCTCTCATTAGTAAGCTAATACTCATAGCTGTTATACTAGTTGTATACAGCCCTAAATTAAGCTAATACTTAATGCCTTTTAGCATTCTTAATGCTAGTTAGCCATAGCCTCTAAAATACAGCAAGATTTATCTATAGATTACAAACTATAGCTATAGCTAAGTGACTATAACGCTAGCCTATTGTTAAAGTATAGTATTTGTTAAGTTTAAGCAACGTAGCTATATAAGCTAGGCTAATTGTCGTCTAGTTACTAACTGCCTAAATTGTCATTTTAAGTCTCTTAATTATCTTAAGATATTTTAGAATAACGTAGTTTAGAGTTAGGTAGGCGCTTGCTTGCATCTTTTAAGACAGGCTTAAAAAGATCTTAAATAAATCCTTAAGACTCTAAATAATTGTCTAATCTTCTAAAGTAAGAGCAATCTCTCTTATACTTAGATTAAAAGTCTATGTAGCACATATAGCAGTTATAGGATCTTGTAAGTACTTTGTAGTTATAAGCATATAGTATGTAGAATTCCATTAAATTAGCATGTTAAGCGTTAGCTGTTAAGGCTTAAGCCTAGCTATAAGTGCTTGCCTTTATAGAGCGTCGTTCTATTGCCTTTGATTCTAGAATACATATATATGCCTCTATAGCTTTACTAGAGTTATCATAATCTCTATATTACTCTTAACTATACGTAGAATCTAAGCTACACCTAGCTTACATTAATAATCATTAACCTCTACTAATAGGTCGGCTTTTAAGGCTTTAAGAGTAGCTTAAACTATAAGATTAATAATATAGGCAATATAGCGTACGTTACCTTCCTTAATAGTAAAGGGCTATAGTTGTTAAGATGAAATTAGATAGGCTTTAGCTAGTTTCTCAAACTTAGAGAGCATTACATCATTAACTAAGGCATTGTCCTAAGTGTAAGTAAAGATAGCTCTTATAATGCCCATTCTGTCTATAATAGCTTATAACTCCTCTATAAGATATTTACTACTATGAATAGGCTCTTTAAGATGTATTACATTAAGTAAAGCTAACTGTTGCTACCATTTATTATTAATCTAATAACTAGTAACTGCTATAAACTAGGTATAGTTGCGAGCTAACTAGGCGTCTAATATAATTAATATTCGTCCTCTACTCTTAATATGAGAATTAAGCTCTATAATTAACTGCCCTTAGTGATATGAGAATTAGTAGAGCAGCTCACAGCTAATAGTTGTAGTAGATATACTAAGTGTAGTTAGGCTTAGGAAGTGTACTAGTTAACGGTACGTGTAGCTCTCTACAATACTTAAAGACAGGTTATTTAATATAATAAATTGTATTAACAATTCTCTATATTTTGCTTAGTAGAGTGCTAGCTTAAGTGTAGGCTATACTAGCTAGTAAGGCTTGAAAAAGGATGATGAATTACTGCTTAAAGCGCTAGATATACCGATATTGCTGTTCTTGCTATTATGTAGCTGCTCTAAAGCAGGGTGCTTTCTCTTATAATGCAACTATAAGTTACTAGTTGAGTTCTAGGTTGCAAGTTAGAGTGGCAGCTTATAGCTATAGCCTAGCTAAAGGCATTTATACTATATAGTTAAAGGTGCCGTTTTAAGTAGTAAACGGCTATATAGCCTTATAGAGAAGAGTGATGTTTTGGTAATAGGCAAACTATGCTGTAGTAGCGGCTGCAAGTAGACTAGAGTTCTTAATGTAGACAGCAGTAGAATAGGGGTATTTAAGGGTGGGAGATTCAATTCTTAATAGCCTATAGGGGCTTTAATATAAGTGGGAGCATCTAATAAAGGCAAGTCGCTCATTTTGTCTACAGTAACAAAGTCATAGTAAAGCAACTCTCAACTCTTCCTATTGACGGTAATAGTAAGCGTAACGATGAAATTTCTATTCTTAGCTATTCTTAGCTATTCTTAGTAGGTATCTAGATATGTATCCGTGGATACTCATAGTATCCGGATACTCGTCGAATTCTCAAGGATACAAGTATCCGCATATAAGTATCCGGATACCCCGGATACTCAGGTATCCGTGGGGATCACTGATTAAAAGCATTTAAATTTTTTACTATTATAAAGCTCTTAATTATTAAAGGAATGTTAGAAAATAGCTAATAAAAATAAGGAAGTTATAAATTAAGTCACTTTACATATAATTTACTATGTAATACTACATAAATTGAGTTGCCGAACTTGCTTCCACCCACGGTTATATAGTAGATTAAGAGAGTAAGTAATAAGATATAAGTAAGTTAGATAAATTTATAAAGATTAGGATAGGTATGGCGACGGGGATAGGGAAATGGGAATAGGGCGAACGGGGATAGGCGAACGGGAGTAGGGAAATCGTAGGAATATAGCAAACGGGGATGGGGATGGGAATGGGAAATGGGAACGGGGATAGGAATGGGGCGAACGGGCATAGGGCGAATGGGAATGGAAAATGGAAATGGCGGGGATAGTAACAAAGGCGGCAACAAGGTGGCAACAAGGCGGCAGTGGGGATAGCGGCGAGCATTTTCAAGCCGTAATTTCAACACTTATTAACTTCTGTACCTATGGAGCGATTCCCTTCAAAATAAGTGCGTTGAATTCGCACGATTCTATAGTATATGTAAATATCGTTTTATAGATTTTAAAATCGCAATTATACGTTCTATAGTCTACGATACACAAGGGGATGCTTTCCTTACTATACATTATAATTACCCTACTATAAATCACGACATAATTATAGCGTATAGAAATACAATTTATTACTATAATACATTACTTTATACATTACTTGCATAAGGTTGCATAGTCGCCTACTGCGCGAATACACGCACATAGAAACCCTCCGTTTGAGGGGTAGCGCCGGGCGCTCTTGCACCAGGAGGGAGGGGAAGCACTCTAGCCTCTGCAGCAAAGTCTTTGTGCGTCCATACGCACGGTGTAAAGGAGCCCACGCAAATGGGACAGGCGAAGGTGGGATTTGCATCCGCTGGGTTATGGTAATCGTTTGTGGGCCACCTCGGATCGGTGACCCGCGACCACTTTACTGCAACACAGCAAGTCTTCTTGCTACCCGGCTGGGTCCACAGCGCCTCACCTCCCTTCCGGGTAGCACCCGCTTTCTCCTTCCATCCAGCAATCTTCGCATCGACGCGGTCGATGGTAGCGGCCGAGATACTGTGCGCGATCTCGCCATCGGCTAGGCGCCCAACCGCGAGGAATTCCACCGGCGCCTATATAGTCTGGAGGGATCGCACGGTGATGCTGCCGGATGGCACAGAGCTCGGCGATTGCGCAAGGCCGGAGACGGGGACGGGTGCTGAGGTAAGAAATTATAGCTTTGTATGGTAGATGTACTTGGTGAGGTGCGATACAATTTGATGAGGAATGTGCGTGTGTTTAGGGTATGGCAGTGTTGACAGTTGAAGCGTCTGGATTTGCCGCTTACCGGGGGATAGGGGCCATCTATCAACAGCTTCACTTTAGTGGGATACTACGAGCAGACACTATCTCGCTCTACGGTATAGCATTACAGCGTCTACTTTACTTCTTTTCCTTCTTCTACTGTGACACTCCTACTCTACTCTACTTCTTTTCTTTTCTACTATACTCCTACCGTACGCTCTACTCCCTTTCTTTACTGTGCCATACTCTACTCTATGCCTTGGCCTCCTTCTACTGCATTCGATTCTACAAAGTGGAAGCTATGTGGACTATGCTGGTAAGTGTGTCTAGACCACACTCTTGTGACGGCGTTTACCTCCTCTGTATTCCTGACCTTCTTGAGCTCCTCTACTAACCCTTAGCCGTAGTCCATGATCGTGTCGACCCTATGTGTTAACAGCGTCGAGTTTTAGCCGTAGATCATCGTGCGGCAACATAGCATGTCCTTAGAGAGAAAGTCGCACGGCCACACCTGCCTGAGGTTTCCCTTTCCCCTCTACGAGCGATATACGTGTCCATTGAGGCCTGTGATAGCGATTGTACCACACGATAGGTTAGATATACACTCCCTAGGGAAGAAGGGTTAGGATCTAACAAGCGTGTCACCTTAGCCCGCTTTCCAACAATCTGCGAGACGTCGACGGCCTTCGCGGGAGTAACAGGGCCCGTGTTATTTGATGAGAGGAAACTCATGTTGAGAATGATGAGCTTTTGAGGCATCGCGGCTGCTGATGGAGCACCTTCGTAGATTCCATAGTATGCTAGGTCGGTGTCGGCCGATGGGAGGGAGGCGATGTAAGGTTCCTTAAGCGCGAGGGCGGTGGCCATGAATAACATGCTGTAGTATCTGCATCAACGCTGTTAGTCTCTATTTGTCTTGATGTCTTAATATGGCAAATTCCAAAGGTTTAACTTACGTTGGGTAGACCGCAGCAGGTTCCCCATTGTGTGCGACGGGTTGCCACGCGCTGTAGTAGAAGGGTGTGCCCATGTGAAAGTAGACGCCGCCTATTCCTATGGTCGCGCCGTGAAGCATGTAGTCCAGCTCCCACAGTGCAGCGCCAAGGGTATTGCTCACGCCCCTTTTACCATGACAAGATACACTTCCCGTCTCACCCATCAAAAACGGAACACCAGCTTCCTCTGCAGCCTTGATCTCGGTATCCCACTGAGCGAGAAATTCCACCAAGGCAGTGTGATTCATGAGATTAGGAAGCGACACTAGCTTAGCTCTCTCGGCTGGGCTTCATTAAATAGGAACGCAAATTTTGGGGCTTATAAAACTTACGATCGCACATAGAGTACGGATACGTGTGATCCGAAAGTGATACCGCATAATCCACCTTCTTTGGCAGCCCGAGAGCAACGATCTCATCGAGCGAGAAATTTCCCTGATAGACAGGAAGCTGTGCGAGTGCCCTAATCGAAAACCCCTTCGCGGTTTTCTTGGCTAGCTGATCCAGCCAATCTTCTTGCTGTGCTACGTACGTCTGCAGGTTCCATGGCTTCGGTCGCTGTGACCCGTAGAAGTCGGGTTCATTGCCTAGTTCGTATGCGCGCAGCCGCGACGGATGCATATACTTCTCCGCTGCTTTGACCTCGGCGAGTGGGATCGAGACGTCATTGCCGCCCAAATTGAGGCCGAAGATGAATTCCTAGCGCGGAGGAACGTTTTCGTTTAAGACAGTGAAAAGGTTTTTGTTGTAGCTGGTGGCAATAGCTTCGTCGTTGCTAGGGGTGAAGGTGTTATTTAATGTCTCTAGGCAGCCGGCGCAGAACGACGCGGCGTCTTGGGTGTGTCTACCTAGGCGGATGACAAGAGGATTGCTAACTAAGTCCTCGATGTTTTGGAGGAGGTTGAGGGAGAGGACGTTGGGGCTGTCGACGTCCCTGAGGTAGTCTATGACGTAGCAGAACTCAATGGAGAGTGAGGCTATGTCTTTTGGGATTGGCCTTGCGGCAATGTTGGCTTGGGCAGATAGTTTAATCACGGTTGAAACTGCGACGTCTGCCGCTAAGGGGCTGCATAGTGCACTTGGCAGTAAGAGCAGCACTGACGCCGGATTGTTGAAGCCTTAGACAAATGCATCGTGAAGCTGTCAAGCGAGATATTAACGAATGGCTGGGGGTTGGATTAAAGCTGTGGGTGAAGCTCTTATAAACTACATAACAACTAACACCCTCGATATCGGTTTGTGAGTCCGGAGACTAAATGAGGAATTCGGAACCATACAACAAGCCGGAAAATAACTTATAGACCAGTCCTGGTATAAACATGACTTGTCCGCTAACCTAGGGCAGATAGCTCCTTGCATACGCAGATCGCAAGCCATTGCCGATCACTCCTAGTATTCACAGAGAAATTAATGACAAGGTAGAGAATAATTCTGCCGCATTTGATGATTTAACCTTATAGTACCAGTAAAATGACTTAATGGAAATATGTAGTAAGGTGGAATCCGGTTGAGCAATTAAGGGGATTTGCGGGGTAGCGGGGTAGCGGGGTAGCGACAAAATGCGGAGATGCTAGTAGTTCTCCATACGTTTAGTTTTCTTATTAGTAGCGGAAGCTCTACTTCCGTCAACTCACAACAAATCTAATGAACAACTACACACTGTTCTATCTCTGCATTTTATCCCTAATTTCGGACCTCTTTTCTTTATTTCCCTTCCTATCTATCTCCACAAAGAAGGTTGCGGGGTGGCAACGGCACTAGAGGTGGCCCACATTTCAAAGGATAGTACCACTGCACTGATTATCCCTCAGCTAATCGATGGTCTCTTACCACCTAATGATCCCTCATCACTTCCTAGTCAACTCAATTAGAGGATCTCTTCGACGTTGTCGTGCCTAGATACATGGTCGCACGTTTACCGAAAGGCACCTTGTCGTCACTACTCGACTTGAGATAGATTGAGTTACAAAGGCCTATCTCAAGTCAGCAAAGTATCTAAGGTATGAACAGCCATGCGCACATAACCGTCGCCTAAGGTGTCATCACCTATGGCACTGTTTAGTAGGGACTGCGCTGCCATGCCAGTATCTAAATTTGTGAGATCTTTGGAATGAGCTTGCGGAGGTAGGGCAGCTGTGCGGCGATAAGTTACCAAAGTCCGTCGCAACCATAACGACCGTCTCGTACTCTCCCACTGGCACACTAATTCCATGCGGTCCGCTGAACAAAGCCAGGCGAGGTACGGAGTCGCGCTATTAAGCGCCATACGGAAAGTTCGCAAGTCAAGCCTCTCCGAGGTTGGATGAAAAGCTCCAATGTGTTGGCCCAGTTGGTTATCACGGATGGGTGGCTGTGCAGGAAAGACCAGAAGCTGACTGAGGGAATCCATAGGTTGATATACTGGCCAGCTTGACTTCGATGGGCCGAGACATTGTCATCAGGACTATACTCTCTAGTCGATGTGAGTGATGAAGGCTCGAAGGAAATGGCAACTTCATGCTTGTTCCGAAACATCATGACGCCGCATTGTGTAAAGCGTAAGCCTAGGGTCTCACGGGAGTCCAGGGAACCAGGTCAGGAGGCAGGAAGGGTATCGTATTCAGTAAGCACAATAGGTCTACGTAGATACAGCGACTATTGACTGGAGTCCTCCACTGAGGCTCCAGCCCCTGATATATCTTCCTATACCGTGAACCCTAATAACCGGGCTATACCCGAATGACAGCTCCACCGTAGGGCTGCCTTCGGCGTGGCACCTCACGTGCCATCACGTGAGGACCGCCTTACACATTGAAAGGCGAGCAGTGCGGCGAACACACGTGCAAAGATGTAGACGTAGCTCCAGTCAAAACTAGACTGGGATATGACATGTCGTACAGTGGAATATACTACGAATGGGCCAGAGCTTGATGCGTGCGGGGGAAGATCTCGTAGAAGGGCCCGCGTAAGTAGTGAATTGAGAGGAGTATGTGACGACACAACGTCGTTTCATAGCCTAGTTCGCGATATTGACATATTAGTGCACATGACGGCTAGAGCTAAAACTGATCCCGGAGGCAGATCTCCGACGTTCCATGACATACTATATTTGCAATTCTGAACTCCCCTAAACAGGCTTTGAATGCGCGCGGTGTATGTACGTCACGGAGCGAAGCCGTAATACGACGCCACCCACGTCGAGCCATTAAGATCTTACCATTGGCCTTCTTTCACTGCCGGGCCGTCAAACATTGCCGTCCACAAGGGGAGTGGCGCTCTCAAGGTTACCCTACTTTATTCTAGTAGGGTCTTCCCCACACGGAGCTTAATCAATCCAATTTTTAGTTCCCCGCATAGAACAGTCTCATATGCTTAGCGCATCTTAACCTGCGGATCAATATTCCGTATCTTTGCTACGGACTCTTTATTTTCGCAGCATCGGAGGGACGCCTTCCATTCTCTTGGCCTAGTTTGTGTGATGCTGTATGGACGTCAGCGGTGCCACGAGGCCAGACCGGATTTGCCAAAATAGTCTAGTCAGACTCACCGACAGAAAAAAGGGGGATCACCCCAAAGTATATAAATCAACCCATGGATCGACAAATAATGATCAACCTCTCCGCATTTTCACTCCACCAAATTAGACAAACACATCAAGAAACATGAAGGTCACTGCGCTTAACATCCTCGCACTCACCACCTTAGTGGCTGGTCTCACGTGCCCAAACAACTCTGGCGGCGGATGCGGACAGTACACTGTGTCTGGCCTGGGCTCGCGCAAGACGCAAATTAAAAATGCTGGAGGTTCATCCCGTGATCTTGCGATCGCTATGATGGAGACCGAGAAAATGGATACCAATTACGCGTGAGTAGCATTTGGGTTGCTCATCTAGCCTATTAGGCTAACGTAGCGTAGATACGGTGACAACAAGAGCGGCGATGCAGCAAACTTCGGTATTTTTAAGCAGGTATGGTCCGGAATCTCTATAGTTTCAACAGCCGGGTCTAACCGGAGCAGAACTGGGGAATGCTCCGCGCAAGCTGCAGTCAATTCAAGGGACAAAGTTCCAGCCAGTACAATAATGGTGCCGTATTGAACTCTAATCTAGCCTCAGATCTTTCATGCAGGCACCAGGGAGAGAGCTACTACGGTTACCAGAAGTCAGTCACATGTTCTTATCCTCCTTATTATGTAGGTCCTAATATTCTAAATAGGTGGGTTGCTGGACACCGAAATGGTGCCTCTGGTCTAGCGAACCCGAACACAGCAGACATCAACCTGTACAAGGGAGGTGTTGACTGGACTGAGCAGCAGCTTAACGGTGGCCACTTGTCTGACAACGAGCGATTCTGGGTCGACGTGTAAGCTATAGCATTCCTCTTGTAATATACTAAGGTGCTAATTTAGAGACAGTGTTCCGATCTAAATCTCTAGCCATACTTGACTTAAGTGATGAGGGTATCCGAGACGTAGTAGCTATAGCTTATAGGGTATGCTAGGGTAGTAGCTTGCTCTAGGGGTATCTAGCATTAGAGTATCCTACTCTTCTGTAAATAGTGCTCGTAGCTGAGCGAAGTACTTTGTGCTTAATTAAAGCTAAATATATTAAGGCTATGTTCTTTATGTTCAAGTTAGTGGTTTAGCTCGGATCGCGGTGTATAAACTGAAATTTAAAATGTTAAAAGAAAGTTGCGACAAAATGCTAGAGAGGTGACCGAGCAAGACGGTAGAATTCGGAGACGCACGGCAGCAGCAGCAATTAGGGTCGCGGAAGAAGCAAAGCCATTGCTACATGAAAGGCGCTAGTGTAATAGAGGGATGAACTTATGCGTAAGGTAGCAAGTGGCGAGAAAATCCGCCTTAACGGGACGGAGATCATGCACGAAAACGTCACCTCCCGTTAAATCCCCTTCCCGCCTTACTGTCATCTCTCTCGTAGCATACGGCTCTAACTTCCTAAACAACCTTAATCCTTCTTAAAACCCTAACCCTAATGTGTGCTTGTCATTATGTTCTTGTATAATCGCCCTATCTATAAACGCCCTATGTAAACTAGCAACTCTAGCCTTCTCTACTATACCCCTAATCCCGGCGGTCCTTCCCATAGTAGTTGGACGCTGGCTGTGCCACGACTACTCGGGAGGTCCTGGACTTCAGCTCCACGCAGAGAATCCTCTTGCTCGTGGGCTGATGCCACACCCTCCCTGATCCGGGACGATTCGCCTCTGCCCTCGCCCACCACTCGGAGATCTTGGCGGCGACGTGGTCAATGGCCACGACCGAGACGCTATGCGCAATGGCGCCATCGCGGAGACGCCCAGTCGCAAGAAACTCGACTGGGACGGCCATGGTGCGGGGAGATCACACGGTGATTGTGCCGGATGGCACAGAGCTCGGCGATTGCGCGAGGCCAGAGACGGGGACGGGTGCTGAGGCAAAGCCTCCTGCGGATGGGATCTGGATCCCTGGAGCTGGCGGTGGCATCATACCGCGACCCTGCGATGGGCCCGGGAGAAGATAAGCTGGCGCAGGGCCAGAGAAGACACCGCGACCCATCGTAGGGCCCGGGAGAACCGGAGCTGGCATCGCACCAGAGAAGACGCCGCGCCCTGCAAGGTCGGACGGGAAGAGCGAGACGGTAGGCGCCCCTACAAAGGGACCGCGACTCCCAGATAAACCCGGGGCGATGGAGGCTGGCCGACGGCCAGGCGGAGCAGTGCGGTCCTCGGCGGATCCGGACAGGACAGGGACTGGCGCAAAGCCAGAGAAGATCTGCCCCGGTCCGCGAGAGCTAGAGCTCGCGGAGCCGGGGCCTGCGAGCTGGCTCGGTGAGCCCTGCGAGATGTGCCGTGCGAGGCCAGAAGACCGACGCTGGCTCGGTGAGCCAGGGGATGCGCGCGACGCGAAGCGGGATGGTGAGCGCTGACCCGGGGATCCGGGAGAAATCGCGGCGCCAGCGGAAGTCAGAGGCTCGAATGAGCCGGAAGCGGGCATCGCGCTCATCGCGGCGGTTGGGGCGGACGGTGCTGGCTCGAAGCCAGGCGCACCGCCACCACCGGAAAGAAATGGCACGGGGCCGTGGGACGTGGAGGAGAACGGCGGAGAACGGCGGATGACGGGACGTGTCTTCGTCCTCGTCGTCAGAGGTAGAGACAGCCCACTCTACCCTCTCCGACGACACGTCGGACGTCGACAACGCCCGCCTCTTCTTCCGATTCCATTCCTCGAGCGCTGAGCCACGACGCCGCGCAGACGGCGTCTCCGATGGTGTCATCAGCGTATCCCGCTGAGGTGGGAGAATGTGGGGGGTTCCCACGGGGAGGGGCGTCGGATCGCCAGGGGAGGGGATCACATGTGGGCGACGCGGGATAGACTCTGCGAAGGTCAGGGCTCCGCGTCTCGACGGTGGCGGGGGCTGTTCGCGGGGATCCGCGAGCTGGCGCAGGAGCTCGGTGATTTGTGCCTTGAGCGCGACATTCTCCTCCTCGTGCAGTCTTGCGGTGGCCCTCATCTCGCCGATGGCCTCCCCATGCTTTGCTATCAATTCCTCCCGCAAAGTAGCTGCGGTGGTAAGGTCGATTTTCTGCTGGTCGATTGTGGCCTTTGCGCGCGCGAGCTCGTCAATGAGCTTCTGCTTCGTAGTATCCCCTACCATGTCTTCGATCTTCGTAAGAGCTATCGTTATCTGAGCGAACCCCATCGCCGTATCGTGGTGGGCATCCCCGACGAGTGCTTCAACTGCTGCTATTTTCTTCACAGCAGTATCCACACCGCCGGAGACGCCCTTGATCCCTGTGAGACCCTCTGCTGCAGACGTGGCTGCGCCCTTGATGTCGGCCTGGATCCCCCCCGCACCCCCGAGCAATTCAACGATACCGGCAATCTTCTCATCGCAGCTCTTCGCGGCCGTGGTTGATCCCCTCGATGAGCTCGCTCATCGCCTTCATCCCATCGATGGTAGCTAGCTTGTCGAATATCTTCGCGGCATCATAGGAAGAAGTCTTCAGCTCCTCGATGAGCTTATGGGTGTTTGTGAGATCCTTCGCGGATGCAGTCTTCTGCTCCTCAAGCAGCTTTGCCATAGCCATATCAGCGGCCGTCGCCCGCTTCGCCTCCTTCGCCTGGTCCTCCGCGCTCTTCTTCAGCTGGTCCTGGATCTCCTTGGCAATAGTGGTGGGAGCCCCGTCGAAATAGTTACAGAATTCCATAAACCCCTTCGCCAGCCGCCCATCCGGACCCTGCGTCGTCTCGAGAAACTCTTTGATATCTTCAAGCCCCTCATCCACCGCACGGCGGACATCCCTCTGCTGCTTGGTCGTGAGACCCTCGTCCGGTACGCCCGGGATCTCATCAATCGCCTCCTTCACCATATCCAGCTTCTTATCGAACTGTTCCATCTTCTCATCATGGGCTTTGAGAATGGCACTTCCAGCCTGGTGCGCTCGGGTGAGACTCTGTGCTTGCACCCGCTCGAGGCGGCACACCTCCTCGAGGGCCACGAGGGGGACGTTGAGGAGCTGCGCGGGCAGCTCTGCGGCATCACGGCGGGAGTTTAGCATCTCCTCAACCTGCGCGGCTGTGTCGAATAACAAAACCTCCTCCGTCTCAAGTACCAAAGCATCTATCTGCGAGTCCATAAGATTCCCTGCGAGAGCTGGCACCTTGCGGGATCCCAGGACGCCGCGGCCGCGACGCCCCCTTTGCGGAAAATTCCCCCCTCCCCTCTGAAAATTCGCTGATGGTTGCATAATCTCGTTGCTTCGTATGGTAGGTAGGCTTGTATGGTAATGTGCGATAATTCGATGAGAAATGTGCGTGTGTTTGGGGTATGACAGTGTTGACAGTTGACGCGTCTGGATTTGCCGCTTACCGGGGGATAGGGGCCATCTATCAACAGCTTCACTTTGGTGGGATACTACGAGCAGACACCATCTCGCTCTACGGTACAGCATTACAGCTTCTAATTTACTTCTTTTCTTTCTTCATACGATACTCCTACGATACACTCTCTACTTTACTTCTTTTCTTTTCTACTCTACCATACGCTCTACTTTACTCCTTTTCTTTACTTTCTGTGTCATACTCCCACCATACGCTCTACTCTACTCTACTTCTTTTCTTTCTTCATACGATACTCCTACGGTACGACATGGCTACCCGACAGTCAATCGCGCAGAAGTTCCTGGATGCCGAGGAGACCAAGCTTCTCGACCTGGTGAAGGCAATCCTGGATCAGGACGGATACTTAGACGACGAATACATGGCGTCTCAGTACGCCTACTCAAAGCAGGCTATCATGCTTGCGGCATATCACATCCTCCTCGCCACCCCGTCAGTAGTCCTTCGGGCTATCATTCGGGGGGATCTCCCAGCCATGTCCGGGAACGTAGAGGTCCAGTACCTCCAGGACCCAAAGTACACAGAGGTGCCGCCGAGATACGAGTTTATCTATCCTACGATTTATACCATCTACCTCGTCGATCGAGAGACCCATGATCCCCCGACCGTCGAGTACCTGCTCCTCATCATCCATAGCATCCGACAGGTGGCTGGCCCTAGTGCCATCCAGCGACCCGCTATGGAGACGGCGCTCAAGTTATGCACGGAGCTGGAGATCCGCATGGCGGGCCAGCAATTGCGGGATCCCATTGTAGGGGGGATCGTGGACGTTGGATTTTCTGGGGATAGCGCCGCCCGGATCGACCAGCACCTCGCGGATGAGAGCAGCAATAAGATCATGCAGATATTTGCTGACGCCGCCATCTGAGAGTTTGGCGAAACCTACGAGCTCCAAGGCTGTATTGTGGGCAGGATGAAGAAGCTAGAGCATTGTGCCCTCGCTGAAATCATCTTCTCTCGGATGGCGCAGAGTTATACCTCTCGGGGTGGAGGGTTCAACGGAGCCATCGCCGGAGCCAGCATCCAAGGGGCCCACGCCCTTACTGGTGTCGCATGGGAGGAGATCGCAGGGGTGGCACCAGACTGGGTGCTCAGCAATCACTATACGTCTGATGCGGCGAAGGTGCGTGCTGTGGTCCAAGACCACCATGCCCGAATTTCCTGCGCGCAGGCCGTGGCGCCGCACCAGGCTATTTATGGCAGAATTCAGGGGATGCTCTCCGCCGAGGAGAGTGCTAGTATGGACGCCTGCGCGGATGCAGCTCGCTCTGTCGCTTACAGCCAGCTGGCTGCCGGAGACTACAGCCAAGGATCAGAGGATGGCACCACCCCCGCAGACCGCGCCGACGAGACCGAAGATGACATGGAGGACGGTACCGTACAGGAAGACGACGATGAGATCGAGTCATATGGGCTTGCTCCTATGATGGACCTGGGATCACCGGATTATGAGCGGGACGTTGATCCCATCATCGACAGCAGCGACCCCATCGTCCCAGCTCTTCGCCGCGCTCGCCTTCCATAGGTGTTTATTTTGTTTTTTTCTATTGTTCTTCCTATCATACAGCACCTCTTGTCATCCCCCGTTTTTCCTACCATACAGCCCATCTTGTCATCCTCTACTTCCTCTTCCCCCTCTCATTTTCCCATCGTACAGCCTGTACCTGTCATCCCCCGTTTTTCCTTGCTTCTCCTTTTTCTCCTTTTCGTTGTATCTTAGAGTTCTTCCAGCTATTATAGGCCTATAGCGAATGAAAAGATGTTCCCTGTGTTCCCGTATCGCGTGAATGGTAAAAGCAGTGCCATATAGCTATATGTAAATAGAGATTCCGTTTATTTATCGTGGGAATGCCATAATTACCCCATACTACCGCTTATTCGCACCAAGGCGTAAACAGTGAATTTTTGTTTTCGCTTGCCCCCTCCGCTCCAACTCTCATCAGAACAATCTCACTTTACCACTTATCCCCCTCTGCTCCAAGTTTGATCAAAACAACTTCACTTTGCTACGTACTCCCCTTTACTCCGATCTCTACGTTTACGTTTGCTCCGAGCTTAGTCCTACGATCTTTCCTGGATCCTACCGATCTACAATACCATCATCAAACTCACCACCACCGATCTTTCCTGTCCTCGACTTCTGATAGAAGCCGCCATGAGCTCTCCTGCTCCTGCATCCGACGGTGATGCCCCCTTGATCCCAGAGACGCCGCTCACGAGTCACACGAACTCGACACAAGATACTCCGGATCCGAACAACCCACATAAGGCAAACACTACGAAGTATTTCGCCTTTTATCCCCTCTTGGATCCTGGAATGTTCGAGGCGTTTGACGGAGCAGCGATATTTGGCACCACCGCATTGAACAAGCATCGCATCTCCGATAACCTTGCGAGTAAGATCATCATCTGGGCGACAATCCACAAGAAGCCGAAGTACGGTTTTATGGCGCGCAACTACTTTGTTACATCCGGCAACAACGTCCGAAAGCGCGGGAAAGTGATCGGCTTTGGATCCCCCTTCATCTATGAGGGAAAGTTCGTCAAATATGTAGGGGATCCTATTCACACAATGACCGGACAGGGCTAGAAGGTTGGGATCGCAGCGGGCGACGCATGGAGTATTATCGAGCTCTGTGAGAAGCAGGAATTCGTCGATTGGTTCCATCGGATATGCGACGGCAGATTCGCTATGTTTACGCCGGATATCCTGAAGAAATACCCCGCGATTCTGAAGAGTATAACCTCGCCGTCGCTCCCAAATTCCATCGGCGGACCAAACCCTCCCCTAGGCCCATTTTTTGGGGTAGATCCCGCAGTCTTTCCTCCTGCTGTCGTATCCTGACTTATGGCAGCGTCTCTCGGATCTGTAGTGCCTACTGCAAATCCATTTTTGGCGGAGGCGGCGCTCGTGAAGAAAGCGCTCGCTGGCCCAACCCCTCTCGGCGACCATACGCCACCCCCTCAGGCCCCTCTGCCGCCGTCTGATCAGACTCCCACGCCCGCGCCTCTCCCAGCACCCCACGATCGCACGCCTCTCATCCGAGCAGGACTCCCTGCAAACGACAATGGCCTCGCCGGCTCCCCGCCGCATACTACCAAGACCCAGATGGTCCGACCACGGCCAGTGAACCCGGCGCACCAGAGCGCCCCTGCGAAGCTCGCATCAGCTACGATACCAGGGCTTCATTTGCTCAGCCGCCCGCCGCCCGTGTTTGATCCAGCCGGTATTTGCGCCCCATTCTCTCTTCCCTTCCGCCACCCCATGCGATACGACAATCCTGAGGAGTTCGATTCCGAGTTCTCCCACGTCGAGTATGAACGCACGCCCTCCCCGTTCATAAAGGGTGAAGACTATGATCCGCTTCTTTTTGGGGCGCCTGCGTGGAAAGCGCCACAGACGGATAGCTCGGAGGAGTACGAGCCAAAACTCGAATATGATTCAGAGTACGATCCGGAGTTCATGGAGCAGGTGCAGCAGCAGCCGGTGCAGGAGCCGGCGCAGCAGCAGGATCCGGCGCAGCAGCAGCAGCCGGTGCAGGGGCCAACGCAGGAGCTAGCGCAGCAGCAGGAGCCTGCGCAGGAACACCAGCAGGAGTCGGAGCAGGATCAGAGGCGGAAGGCTAAGGAGCAGGACGACAAACTTCGGTCGTTCGGCACCATGAGAGCGGGATGCCCTAAGAACCCTACCTACGAGTATCATTCAATCTCTACGACACTCTTTGATCCCTCGAAGACCTATACTGAGACTCCCCCCTTTGTTAATAACACGAACTTCAAAGGACCTAACTTGGATTTCCCTCTCCCACCCCCATCCGACACCGACTCGACCCCGCGTCCACGCGATCCCTCTCCTATGAAGGGAGTCCGCACTACCATAACGGCGTCGGATGGCACAGTATCGTCTGTGTATGGTGAGGACGAGGATGAGGAGACCGGCAAGGCTTCGGAGATTAGCTACGACGGTGATCTAGAGATCGGCCCCGAGGATGCAGAGATAAGCTTTGAGGATGAGAAGGAGATCCACCCTGACGAGGCCGTTGATAACCACATCCTAAGCAGCAATGACTCGGATTATAGGATTCCATTTGGGGGGGGTAAGCAGAGTGGTATCGGACGCGAGCTAGGTGAGGCCGGCATGGCGGGCAATACCTAGACTATGGCCGCTCATGTTAATATGGGCTTGATATTCTAGGTGGTGGGTGATGAAGCCGTGAGACGTGAATAGAGGGGTGGGTTTTATCTATCTAGATTTACTTGCTTCTAAAATTAGAGCAATACTAACTATTACTACCACGAACAGAATAAGCTAGCTGCTGTAAGATTTCTGCAAGGATCTCGTGCCATTAGGTAAAGTGATGATGAGCTGTGGGTAAGCAGGGTAATGTGAGGCCTTAGCTTACATACCATACTAAGGGCGCCTTTGCTCCTAATTTTGGGATGATTCGCCATTTGTAAGCCATTAGTTAGAGCCATGCATCTAAGCCTTGAAAGTTCTATAAAGAAACCACAAGAGGCTTAGTTTTTAGTACGTAGTATTTTTCGCGTTAACCTACCGTGTATAACGGTTCCCTATGAGACATTAAGACATTAAGACATTAAGACATTAAGACATTAAGACGTTAAGACATTAAGACATTAAGACATTAAGACATTAAGATGTTAAGACGTTAAGACATTAAGACGTTAAGACGTTAAGACATTAAGACATTAAGACATTAAGACATTAAGACATTAAGACATTAAGACATTAAGACATCAACGCGTTGAGGCGTTAAGACATTAAGACATTAAGACATTAAGACATCAACGCGTTGAGGCGTTAAGACATTAAGACATCAACGCGTTGAGGCGTTAAGACATTAAGACATCAACGCGTTGAGGCATCGAGGCGTTGAGGCGCGATGTTCTTTTTCCTTTAAGCCTACAATATGCGTAACCTTGTATGACGAGTTCAATGTGGTAATGCGGTATGTGGGTTTTAGCATCTACTTAACAGCAGCAGCAAAGAGGGTAACGTAATTCACATCACAGCCCACATCCTCTTCTTCATTTCAGCATTAACAAATCAAATTTAGCTATAAATAATAAGGCTAGATACTAATCCGCAGAAAGGAAATTTTAGCAGCCCGCTACACCATCTCTTTGCCCTACAGCCGCCTCGGTCGTATCAGAGAGGATTGTGGATTTGCCGCTCGTCGCCACGCCCAACGCTTACTCCTTATCACATTCATGGCGAAGTAGGCGAGCCAGTGGCCTCAGCCTCACCAGTGCGGGTGCGGGTGATGGTGCGGGTTAGGAAGCGGGTCTGGGTGGTGGTTTGGTGGTCGTGGCCACTGCCGGTGCCAGTTGGATAGGGAATACTGGTTTGGTGGTCGTGGCCACTGCCGGTGCCGGTTGGATAGGGAATGCCGGTGCCGGTTGGCCAGGCAATGTTTGCGCCAGTAGGGCCTTGGCCACTGCTGGTGCCAGTTGGATAGTGCATGCCGGTGCCGGGTGGGTAGGGAATGCCGGTGCCGGTTGGCCAGGCAATGTTTGTAGGGCCTAGGCCACTGCTGGTGCCAGTTGGATAGTGCATGCCGGTGCCGGGTGGGTAGGGAATGCCGGTGCTGGTTCGCCAGGCAATGTTTGTGCCAGTAGGGCCTAGGCCACCGGTTGGCCATGCACCAGATGGGAAGATGCCAGCGGGAATGTCTGGGGGAGTTAGTTGAGTTCATGGTAGCATGGGCCACAGTTGGCCTATATTACGATTGTGATTCTTACCACCGCCTCGAGGAGCTGGCGCAGCTACGGCGACGACGACGAACAGGGCCTGGACGAGGTATGTGAATTGCATTTTGAATTGAAGTTGAGTTTAACAAGAAGGCCTTGTTATGAATTAGGTGAATGTGATTGAGCTAAAGAGATTTTGAAGAATTTAGATTGAGGAAGTTTTCTTTGGAAACTCGAGGTGCTTTATACCTGACTCTAGCAAGTACTCCATGATTTCCCCAGTCTCCCATCCGGAGGAGGTTGCAGTACCCCTTAGTTAATGGCCGAATGCAACAAGTGTTGTCTAGCCATTTCGCACGATATGCTAGGTGGTCGATCTGGCCCTATTCTCATAAGAGCTTTACAAACCTAGAATATTTTCAAATACCTAGGAAATGGTTGACATTCTAACACCTCTTTCCTAATGCGTCGGGGCCTGTAGAATTTATATTTGGTTCACCTATGTCTTACATTACTAGCCATACTAAACAAGGGGAACGTTGCTAGGTAGTTAAGCAAAAATGACAAGGCGGCTAGAAACCTAGGGTCTAGTTGTGGATCGATGGGATCCCTAGCCTCCTCGCCGCTATAGAATATTAGGCGAAACTTGAGACCTACATAGGACTAATGCGTAAGTGATGATGCCTAGTAAAATCACTAGGGGGATAGAGTAGGATTCTAATTTATTTAGTAGTACTGAAGTAGGATGCCATGGTGATCGCTATTGTAAACAGACAATATTTTCTGTAATCATTAGAAAACTCTTAATCATTGTGTACGATTCCGGAAAATAATTGCTGCTTCTTAACAACAACCTTATATGACAAGTAATACATTGCTAGTACACTCGCTATATAGAGTTTAAACATAAACATCTATACGCGATATAATAATAGTCCTACTACAACTTACTCGAATTCTTTCAAAGTATGCCTACATCCGACTTAATTGGTAGACACCGTAGGATTATATAAACAACCTTGCCTTATTAATTACTACGTAGGGTTGCTACTAGTTACAAATAGGGGTTGAGAACGGATATCCCCGCCACATAAAACAGCTAGATAAGGTTCACCATCCGTTTTATCATAATTTGTTACCGTTCTACTTTTAGCCTAATAACTTAAGATCTAGGTAGTTAGGGTAGTCCCCCTCACACGATTTCACGTCTCTACACACGTCTGTACACGTCTGCACACGTCTACGTTTCCTTTTACTATTTCCTTTATTATTTCCTTCCTGTTTATATGTCTTCTAGCTATAGTTTAATAAAAATTGTTTATAATGATTCCTATGCACGTGAATGGGGGTTGCTCAGGGTGCTCTGCTGCTATCTATGCCGCTCTGTAAGTGTACGCACTATATTCCCCATTAACATATATAAAATTCACTTCAATCTCTAATTTCAGTAAGTAAAGTTTTAGGGTATGTACCTCACGCTTGCAGGCGCGTTACCTGAGTTGTTTCGCCTACCTTTGTTTTGTTTTACGTTGTTTTGCATACGCATCAACACCTTGCATACGCATCAACACTTCCTATTTCCTTTACATTTCCTCTACTATACCTGCAAGCTTCCGATATAAATCGAGTAATCATACAGATCAATCAAAGAAGTCTTGCACCAAACCTTGCATCTTGCACGTCGTAGGTTACTCCTTAATTCCTATCGACAACCTCACTTCTAACTTGCAAAATAGATCGATTAATCGCAATGGATCCTCAGCACCAGCCCGGAGATCTCTCGCATCAGTCTGGACAAGCTTAATTCAATCCCCCGCAATTTGGCCAAACTGCACAGTTTGGCCAAGTTAGCCAGCCGGGACAGCAGCTGCCCAGGTTTCCTGCACAGCACACGCAGGTGCAACAGCCCGGCCAGCTCAACCACCCCACTCAGCAACCAGCTAAAACCCAGGCGAACATGCAGCAACAAGGGCCTTTCATTGCGGATATGCAAGATTTCAGGAATTACTCCAGCCGCATGTACTCCGTTCCGCCATTATCAAACCACTTCCTCGGAGAATCCTAACAGGTGCAGCAACACCTGCAAAGCAATCTGCCTCCCCCGCCACCATCCGAGGGTACCACTAGACTTCGCTGATCGAGTTGGAGCAAGAACTTAAGTCCTCGCAAAAACCCCGAGCCACGTAGAGGCCCTATGGGGCCCCCTAACTCGAGTTCTTCTCAAGGACATGCAGGGAGCCCTGCGAAGTCGGACTCCCTAGTAATCCAGTACAGCAAGCGCTCTCTTGCCTATTATAAACAGTTTCCAGTTTATGACCCAGGTGTATTCGCACCTTGGGACGTAAAAGTCGATCTGAAGGTGCACCGTCTCTCTAACGACCTTGGCGTGAAAGTCTTTGTACGAGTCCATACTGAGCAGATCTCTGAGAATGTCGGGACCGCAGCACCCAACTTTTACACGCCTAGCCACCACCACGTCCGCACTAACGCTAAAGTCGTCGGGGAGGGAGCTCCGTTTGTGTATAATGGGAAGAATACTCATACCCAAAAATACACATTCCCCGGGAAGTGGGGTTTGAAGCTGAAGACTAGGCCGCCGATCGAGGAACTTGTCGAAAATGAAGTGTTCCTTGCATACATGCAGCGGGTCGCAGAAGGCAAATATGCCATCTTCACGGACGAATTCTGCCGCAAGCATCCGAAAATCTTTCTCAGCATCACGTCTCCGTCCACCCCAGGATCGATCAGGAGCGAAAACCCACCTGCCGGACCTTTCTTTGGGGTGAGCCCCCATCTGTTCCCTGCAACCGCCGTGCAGGATGCAGACAATCTCCGCACCAAGATGCTGTCGTTGGAGTATACAAAGGACGACGAGGAATTGGACGACGAGGAATCGCAGCCTGCCCCCCAGCAGCCGCCACCAAACTTTCCCCCGGCCGCCCAACAGCCTCCGATCTTCTCCCAGCCCCCCTAGAATCTGGTCCAGCAGCCACCGGCCATGAACACCCAGCAGCCTCCGAACTATTCCCCGGCTGCCCAGCATCCTTCGAACCCCCCAAACTTCGCCCAGCAACATCTGGGATTTTCGCAGTATGCCCAGGGACCATTCGCTTCGCAGGCCGGATCCTCATTCCAGGCCTATCAAGGCCAAGGCCACGCAACCGGCAACGATCAGGGCCATACATCATGGCAATCCCTAAGACCACCCCAGGAGATGCAGCCTCCCCGTGGCCACCAGCGTGCCATAACATACCCCGCCACCCACCCCATGCAAAATCAGTTTGGAGGAAAGCAGGAGTACGCCTAGAACAATATATACCACTACCCTGCGTACCAAGGCGAAGGTTTGCAAAGACAAGTCTATCTGGCAGCTGCATACGAGTTTGCAGCGAATCGTTCGGGAACACCCAGCGCCCAACAGGGCAATGCCGCTCAATACGACACAGGTCTGCGTAGACCCTCTGACGCTCTCATGACGGATGGCCCGAGACGCCCTGAGACGCCCTGCGTCTCCGATGCCTCCCGCATCGATACCCTGCTCGAGAAATTTAAGGACGATTTGGGTTTGATTTGTAGCGACTCGGTGCTCAAGGTACGCAAGCACCCGCAAGAAGCATTCAACCAGATCAAGGTCCTTCGGGACACCTTTGAGGGTCTTGTGGGAGAATCTGAGGCCGTTATGCACAGCATCTCGAACTTTCCTCGCAATGAGTGAGAAGAGTGCACACGGATTGTTCTTGCAACGCCCTCTGATTTTCTCTGCGCTATCCGCCTGCAACGAAGTTTTTTTTTCCCAACCCTCTGCGCCATCCTGCGAGTCCCAACTCTCTGAAGTTGTATATAGGACCTTAATTACTTGCAAGTTACTAATCTTCGACATCGCTCTGCATCGTTGTGCTCTGCATCGTTGTGCAACTCTCTGCCATTGATTGCAGGATCCCGATTGTTCCGGATGCTTCCAAAGCCTTGCAAGTCCTTGCAAGAAAAGCTATCAAGTCTATTCTAAAGAATTGAAACTATTGATCTTTGCCTCCGCTTGCAAATCGTGACTGTTCTGTGACCCTCGATGAACTTCCCCGTAATCCCCAGCCCTTTCTTGCACCCACCGCCACAAACAGCCTCACAAAGCCCATCACACCCTGCAAACATCTGCGCGCGCCCTGAAATTCCCCAGCAAACCACAAATCCAATCCCCTTTGCATCCCCCCTCTGAAAATCCCCAAAATTCACTCCCCCCGACGCCACCCAACTCCCTGCGACTTCCTGCATCCCCACGCCTACCCAAACCACAGTCACTCTCCTGCCCCAAACTCCGCACAGTCACTGTCATAATCCCCCACCCACGCCAAACCCCGCACAGTCACTCACACCCAAAATCTCCACTACCGTCACTAACCTAAAATCTAAAGGTAGCGGTAGCTAAACACCTAAACACACACGGCGACTAAACCTAGACCGGACAGACAGACAGACGGGCTAAACAGCGAAATATACCTTGCCTGCATCCCCTATGTGACGCTTGTAGTATGGGCGCGGATACTCGGCTTTCCCGACCTTTGAGCAGAGCGCGGGCGGTGTGTAGTCAGCCACGACGCCACAGCCAGCTCGAGCTCCTCGTGCTATCCCATTGCGAGCTCTCTCGCACGAGGCCCCCCCCCCTTCCGCTTTGCGAACGGAGGGAGCTAGAACCCGGGAGCAAACTGCTGGAGCTATGCAACCCTTTTTTTTTTTTTTTTTGGCGTGTCTGTTAGCCTTTCTCCCGGTTCTCCGGGTTGAGATTTTAAAGGGGGGGGTGATTTTCTTGGGCTATGAGGGTAGGGGATGGGGGATGGCTACGTAGCGGCGTTGGGTGTAGGATGGGGATTAGGAATAGGTGACGGGTATGATGATGATGATGGGACATGGGTGACGAGGGTGGGAATGCCGTTTGTCATGACAAGACGACGTGAGGACTCGGTATACCGGGACCCGCCCGCCCAGCCGCCTGTCTCCTAACTGCCAGGCCTTACTAACTGGCCCCTCTTAGTCAGAATGCGACGTGCAGTTCTCTCGGTTCTCTCTAATGCGTGTGGATCGCCGCGGAGCTACCAGCAGTGTGCACATTAGCAGGGGAAGGGCGGTAGTTGGTACTTGGCGGCATGCGACAGCGGGAGTAGTGGAGTGTAGTCGCGGGTACTTGACGAGCTATGAACCGATACTAGTGCTGGTGCTAGGGACAGCGAGCCTTGTGATGAGGTCGTGTGCGTGCTAAAAACTTAAATTTGACAGCGACTGCCGGCGAGTGCCGGGTAGCACTACATGCTGCAGGTGCTATGGCTGATTGACGACTTTACTTTGTTGCTGTTGTTGTTGCTGTTGCTGTTGCTGTCGCTGTTGCTGTTGCACAGTCAGTAAAAGTGTGTAAGTGGTGAGGATATTCGAGTAACCGTCTCTCATCCTATACTCGCTCCTTCACAGTCAGTATGCATGTATGTTTGTATGTATGTATGTATGTAAGTGAAGTGTGTTTGCTTGTCGTAGTCTCTTTTTACCTTGCTCTCTTGCCCTCGTCTCCGCCTCCAACCGCACTGACAGCATTACATCACATTCCCCTCTCACCATCCCGCAGCATCCGTGCTTCCGTCACCGTGCTGCATCACCGTGCTGCATACTCTCCCCTCTGGTTTGTCGTCGGGGAATACAAGCATGCACATTACTAACGCCCTGCCTCAGTACCCCGGATTGTTCGGCATACGGCAGGAGAAGTGAGGAATATCGATACAGTACACCGATGTCAAAGTGACTGGCCCCCCGGGTCTTCCCTGACCCTCGACTATAGGCAAGGATATGAGCATTCATTATCAGTGATGTTGCCGCTGTTGGTCGAAAGTCCCGGATCACACCTGTATGTATCTACAACAGACAAACTGCCATGCTCCACCTACTGCTCCCTGCTGCACTGCACTGCACAGCACAGTACCGCCCGCCACTACCGGCACTCGATGCAAGCTGCAAAGTACAGTAATCCCATCCCGCTAGCACCCCCCCCTCGTCTCTGTCAGCACATACAGTACCAGAGTACCGAAGTCCTTGCTAACACCAAGCTCATGAACCTCCCTCACGGTCACAACGGCTTCGACGGCAGAGCAAACAGAGACCCCCCCGTCCCTCGCACAAACCTCTAAACTCCAATGAAACGCACAGCAACGCCCTCGGTGGCGGCTTTCGCGGGCTGTTTATGTGTGTGTGATCACGAGTCCTCGGAGGCGCGACGGATATGTCGGATCGGGTGGTGATGGGCTGCTCTAGAGAGTGTAGAGAGTGGGGATCGGCATGTGGATATTTGCTTGGTAAGAGTTGGCTTCTGAAGAGGGGGAGGGTGAGAGATTATCATTTATTTGCTCACCAGCAGGCATCATGGGGGTGGTATATAAGGGTTCCCCCCCATCTACCTCCTCCTGTGTCTCTCATCTCACACATCCCACTAATTCATTCGACCAGCAGTCGCCCAACACTTCATCTAACACCAACGAAGCCACTCTACGGCTCTAATAGTAACAACAGCCGCCAAGATGGGCATCCTCCCGCGCTCTAACATGGCATTGCACACGAACCCCAACATCTTCCACTACCCGACCTCGGCGGACATCACGAACAACTCGCACGGCTCCGACTGGCTCTGGGCCGTGACGGCCTTCTTCGCCTTCTTCACCTGCGGCATCATCGGCGACTCCTACC
Source organism: Pseudogymnoascus verrucosus (assembly GCF_001662655.1). Classification (NCBI taxonomy): domain Eukaryota; kingdom Fungi; phylum Ascomycota; class Leotiomycetes; order Thelebolales; family Thelebolaceae; genus Pseudogymnoascus; species Pseudogymnoascus verrucosus. The sequence goes on from NW_017263672.1 coordinate 55,366, forward strand.
TCGTTCCCCGCCGCGCGCGCGCCTTCCACTATCTCGCTGCTGCCGTGAGCGTGGTGACCACGATCAACTACTTCACTATGGCCTCGAATCTGGGTTACGTCGCTATCTTCGTGGAGTTTGTGCGGGATAAGGCGCACGTCAGAGGTGACACGAGAGAGATCTATTACGTGAGGTACATCGACTGGTTCCTCACCGGCACTGTAAGTCCTACAATTCCCCCCTTTTTTAATACCACCAGCACAATCCTAACACCTCCAAGCTCCTCGTCCTCGCCACCCTTCTGACCGCCCGCACCCCTCTCCCCATCATGCTCTGGACCCTCTTCTTAACCTGGATGTCCGTCCTGACCCTCCTAACCGGCGCTCTCGTCGCGTCCTCCTACAAGTGGGGATACTTCGTCATCTCCATCCTCTCCCTCTTCGGCGTAGTCTACAACCTCCTGTGGACCGCACGCCGGTACGCAGCCCGCCACACCTCCGCCATCTCACGCACCTACCTCTCCCTCGCCGCCTGGCTTAGTTTCATGTCCCTCATCTACCCAATCTCGTGGGGCGTGAGCGAGGGCGGGAACGTCATCGGGATCGTCGGCGAGATGGTATTCTATGGTGTCCTCGACACGGTTACGCGGGTCGGCTTTGTGGGGCTGCTACTCTGGGGGCATAGACAGATCGATCCGGCTGTCTTGGGCATGGCTATGAGGGATTACGGCGAGGACGAGATCGTAGAGAAGATCCATAGAGCCGGGGAGGTAGCGCCAGCTGAGGCTACTGCGGGTGGTGTTGTGGAGACAGCTTAATTATCCAAGAAGGGGCTTGGTCCGTTTTACCCCCCGGCCTCTAAGTCCACGATGATGCATATCATTATAACGACCTGTGGAAAACAGGGGTGTTGCCGAAACTGTTGAACCGCGCGATGCGGTCGATGATACGACTCTCTTTTGCTAAACGTTTTGAAATATCTGATTCTAAGGGGTTATGCTCTACTGGCGAGAAAGGAGAAGGGGAGAGTGGATGTGTAGGGAATAATAGAGGAGGATAGGCATAATTAACGTCCCTCCCTACATAGAAGAAATGATAGGTACTTTAACTTTAATTATCTTAAAATCTACATATGCTTTAATATCTCTTACAATTTTATATAAGCTAAGTTCTAATGCTACTACTAAACACTCTAAACCCTAACGGCTGTTAGAATTAGAGACCACCTAGAATTAAGAAAAACGTCACGTGACTTTACAAAAGACGAGACACGCCCCAAACTAAGAGGCTAGTAGTATCTACGCCTAAATACTAGCTAAGTTAGCTAGTTTCCTTATATAAAATTATATAAATGCTAAAATAAGGGTGCTAAATACTACCTCCTAATTATTATATCTAATTAGTCTAAAGCTAGAATAAAGGAATCTATATGTATAGATAAAGCTATATAGATATTTTAGAGTATTTCATTAAGTTGTTAAGTTATTAGTATGTTAATTTCTTGATTTTAGGTGAGATATTTAGTGACCAACTCGCGCAGGTGACTAGCTCGCCGACGAACTACATTATAAATTATAATTTATTTAGTAATACTTAGATTTTAGTGTTCTAGTAGGCTACTCGCATAGGTAGGCCACTTACATATCTCCCCGCCTCTCACAAAAGCTCATTTTCAGATCATAAAACGTCAATTTCTACAGGTATATACATCCTCTCTCCGATCAAGCCTTCGGCGCCAAAATCACATCATACTTCAACTCCAACGTCGCCTTTGGATCCCCCTCATACGGCACGAAATCCACAACCAAATCATCCTTCACCGCAAACACCGTATCCGTGGTCAAGTACTGGTCGTCCGATGGGAAGATCTGCGTCGTCACCGGCTTATACGAGTCGTGGGAAATCTACCAAGTTAGCCAGATCCCACCCTCTCGAAAAACGAACTTACCATCAAATGAATGTGCGCCGGCCTAAACGGATGCCTATCCAACAGCTTCAACAGCACACCGGCTGGCCCGTCCGTTGGCAGCGAGTATGCTGTCGGCTTCAGGCAGTAGAACCAGTACTTCCCCTCCTCGTTCGTGCGGAACTTCCCCCTTAGATTGTTGTCGGTCTGGTTGTCCGGGTCCTGGAAGTCGTACTTTCCATTCGACGACGCCTGCCAGAAATCAAACACAGCGTTGGCGACCGGCTTCTTCGTCTCCAAGTCCAAAACCTGCCCGTGCATGTACACGACCTGTCCATCATGCTTGTCCTGGATCACGCTCCCTCCCAGCTCCCTGAACGGCGCATTCGGCGACCAGAACGGACCCAAAATCGACGACGACGTAGGCGAACCAGACTCGCTGGCGTGCTTGTGCGCGATCTCATCAACGAGCGACTCAAGGCCAAGGACATCACAAATTCTCAATCCCTCGTTCCTGATTGGCGTCGACGCCTGGCCGATGGAGTTCATGAAGCGCACGCCCATCATCCACTCATCGGGGGTCAGCTCAATCTCGCGGGTGAAGTCGTGGAGGTGGCGAATCAGACTCGACAAGACGGCGCGAGTGCGGTCGTCGGTGGCGGGGCCGATGGTGTCGACGACATGGCTTGTGAATTTTGGGTCGAATCGCGACTCGGCGGTGTTTGTTGCGGAGGTAGACATGATGAATGTGATGAATGAGATGATGTTTGATGACTTACAACAGAGAATGGAATATGATATATATATCACCAACCTACCGGCAAATATCTCCCCCGATGGATTGACCTCAGGGGTCTCATCCGTCGCCTCCCATCTGTTAGCTCCCCGCCTTCCCGCCTCCCTGAGTCGCCGACCTCTCATCCGCCAGCCGTTTGTAATTCCCGCCCTGCATTACCCCGCAACCCCGCTGAAGATTCGGATCGGAAGAACGTAACCCCACCGGATAAGTCTTTACCAGACGGCATTGGAGTCGGCAGGTCATCATCAATTAAATGTGACAAAATGGCTTCAATGATGATTTACTCATTCAAACATCGCGATGCTTCACCATTTGATGATAGGGACGTGGACTCCACCAGGGGCCATTTTCACCGTAGAATTCGACGACGAAGCCCTCACCCTCCGCCTCGTCAAGAGGACCGAAATTCCCCACGATGAGCCAATCTCATGGATGACCTTTGATGTAAGTTTAATCTCAGTGCCCTCGTTCAATTCCCTTCGTTCAGTGCCCTTCGTTCAATACCCTTCGTTCAATACCCTTCGTCTCATTCCCTTCGTCCAATTCCCCTCGCGCTACCATCCCTCGGCCTCCCTCCCTTCGCAATTCCATTTCCCCCCCCCCCAAACGCCTCTCTAACACCCCCCAGCATGCCAGAAAAAACATCTACGGCGCATCAATGAAGAAATGGTCAAGCTACGCCGTCAAAGCCCCATCCGAAATCACCCACTCCTCATCCCAACCCATGGGAGGTGATCGTAAGTCCCCCGCCCTCATCAACCACCCAACTAACCGCCCCAGCCAAATCCGCCTCCCCCGACACCAACACTCGAGCAATCTTCCTCCTCGCGGCCCAAAAACCGCCCTACTGCGTCTATGGAAACACCTTCTACGACCATGCCCTCTACGGCAACGTCTTCTCCGTAGACGCCACCGGCGCGATAGAAAAGAACATTCAAAACTACGAGTACCAACCAAACTCTGGCATTCACGGGATGGTCTTTGATCCCACCGAGACCTATCTCTACTCCGCGGACCTACGCGCAAACAAGATCTGGACACACAAGAAGAGCGCCGACGGAACCCTCAGCCTCGTCGGAAGCATTGATGCCCCGGCACCCGGCGATCACCCGCGATGGGTCGAGCTTCACCCCTCAGGCTACCTCTACGCCCTCATGGAAGCCGGAAACAGAGTCGCCGTCTATGTGATTGACGAGGCCACACACATGCCAGTCTTCACGCACATCACCTACCCCCTCGTGCCGCCTGGCCTCCCCCTCAAAATGTATCGCGGTGACGTCGTCTTCATGTCGCACAGCAAGAAATATCTCTTCGCGACAACCCGCTCCAACTCGTTCGACGTCACCGGCTATATTGCTGCATTCGAGCTTGGACCCAAGGGAAACGTCATCCGACAGATCTGCCTCAACCCGACACCCACGAGCGGCGGACATTCAAACGCCGTCAGCCCGTGCCCATGGAGCGACGAATGGATCGCGTTGACCGACGATCAGGATGGATTTGTCGAGGTTTACCGCTGGCGGGATGAGTTTTTGGGGAGAGTGGCACATTTAGATATCAAGGAGCCCGGGTTCGGTATGAATGCTATTTGGTACGATTAGATGCGCCAGGAACCATTTTGTATGATGCCATTTCGGCTCTAGCTAGCCGTCAGGAACCAATTATGCCATTTATGATAATGTCATCGGCTTTAATCAGCCACCAGGAACCAATTGTGCCATTTATGATAATGCCATTTCGGCTTGACCAGCTATTTCATGAGAGTCTCCATTCCGGCTTGTTATCCGCCGGAATCCTTTTCATATGATAGTCTGATTTCGGCTTGTCAGGAATCCATTTCGTGTGATAGTCCCACTTCAGCTTGTCAGGAATCCATTTCGATAATCCCACTTCCGCCGACAGCCGCCAGAATCCATCCGGTATGATAATCCCATTTCGGATGATCAGCCGCCAGAATCCACTTCGTATGATAATCGCGGATGTCCTTCCGCGGGTAAGTCTTATCCCGCCACCCCTCCTCCCCCACGTCATGAAGCCGCGGACAATTATCCCACATCCAAAAACAAAGACATTTAGACAATTTAGAAATAACATACTCAAATAATCGCAATCATGGCCCCAGGAATGCTTTACGTGACTATGAAGCCGGCAGAGTCGCTGTCGGCCGATCAATTCCATGATTGGTACAACAATGAACACGGCCCTATGCGTCTACGGCTCCCATTCATCAAGAATGGCTTCCGGTATCGTGCAACAGACCAGGCAAAAGACCTCCCTGAATGGCTCGCCATCTACGATATCGCCGACATGGCAGAGATGGTCAAACAGCCATACATCGGCCTCCGCCTCCCCCCCATCCAAAGCCAGCGCGAAAGAGACACCATGAAACAAATCACTGTCGGCAGGAAGTTCTTCGATCTCCTCGACAGCCGTCAATCAAATGCATTCACCCCTCTCGAAGACGTCTCCGCCGAAGGACAAAACCGAATCCTCATCTCCACCACCCAGACCGCGAAACCCAGCGACGACTTATTCACCTCCGCCTCAACCACCCCCGGCTGGCTACGCACCAGGCTATACCAAACAGCATCAATCGAGGACAAGGAAATCGAATACCTCATTCTCCACGACTATTCCCCTGACAGCAATCCAACCGGATCAAGGCGCTACGACCTCTTCTATACCATCGGCCCCGCCCAGCGAGACCTCTCCCACATCCAGACTCCCATCGTGTCCACCGACAGCAAGATCAGAGAATTCCCTGCCACAGACTCGCAAACCTCCGCGATCGAATCATACATCACGACCAGAGATGGTGTCGCCCTCCCATATCGCCTAGAAGGCTCTTCCGACCCCCAGGCCCCTCTCATCGTCCTCAGCAATTCCATCCTTGTGGACTACCACATCTGGGACGGCTTCGTGGCCGCTTTCCTCGCAGAAAACAAAAAATACCGTATCGTCCGCTACCTCACGCGTGGCCGTCTGGACGCCTGCGGTGATCAGCCCATCACCGTCGACCTCCTCGCCTCAGACATTATCGACGTCCTCGATGCCCTCCGCGTGCCAAAGGCAGAGGCCGTCATCGGCGTATCCCTCGGCGGCGCAACGACGCTGAACGTCGCGCTCAACCACCCCAGCAGAGTCGCCTCAATCATTTCCTGCGACACCAGCGCAAAGAGTCCAGCCGGAAATAGCAAGGCATGGGGAGAGCGCATCGATCTGGCGCGGGCAGAAAACGCTGGAGGCGTCGTTGGCCAAAACCTAGCCGAAATCACCACCCGACGCTGGTTTGTCGCGGAGAACTACCAACAATTGGCAGAAACCTTCGAGTCCGTCAAGCAGATGGTCGCGAGCAACAGCCTCATCGGATTCGAAAAGAGCGTGCAGGCCCTATACAACTACGATATGACACCCCTCCTAGAAAAGAACACGGTCCGAGCCGCATTCTTCGTAGGTGGACAGGACGGCGCACTTCCAGCAAGCATGAAGAATCTGGCCTCTTCAGTTGGAGAGTTTGTAGAGATTGAGGGCGCTGGACATCTACCCATGGTAGAACGACCAACACAATTCGCAAAGGAGGTTTCAAAGTTTTTAGATAGGCATTAAATAATTGTAGAAAGACCAGCACAGCAAATATATCATAGAAAAGCATTATATCCTATTAATATCTCATCCTCTTCCTTACCACAGGACTTTCTGCATCAAAATCAACCCGTATCTTCACATTCACCCCCCTATTCTTCATCTGAAACCAACTCTTCTTCTTCTCCTCCAACCAACTCATCTGGTCTGTAATTTTTATTATCCCCTTCGAGTGCTCCACCTCCTGCCTGCTCACTCCCGCTGGATCAGCCGGAATCCACAGCATCGGATCGTTAATCTTATTCAGCGACGGCTGCAGATACGCCTCCCTAAGCAACTCTGGCGTATAATCTGGATCTGGCAGATCCGTCGGAATCCTCCCCCGCAACGCATTAAAATCATGAAAAACCTCTGGGTGAAGCCACTTCAGAAGGAAGTTCGGCTTCGGATTTGTACCATCCGGAGAGATCCAAGCACTCCAAAAATCAATACTCTGAAAGAACGACGACACTGATCCAGCCCTCGCGGAGAACTTCTCTTGCATGGACGCCGACAGAAAGCGAAAGGCTACCTTTGAATACCCCTTCGTCCCCTCCACTGCGACTCCACGCGTTCCCAACTCCTCATGCGTCACGGCATTCGGTTCCCCGGGATCGAAATCGGAGTCGTATTGGGTCTCCAAATCCTCAACAACTATCGGAGCCTCTTCCTCCTCGAGATCATCGTACAGCCCCTGCACCGAAAGGGATCGCGGTAAATTATACAACAGCGGCCCTAGCGCATCGTTCAAAGATATCTGAACCAAAAAGGTAAAGATAGCAAGCATAAGCATCATCAGAAGCGGTCCAAAGGCGGCCTGGATGCCGAAAAGCCCGATGAGACATATCTCGGCGAGATACACACCTGTGAGAATCTGCATCAAGGCATGGGGATACAGCAGCCCACGCGTATCAACTTCCGACGAGTAGACGTACAGCAGGTTGTAGTGATACACCTTGTGGACGAAGTAGAAACACATGGCGCCGAATGCGAGTATTATAGGGGCAATGCACGAATAGCTTATTACTGCGGGGGTTAGCTTTGAAACAACAACAGACGAAAGACTAACCAATTACACCCATATTGGCAAACAATGGAAAGTCGCTCCCCCAATGGATCGTCTTCAGGCGGTGCCACCTCGTCGACATCATCCTCGGAGTCTTTCCGTTGGCAAACACCGCTCGATGAAGCGAAGGCAGATGCACAACCCTCGTTGCGCTCATAGCCAGGCCTTGCAGAATGAGGTACGAAACATAAAAGTTGGAGGCTTTGGGGAGACTCTCAGACAGGAGATTTTGAACCGACAGCGGGTTCTCGATTATTTTCGTGAGAGAGGCTGATATGGCCGCGGTGAGGGTCGTAACGAGGAAGACCTGGACGACTTGGAAGATGAAATATGACTTTAGCACAAACAGTTCGATCATGGACAGCGAAGGCACGCCAGATTGTCTCGCGACAGCTACAAATATTAGAAAAAACTCAATAGCGGAGATGAGACTAACCTCTCAAAATCATCGGCACAGTAGCCATCAGCAGTGACAAAGCCACTGCGGGAAGAAGGCCAGTGATAAGGCCAAGAATTGGTTTCGGCAATTTGTTGATCCATCTGAGGAAAATAACCTTGTCTGTCAGGAAATCAATCTTGGATATCAATGCGACTCCTGCTGCTGGAAGGGACCAAAACACCACCATGACTGCGACCACTGCTGTCGCCATGAAATTCCGCACAATCCGTTCCCACCACTTCATGCGCAGAGTCGACCAAACGATTTCCTCTGGTCGGATCCCGTTGATGTGCGGCGTCATGTGGAATGGTCGGTGATGTGGCAATGTCTGATACGCGCTCTGGGCATTTACGAGGGTATCAAACTCGATAAAGGCAGCAGGCATACGTCTGGCATCCCCATTGCGATGCTTTCGTCGCAATTTATATATCCTAGGCGCCAGCGCTTTCAGCCTGTTCCGCGTCCATTTGATCGTGTCGACTCGGCGCCCATAGTTTGCCAATGGGCGATGGTGTGGTCGCCAGTGGACGGGTATCCATTGTGCTGCAACGGACCCCCTGACATTAGGAATGCCGCGCTGGATTCCCCATTTCAACTCTGGCCATTCGGCGTTGGGTGTGTCCAGGTTTGGGGTTTGGCTTTGGGTTATGGTGATGGAGGATGTCTCGTTCTTTGAGTCTTTGGTATTGCTCTTCACCATAGTTGCTTCGTCTGTTGAGGCTGATGAAGGCGACACAAGAGTTGCTCCGGTGAAATCTGAGGCAGGCGATACTATAGTTGCATCTGTGAAGCCTGAAGGAGACGCCAGAGTTGCATCTGTAAGGCCTGAAGGAGATGCCAGGGTTGCATCTGTGAGGCTTGAAGGAGACGCAAGAGTCGCATCTGTGAGGCCTGAAGGAGACGTGACACCACCAGGCAAGTTCGAAGCCGACGCAATGCTTGCTCCACGCGTCAACTTAGGCGACGCACCACTGGTAAATCCTAGAGGCGACGAGGCTCCACCAGCCTCCGAAGTTGCATCCACCGATTCCAAAGCCGACGACCCAACAGTCAACTCTGTCGCACCCACCCCTTCCCCTATCACCTCAGGCGACGCCACAGCCCCTCTATCAGCCAACTCAAACCCCGACGTAGCTCCACCAGCCACGTTCGTAGGCAGCGTGGACACATCCTTCTCCGGACTTTCCTCCCCCTTCGACTCCATCTCACTTGCAGGGGTATTCGCTTCAATATCAGACTTCCCATTCCTCATCACCTTATTCCGCTCAACATTAGCCAACCTGATCAGTTCAATCTCGGCATCCTCCAGTCGCAATGCAGTTTGATTCCTCTCCTTCACCAAATCATCCAGGTCGCCGCTATAAGTCGGTATCCAAACATTTTTAACCGAATCTCCAAAAAGCTTCTTCAACCTCGCCTCATCGCGAAATTGCTCAGGAACGCAGGTAAACAACACGGTCCTCGAAGAAAGGCGCTTTGCATAGTATGGCGATAAAAGATATGCTTGCCGCAGGTTAATGTAATACACGCATTCCCGAGAAATCATGTACAGGATAAACCCTGCCGAACGTCAGTCACAACCCCACAAACCGTCAAACAACCTACCAAAGAAGATCCACGCCAAAAACGCGTGAACAAAGTACCATGACGGCTTCTTGACGTTCCCAAACGTCAATGCATCCAACTGAGACCCGCCTCCACCGCCCAGAATATGCAACGGGAAAAGAACTGGCCACGTGATGCAGGCCCCAACGATGCAGATCGTGCAGAGGATCCTGAGGAAGCGCAGGAATAAGAATCCATCGATTGACGATTTGTGCAAGACGTCTAGATCTGGGGTCTTGAAGAGCGGCTTCAACCAGTTAAACCATCCGGATGGTAGTTTTTTGGGGCGTTCACTGCGGTTTATTAGAACGCGTCTCCATATCTGCCATGACACTTACTGAGGCTCTAGACTGCTCAGAATCGACCTCGGGGAATAAACACGAGGGTAGCGTGTTCGGCAGCCCCAGAATATCAGCAAACACACAACCGCGTAGACAATAACCGGGACGAGCGTGGCCAACAGCCCCGGAATGGAGGAGGTGTTAGTTCCCTTGGTGGCATTCGATAATGTCCCACCGCTGGTCGAACCATTCCTCGCTGATCCTACCCTTGGATCACTGTTCTCCTAAAAAGGGGGTTAGCGGTCAGTTTGGCCTCGGCGCAGCCTCGGGGGAGGAGGCTCACGGGGTCGCGTTTGAGGTTGATGTGCAAAGCAAGAGCATCGACTATTAAAGCCGCCATATTCCAGGGGTATCGCGCATCCTTCAAATGCAAATGCGCTGATGAACGTTCAACGTCGTGCAAGCCGTTGACATGTTGTTTTCCAATCGCGGCACGTGATGTCGGTTAGAGGATGTGGCATTTACCCCTGCACCCTTGGACGGACCCCTGTAAAAAACGGGAAAGTTGGGAGCTGAAGGAAGGCTGAGCTTTCTAGAGATTCGGATTGGCTGCCAGTTTTGCACCGTCGATCTGTTCTATCTCGTTGATACGCTTTAATAATCGCTACCACCTTATAATACCATCTTCCTCTTGGAAAATATATCTTTGGATCCCCTGACGCTCCTGCTTCCAGAGCAGCACGCTAATGGCGTCTTGCGGGTCTGGATATGAGATCCGGCCCAGTAGGTGGGCCACAGTTTACTTCTTCGAAACATGCCGGCATGATGTGGATATGAGAATGTGGACGCCCCCTCTTAGCTGCAGCCGTGGAAGCCATAACTTAAACCGCAAAAATGGTATTATCACGTGAGGTCATTTTACAGAACAATTCGCGTGTCTCACATTTTCGGTTGAAAGGAGAGATCGATTGGATAGTACAGTATTATCATGTGGTGTGAATAGCGGGGATTAGAAGATCTCCGCACGTTTCAATCACGTGACTAGACAACACATATCAACTTACTAATACCCTCACGCTGCTTCGTCAGACGCCGGAGATGGGAATCTAGATTTGAACATCTGTATCACAATACCCCTCCTGCTTTGTCAGACATGCAGCGAGAGGAAACCTAGATCCTGCACCTGCACATCTCCGGAAATATCTTGCCTTGTATCACATGACTAATATTTGTAAGACTCGGCCCAACAGGTATCGCCGACGTCATCATCCGCCGTTGCGCGACGTAGCTTGCACCACCATACAACCATCCAGACCATTCAAAGGCCATTTATTACACATTTACAATTAGTGCAGGACAATGAGATATATGTATCATGCTGTCCCACGTTCCATCTCACGATCCATAACACTCGTCAACGCTGCAAAATTTAAACCAATTTATCCGGGGTCTATTTACTATCAGAAGCGGAGTATCACAATGGCAACCTCACGCAAGGTCCAACTTTCCCCAGAAGTTTCGGGGGTCTTTAGTCTATCCAAGCCGAGCGAAGAGAGTGCTCAAATGGCCAGCCGTCTCTTGCAGGAGAATCATGAGGTAAATATTATCATCCGTTGAGAGGGCAAGGCTGACACGTGAATAGAAATATGTATGCCACCCGAAGACTTCACTGTATTAAACTAATATGAAAAGAATCTATTTTTCAATGAAGAAGGCTTCCATAACCACATCGTGCACCAAGTTCTAACCCTTTACGGTCTTGGAGCCCCTCCCAATGTGATAGAGGCGCATTACAAGTCGAACACGTCGTACCAGATGAAGCCAAAGCCACTAAGAGAAGAGAATGTGAAAGCTATGAGCGAGCCGGAGGGATTCAAGAAGTTTCTCGGCAATATAAAGTACACGCATGACTATATCGAATTTTTCCATCGGGAACTCGAGGCCAAGGGCGTAGAGGCGGTCGTTCAAGAGTATTTATTCTCCAGGTCTGAGCTTGCAGAGGATCTGCTCGCCAGATTATACGGCGGTATGTCCATCTCCATTCTATACAGATGCCATTGCTCACTTCTCAGGATTCCTCCATCCCCTAATTCATCTCGGCTTTGGTCTTGAATTTAAACAGCCCCTCATTGTCGCCGAGGCTCTCGCAGAGGCTGCAGTTCACGATATCTGGCTTAAGCCGTTCTTTATTGGTGCCGAAAAGCTAGCCAAAGAGAGCAAAACCTCCAAAAGCCTCTCTCAACTCGTCGTGGATGTTGATTCCGATGAGAAGTTGAAGGCATCTCCTAAATGGGTATGTTCACCGTCCCCTTTGAAGCGCATACTAACATCACAGGCTGACGGCAATAAAATCCGAGACGGGATCCTCAAACGCGCCCCACAAGAGATGATCAACCATGCGTCAAAGTACCACGTGCCACTGGACCAGCTCGCTCAAAAGACGGCAGAAATGATGGATGCCACCATTTTCTACACGGCAGCAGCGCAGCACCCGCCGAAGGCGATCAAAATAGACTTCTTCTTTATGCACTGCGTGAATGCGTCCATCTTCTGGCCGACATTCAACGCCCTCTCCTGGATAAGCGACGAGAACAAATGCCGCTTACTAGAATGGAAAGGACGCCTGGATCTGGTAATGTATGTCTCTCGTGGAACGCCGCCTCTGTTGAAGGAGGAAATCGAGGAGTATACTGCAGAAACTGGCAAGGATTTGACTTGGAATCAGTTGGGAGAGAGGCTGTTCAAGATTAATAACGATGACGGACATGCAGTTAAGCTTCTGAGGGCACTTGGGACTGCAGAGCAGGTGACCAAGGGGTTCGAAGGGGGGAAGGTGCAGAAGGAGCAGTGGTTGGGAATTGGACGGATGGTGGTTGACAGCGTTGAGGCTGTACAGGGATCCGACCAGAGTCCATGGGCGAGAAGTGTGGGCTTTGATAAGGCTTGGGATGATGTGAAGGAAAGGCCAGCAAAGTCTAGCCTGTGAAGATATTCATGAATATATGGATCTACATTTGCCGGTCATTCCACGTAATTACGAAGGGTGTTCACGCCGGTACAGCTAGGTATGCAAGGAATGAGCATGTTCAGTATATAACTGATGAAAACCATATATTGTCTGATAAAATACTCTTATCATTGATTCACAACCTTTCCCCCACCCTTGGAACCGTCTAGTTAAACAGCTCAACAGCATCAAAGATCTGAAATCATTAGCATTGTACCCCAGCATACGCATGACTATACTTACGACATTGGGCTGCAAGTAGGTATCCCCACTGCTGCCAGACGCAACATCAATGGTGATCGTGTTGCTTCCAGATGTGAGTGTCCCGGCAGGAATCGTCACATCATAAACCTCTCCAAATCCACGGTACGCGCCCCTGGTGACACCACGGCTATCAATCTTCGTGGGAGCTGCTGGTGTCGCTCCTTGCCAGCTGTTGACCTTTGCTACTGGCCTGGCTCCAGCGAACGACAGAGTCGTTCCAATGCGGAGAGTTGTAGTGCCACTTGGCGCGGAAGAAAGGGTGAACTTGATCGTCGCCGGAGTGTTGACCGACTTGAACAGAGCCATTGGGAAGTCGGTGAGGGCGCTGCTGCCAACCGTGTAGGTCAATGGTCCCCAGCTGCTCATGCGCGAATCGCTAGGGTGCATTCTGAGCTGCTTGTCGGCATTGCGGAATCCCTTTGGCTGTCCATCCCAATCTCCAATCTTCCATAGCGTGTTGCGCGACTGGCTGGCTCCGGCAATGTTGGATGTGGTAGTTCCTCCGGCAGAAACACTGACAGACTGCGAGGCAAGTTGGAATTCACCCTGGTAGAGCTTCATCGTGTAGCTTCCCGGCTTCATGGCTGGCGAGGTGAAGGCTCCGCTCGACGAGGCATACACCCAGTATTGAGAGGCCGAGTTGTACCAGTGAACGACGATCTGGAATCCAGACGCAACTCCGGTAGCCGTACCCTTAACAACACCTCTGCCAGAGTCTGCGACGTAGCCGCTGATGCCAAGGTCGCTGAAGAAGGCAAAGTTGGCATCGACAGATGCCGGGATCCCGCTGCGGCTGAACTGAAGCGCGTATGGGCCGTGGAGTCCAGTGCGGTAGGCCTCGGTTTGAACGTGTCCCGAGTTCATGTAGTTATACAGCGAAGTGTAAGCTCCTCCGTTGTTGGTGTTGATGTCACGGAAGAACGGTCCGCCAGAGCTGGCTTCCTTGCCGGGGGTAGATAGAACCATGCATGCGTGGATGGATGCGTCGCTGGCAGTGACGCACTGGACCTTGTCGTCGATGAAGCGCTCGCTGCTGTAGAACTTGCTTCTTGTCTGGCCGTTCACAAGGTAGACATCAGATCCCTCGATGGCGGTTCCGCCAACAGTGGTAGAGGCAGTGCCGAAGGGATACTCGAGCGGCAGCAGAGCGCTATCGAGACGAGCAATGTAGCGCAGCTCTCCGATGGCGGGTTGAGCATTGGTGTTGGTTGCCATGTACACGATGCTGTCTCCCGACTTGACGACATAGTAGTGAGTCAGATCGAAATCAGCGCTCTTCACCACACAGGTGATCTTGGCATATTGGCCTGAAACGTTAGATTACTTAAAAACAAGGGAATGAGCACCAACTGTTAATCGTCGTTGCGGACACCGTCGCAGATCCAAGCCCAGATGCAATGTGAGACTTTGTGCTCTGATACTGATACTCAACGCCGCGGTACTTGATCGAGGTGATATCGCAGTTGGTGCGGCTGACGGTCACAACAAAGGACTCGGCGGAACCGGCGTCTATGGCATAGCTCGCAGTGGACGTCGTGATACCAAAGGCAGCAAACGCTGAAGAGACGCAGCCCAGCAGGGCGACGGACTGTACAAAAAGATGCATCGCGAAGGGTCGGCAATTGCAATTGGCGGTGGTCAAAAAAGATAGCAATTCGGGGAATCGTTTCCCATTTATAGGATCATCGCGAGATCATCACGGCCGGGCCTGGCTTGCCGCGATAACCTTGGGAGTGCTGGCCCTTTTCGTCACCAGTTAGAAATAGATTGCCGGCTGTGGGGTATAACCTCCTCGCCAATCTAAACGGCTTTAGTGCCCCCGTCTTAGAAATTGCCTTCCACTCATCGTCCGAACGTTTCAATGCGTTATGGGGTCACAAGATGATATATCCTTCCATCTGCTCTCCGTGCGTTCTTGGGAGCAATTTAGTGTCGTTCGCGGTGAGGTTAATCTTGGAATGCAATATGGAAAGTTTAGAAGGGTTCCCCGCAATGCGGAGAACGCGGGAATTATCCACTAATGGCAGTTTAAGCTTTATAGTTTTGACTGCCAATCCCTGTTGCTTCTAAACATTCGACCCCAGGAACAGTCGGTCCCTCTTATGGCGACGGATCCATTTGCCCGGTATATTTCTTCGGCATCGGTTCATCGAATACCGATTTCTGTTGAGCATCAGTTGATCTGCGGTGAAATCTTGAAACATAAGCATTCCGGCATATCATCGGCACTGCCGACCACCCTGCCTATCTTCACAACGCCCCCGAACCCCAAAAGACACGGATTAACTGGGGTAAATATCGAATATAAGCCTTTTATGACAGCTACATGATTCTAAGTCCTCCTCCATCTGCCCGACATAGTTCAACATTACCGACTTCCATTATGTCGCCCCTGAATCTTGCCAACCACCTTCTTCACTGCCGACCTCGCACGCTCTACAAAACTAATAGGCACAACAGCACGCTCGAGCTCGCGATCGTCAACCTGGATCCGCTTGCCCGCCGTCCTCCTCGATGGATCCGTATCGTCAAGCCACCCGATGATGTCATCGATGCCGCGTAGGACCCAAGGATGACGCTTCACTTCTCGCAACTTGATGCGCTCGGCCGGATCCTTCACCAGCATCCGGCGCAGGAGGTCGAACAGTTCGTCGTCGATATCCTCCATCACCAACTCTCCGTCCGCCCTGTAATCACCTTCCTTAATCTTATGGTCCGGGTCTGGGGTTCCGGGGTCAACGGCCTTGAGCCGCCGCCTGGGTATATATACATCTTGCTGCGCAATTGCTCTAAACAGCTGGTATTCGTCTTCGGCCAGGAAGGGAATTCTGGCAAATATAAGACAGTAGAGGGTCACGCCCAGCGACCAGATATCGATCTGGTCGTTGATTCTGGGCTGTGGGGTATCGAGGTCTGTATAGCACAGCTCTGGGGCAAAGAACGCCGGCGTGCCGACTGTCTTTGATAGCTCAACGTCGTCATCGAACTCAGTCTCATCCGACTCGGAGGCATTCTCTCCTTGCTCGCCATCCCTCGTTGGCCTGCCAAAGAAGGAGACGCCAAAGTCGGATATCTTCACCCGGTGCTCTTTTGTCCACAGTAGGTTCGCCGGCTTGATATCGCGGTGAACGATTCCTTCGTAGTGTAGATATTCCAGTCCCAACACCGTATCTCGAAAGGTTGACCTCGCTTGATCCATCGTGAAGCACGGGACGTAAGAGAAGTCCTCTTCAAACGAGTCGTTGTGGGTGACATCGTCAACCGACGACATGTGCGAGATGATACTGTCGGCCATGCTCGGCGACCTTGCACGATTCGCGAGCGCATCGTCTCGCAGTGCGAGGGGATTGGCGCTTCCAAACCCTCCCGTAGCAGACGACAGGGTTGACGGGGTTGACGGCAGGGGGCATGGCTCGTCGTCTTCATTGTCGCTGTCGATCGGCCCAATGTCCAGGTACGTCGGTACCATGGTGCGATGCGCGGTAGAGCTCGTACGCGACGGCGTGCAGGACGCTGCACGCGAGGTCGGATTCGAGTTGGGGTTCGAGCGGACGAGCGAGGTGTGCGACACGTGTGACGTGTGCGACTGGAAGGACCGCGGGATGAAGAGCGATTCGTGCGTCGGTACGCGAGAGAGCGGCGTCACATCGCCAAACTCGTCCTCGTCGTCTCCATGCTCCAAGCTCCAGAAGTCGGCCGAGTGCGTCTGGTTGGCCAGCTTCGCTCGCTGTGCATCCTTGCGGATCCTGCGCCGCTCGAGCATCTTGAAGAGCCTCTCCTCGTCGCCGCCGTCCTCCTCGCAGCGCAGCTCCCTCTCTATCCGTCTCCTCTCGAACGCGCAGATCTGCGATGTGCCCTTGCGCCTCCATTTAATCTCTCCGAGCTCGACATACTCGAGAATCATGTAGATCTTCTTGTAGTCGGGGTCGTCTATCACTTCGTACAGGCCCACGATGTCGGGGTGTCGTATCTTCTTGAGGATGGCAATCTCCCTCTTCGTCTTCGTCTCCGGCGAGGAGCTGACACGGGTGAGCCGGCGCTTCTTCGAGTATCGCTGGATGATCTTGATGGCGACCTTCTCGTCGGTCTCGATGTTCCTAGCCAGCTTCACCTTGCCGTGCATGCCGCGACCGATCTCTCCGAGGATCTCATACTGGTTGATGAGCTTGCGCCCGGTGATGTAGTCTTGTTCGATGGCGGCTTTGTGCGTCCTGTGCAAGAGAGAGACGGTTAGCACATGTCAAGGTTTGGTGGATTGTGAAGTGCATGGGGCGACGACTCACTCTCGAACCTTGTGCATCTGCAATGGGTGCAGGAAGGGGCTACCGGCGGGCGTGCCAGACGACGAGGCCGGGTAGAGACGAGACGGGGAGCTGCTCTGCGCGGGACTGTAGAGCCCGGGGCTGGACATGGCTGAGGTGGCAGCCATGCCCTGAGTCTTTATGGGGTGGGGATTCATATTCATATTCATATTCATCCTGGCTGGTGAAGTTGTTCACTGCTGAAAACCAACATGGTGGTGCGCACATTCAGTGCATAACTCCCGCAGCTGAGTGGTGGTGGTGGTGGTGGTGGATGTGGGCGGGTGGGAGGAGGCGGAGGCGGTGTATTTGTGAAGGCAGTTCGAGTGTCAGTGTCGAACGAGTATATTGTCGAGTATAAGTTCGAAGTATTAAATGGTTATTTTGAGGAAATTGTGAGGTTGAGAATGGGACAGCGAGTAGCGGCGGCGGAGTGGGAGAAAAGTTGACGGGATGTGAGTCCGTTGAGTGGATTTTGGGGATGAGTTGAGTTGAGTGGGTGGCGAGGGGCGAGGGGGGGGTGGGTGGAGGGCGAGGGCGAGGGGCGCGGGTGGATAAGGCAGGCAGGGCGGGCGGTGAATGGCCAAAAGTGCGGCGGAAGTGGGTAGTTTGGGTAGTTTGGGTTGGCAGAAAAGAGCTGTAGGTGGGAGAGTGACCTGGTGTGAATTTGAGGTGACGACGATGACGACGGCGGCGACAGGAGCGACGGCGAGGGTGAAATGAGGCCGATGAGGAGGGCGGTGATGGCGAGAGGTATCAAGATGAGGATTTCCAATAAATAACCAGTAGAAAGTAGAGTAAAGGTGAGTAGAACAAGACGGGACTGTTCTGTCGAGAGTAGAATAGCAGTAGAATAGCAGTAGAATAGCACGGATGATCACTAAGATCGGAGATCAGCGATCAGAAATCATTAATCAGTGATTCTGTAAGTACCGTCCAATACAATTTAGTACTTGGAGGTACTTGTAGCTGTCTCTTTTTTTCTCTCTTTTCTCTCTTTTCTCTCTTGTGGCGTCTCTCGATGGAGTACTGTGCTGCGAAGTACCCGTTCGGTGTGTCGTGCTGAGAAATACACTGGTTGTTCTGAGAAATACTATGTAGAGTATTCTGCGGATTGTCGGGTATTGTTGGGTGTAGCTTGAAATGGCCCAAACGTGGAGGATTTCTATAGTATATAGCATGTGGGATATACCATCGATATATGGAAGCATGTCCACTCCCAAGACTCCCATCTCCCATACCCATCCCTATCCCCTCCCCTCCCCCTTAAAAGCGGCGAGATCAAGTCGCCGCCGTCCCTACCTTGCCCGCCATCGTCGCCCAATCCATACTCCCTGCTCCATGCTGCCCTATCTGCCATCTGCCCTACTCCCGTCCCTTCCCTGCCCCTCGTCCCCAGATCGAACCAATCCACGGCCCACGATAAGGAAAGAAAGATGCTGGGGTTGTCATGCTGCACAGGTACCTGCTTGACCATGGCTGATGGCTGATGGCCGATGTCTCATCCACCAATCTCCCGTACTCTGCTGTACTGCTGTACTGCTGTACTGTTGTACTTCCTCCCAAACAATGCCCGGCATGTTGACATGTTGGCATGTTGGGGCCAGTGAGGGTGATAAGATCGCTGCGAATCCCTAAAGATGGGCGCAGACGGACGTGTCAGCGGCATCAGCGGCGTCCTTGGGTCAAGACACGGTGCCAGAGATACATATTCTCACTCCTGAGGCAAAGACATATATGATCCTTGATTTGTTAGGGTGTTGTGCCGCCAGCAACAATCGAGTATGGAGTATGGGAAGCCCGGCCTTAATATCTGCAAACCCGCCAATATTACCACCCATAGGAGCCAGATCACGGCAAACCCGCCAATATTACCATCCACAGCTGCCAGGTCACGGCAAATATCCCGCATCCAAGCTATGGCCTGGGCTGCACTTTCGCCTGGCATCACCGATATGGTAAAGTACACACACGTGTGGTGGTGTTGTGGTGGTGTTGTGGCGGCGCCAATATCCCATATTACACAGCATCAGATTGCCCTGTCCTGAGCGACATCTTGACTCTCTCCCCACCACCTCCCCCTTCCCCCGCACCATGCCCGCTATACCCGCAACAAACCGAACAAACGCCCATCAATCAGCATCCAACACCCCAAACTTCGACAGTGACAGTGCCAGAACGTGAGACAGATCTCACCTCGACACGCACTATCGACGCTCGGCACCGTCGGCGGCACGCTTACCTCACCCCCCCAACTAAGCACATCCCAATCAAAGTCGGACAAACCAAGACAAAACTGCCAGATAAACCAGCCTCTCTCTCCCTACCCAAGTCAGACCTGCCAGCGATCCCGCCGCATAGCGCCCTTTTCTCCCAGCCGAGAGGCCATGTCAGGCCAAGGAACGGTCCAAGCACCCTCCCCTCCTCCTCCTCCCATGCCTGCGCTGCACGACCCAACTCCGCTTCCCTTCCCTCCCCTTCCCGTCCGTCGCGCGCGGGGCCGGCGCGGATCCACGACCGATTAAATCCCCTGTGGCCGCCTCAGCCGCGGTCCCCATCCCAAAAATGTGCGCGACTTTTCGATCGGGTTTTGCGACGGGCGGCCGTGCGCGAGCGAGGCTTCATGCAGAGTACTCGTGCAGGCTCCACTACGACAGGAGACTCTGCTGGTCGATGAATGCAGACCTCCTGCGCGTCATCCCGCTAGGCCCGGCTGTCCGCTGCGGCGCGAGTGAAGGATGAGCGAGGCATAGACTCATGGGATTGGTGAGCTGACCCTAGAGAGGAATGCTAACTCGACTCTCCCATGCTCCAACTGTCGCAAGTGCCTCAGGTTGAACCCATCTTCCAAGCCCGAGGAGCCGTCATGGTGGCTTAGGCACTGGTGCGCTTTCGGTTGGCTGGGGGTACAGGTGAGCGCCGCTTTTGACGCCTTTCGTGGGAGCAGGGGAGGAAGTCGGAGTCTTTCTTTTCTTGCCGCAGCTACATAGATAACATGTACACACCAAGTCCGTCCATGTAGGGTACTTGGTATCGTGCTGCTGCTTCACTCCACAGGACGGACTCAGGACGGGCCGACACCGAGGTTCTGTGCTCGGTGCCGTGTAACCCTCTCCAGCACTGTGTCCCGTTGATGGCGACGAACACATGGTCAGTGCGACTGCACATAAGATGACCATGCAGGCACTTCCGCGGAAACCAGACCGTATTTGTGATAGGGGCTACTCATAGAGGGAGGGAGGAGAAGGCCGGAGCTGCCTTGCAAACGTGTAGTATTTACAGTATGTCGTATTATATGGTACAGTATAGTACAGCTCTCCTCGTAGCGTGACCTTGACGTCCATGGAGAAACTCAACATGAAAAGGCTATGACAATGTGGCGTCTTCAACGACCTATACATGACTCATGATCGGCATCAGTTCGATAACCTATTGGCCAGGAAGTCCAGCTCAGGGCTTCACATCAGGAGCCTTCAGCTTCGCCGCGGCGGCATCCCTGACCTTC
This sequence comes from Pseudogymnoascus verrucosus, assembly GCF_001662655.1. Classification (NCBI taxonomy): domain Eukaryota; kingdom Fungi; phylum Ascomycota; class Leotiomycetes; order Thelebolales; family Thelebolaceae; genus Pseudogymnoascus; species Pseudogymnoascus verrucosus. Next base: position 76,138 of record NW_017263672.1, read on the forward strand.
GTATCCCATCCCGCCTTCCCAACACCCTCCATCAACTTGCTTCGCGGAGGTGTGCACGGCATGACAGGGTTCTTCAGCGGCATGAACACATCCAACAGATGCCCCTGCACAAAACTTACCAACATCGTGGAGATCCAATAATACAATACTCCCGCGGGCAATGCTAGCGTCAGCGGTCCCGCTGCCAGAGCGAGGAGTTTCAGCATGTTCCGAAGTCTGCGTTGAAAGGTAGAGGGTGTGCCCACTGGGGCTGCGGCGCGTGTGAAGTAGTGCGAAGGCACGAGATGGAGGAGCATTGTGGCGGACAGCGCGAAGGGGAGGATGAGGAGCGGATCTGCAGCGCTGAGGTCGACGAACCATAGAGGCCCTTCGGTGGTCATCGAAGGTTCTATCCGGGTGAGCGCAGTGGCAATGTCTGTGTTCGCGGTTGCACCAGACGCAGTTTCAGCAGCGCCTTCCGTCACAGAAGGCACGGAGCTGAAAATCAAACGCAACAGTCCGCTGCCAGCTCCAGCCAACCGTCTGATTGACTCGATGATTATGAGGAAGAATGGGAGTTGTAGCGCGGGTGCGATGAACAGCTTGTAGCGTTGGCAGGAGAAGGCCTTGTAGATTTCCATCGTCTTGCGTGCGGCCAGCACCTTCATGTTGGAGGTTCCCTTGGATATGTCAACATTGCGCTCCAGTGCCCCTCGCCATGCTGTAATGAGAGGTGTAAGGCTTCGTTGCTTCGATATTATGCGGCGAGACCATATCGTCAGCGGGAGAAAGGCAAGGCGGACTGCGACGGCAGCAAATGGGATGGCCGCCCACCAAGGGAGAACATGGTGGATTCCGAGGAAGGCGTTGTGAGTAGCCTCGAGGACGGGGTCGAGGATTGTATATTTCTGACGGGGCGTAGCATGGAAGGATCGTGAGGCTGCAGAGGGGAAGCAGGACAGGAACGGTTGTGGTTGTCGAGCTTGCTGGAATTGTAGCCGCACTGCTCGAGAGAGTGGGCGTTGCACGAGATGCCGCGACATGAAGCTGGCTCCGAGTTTTGAGGCGTTCGGGGCCAATTGGCACGAAACCCTTTGCTAGATAGCTCTGACCATCAAAAGATATTAGCTGGAGACAGGCTGACTTGAAATAGCAGCGATACCCAATCTACCGTTCTGTCAATGTATCGCGGGATGAAGACAAAATATCGCGGGCGTCAGCCTTTCGGCACCGGGCCTTTAATTTGCCGAGAACACGAGCCCACGTGTGTTACTTGTCACGTCGCAACGTCCTCAGCCTTGCCATGCGCCAAGCAACATACATACCTAATACGGAGTTTCATAGTTCTGGACCATTTCCATGCTGATATAACACTTTCGTGCCTCTTTATAAGGGCAGAATGATCCCTCTAGGCTGGCTCCTTGGCATCACTGCCTTGGTGACACTTCTGCCCGTAGGATTACTCCTCTACGGCCATTCGCTAGCCCAGATACTTGGAGAGACGATAGGGTGGTACTTACTAAAGCGGACGGCCCCGAAGAGGGCAATCATTCTCAAAAAGGTTGCCGAGGAAGAGGCGGAGCTGGCAAAGGAGGCGGCGCGCGGGAAGAAGGCCAAGGAAGGCGACGAGGAGTGGGAGAGGGTTGAAAGCTACACTGTTGGCAACGCTGTGAACGGAGATGTCGCCGAGAAGGATTGGGAGGGGATCGTGGGCTTCCTACACCCATTCTGCAACGCAGGGGGTGGTGGTGAGAGAGTTCTCTGGGCAGCTGTGCGCGCGACGCAGCAGAGGTGGCCCAAGGCTACATGTGTGGTTTATACGGGCGACCACGATGTCACCAAGGAGAAGATGCTGGAGAGGGTTGAGGTATGTTGGTCCTACGCCCTACAATTCACTGCTAATGATTTGCGAGTAGAATCGGTTCAATATCCAGCTTCACGCGCCGACCGTCACCTTCCTCTATCTCACAACACGGCACTTAGTCCTAGCCTCAACATGGTCATTTGCAACTCTCTTCGGCCAATCCTTGGGCTCGTTGTTCATGGCCTACGACGCCTTCTCCCTTTTAGTCCCGGATATCTTTGTCGACACTATGGGCTATGCATTCGCTCTTGGGCTGTGCAAGCTGATGTTCCCAAAGGTGCCGACGGGAGCATACGTCCACTACCCCACAATCTCCACAGACATGCTTGCCTCGCTCGACTCTACGACCAACAGCACACACGGTGTCAACGCCGGAAAGGGCGTCGGCGCGAAGGGTGCAGCGAAGAAGGTTTACTGGGAGATTTTCGCCAAGGTCTACGGCTGGGTCGGCTCCTCGATTGACGTCGTCATGACGAACTCTACATGGACACAGGGCCATATCCGCTCACTATGGGGCGGTTTCCGAGCTGAGCGTGGCGTCATGTCTGATATAGCAGTTGTGTACCCTCCCGTCGCAGTCGAAGAGCTCGAGAGCGAAATCGAAATCTCGGCAGAGAGTGAGAAGAAGAGGTCGAAGACGCTCTTGTACATTGCGCAGTTCCGGCCGGAGAAGAATCACACGTTGATATTGAACTCATTCGCCGAGTTCATGCGCACAAAGACGCCTGCCACGAAAGGCGCAAAGCTTGTCCTTGTCGGGAGTGTGCGGGATGATTCCGACTCAAAGCGCGTGTATGAGCTGAGATTATTGGCCAACGAGCTCCAGATCAAGGACAGTGTGGAATTCCATCTGGATGCCTCTTGGCCAGAGATATTGGAGTGGTTACGAAAGGCGTCTGTGGGTGTCAATGGAATGTGGAATGAGCACTTTGGCATTGGTGTTGTAGAATATCAGGCGGCGGGGTTGATCGCGGTGGTACATAAGAGTGGCGGACCGAAGATAGATATTGTTACAGAGGTGGAGGGGAAGCCAACTGGTGAGTTTTCCGAGAATGCCTTCTATTTGCCAGGATCTAACGGATATCAGGGTTCCATGCGACAACTTCGACTGAATTTGCCGAAGGGTTCGAGAAGGCACTGTCACTCAAGGATACACTTGACTGGCGTCGCAGGGCACGGTTGTCTGCAAAAGGTTTTACAGAAGAGGAGTTTGCGAAGAGGTTCATCAAACAGATGGAGACGCTGGTGCTGCTGCAGGTTAACGGGCCAGGCCCTGGTAAGAAGATAGATACCCATTTTACAGAGGGATTCCACATGTAGATATATCAAAGAAAGGCATGTATATTTTGTCAACTGCGGGAAATACACGTGAAACCTTGACACAAGCATTGTAACCAGGCAGAGCCGTCGAATTATCTTTCGTATCATATCGACTTGAACAACCGTATCCTCTACAGTCTGAAATTAAAGAAACTGGTATCACAATCGACGCCTAACCCATCAAGTCTACACTTTCCACGGCCCATCCCAAAGCACCTTCTTAGGCTTAAGCAGGATCCCCCTCTCATCAAACTCGACACCCTCCTCCTTCAGAATCAACAGTTTCTTCGACACATTCCCCCCCTCGGGCAACACCTTTTTCGCGACATCCGCCTTCGCCCCCTTCGGCGTAGACCTGCTCGCCGTTCCCTGTGCCGTCCCATCCTTTGCCCTCTTAAACGTCGTCCGCTTGATTACTTCTCCGTCATATCCATTGATATAGCCGCTGGCATTCACGCAGCGGTGGCACGGGACCTCGGGCGCGAAGGGGTTGTTGCGCAGTGCGTTGCCGACGGCGCGGGGTGAGGACTTCAGAGCGCGGGCGAGGGCGCCATATGTCGTGACACGGCCTTCCGGGATCTGGGTCAGGAGGGTGTAGACGCGCTCTTGGAATTCTGTGACGGGCATTTTGGGTGCTGTGGTAGGGTCGAATGTGGATCTGCCACCTTGAGGGATGGGTAGAGATTGAACTCGCCGTATGTCAGTTCCGTTCCAAACGTATAGGTATATCCTGAAGGTTATTTGGTTGAGGCATAAAAAGGCGCATAATGGACGCGTTGATGAGGTATTCCGGGCTTTGGGTCCTCGGCGTTTGTGAGCTCGGTATTTGACGCGGTTCTAGGCACTGATCAATAATCAATTGCCAGGCGGGAGTGAGTCAACAACCACGCCCTTTCAAATACATGACACTTATTATGCTTTTCAAAAATAGTAGCTCTCTCGATACACTTTTTATAGCTTTTTCATGATACCAAAGCCTTTAGTATGTTATTCTGTAGAGATTTAAATATTATCCCCAAATTTATTAGTTTCATTGATAATTATATCCCCAAAAAAATCATTTTTCATCAATTAAATAATATCTTAGGTCTATTCCATAATAATATACTCCAACCCCCCCCCAAAGAACCTATCCCATAAAAAACAACAAACATCTCAAGCCAGCGTGCTTTGTCTGCTTTGCCTTTATATAACCCATAGAAGTATACAGGTGGATCCCTGTATTTCACGTGACTTAAATACACTAGCGCGTCGGCCCGCACACGTCAACAAATAAATCACGTGGCGCGACGCCAACGTTTATCTAATCTGATCAACGTTGATCAGGACCCTGAACAGTTATATCTTTCTGCAATAACAGCCCCTTAAAAAGGCAGATCTGCCGAAAACAAGCACGAACTCAAAGATGGAGCCTGAAACCACCCAAAAGGTTGTGGAGAGCACTCCTACTGAGAGCACTCCTGCTGAGCTCCCCGTCGAGTCGGTCCCTGAGGTTGCCGCGGAGATCAACCAACGCAAGGACACCCCTACTGAGCTTCCTACTGAGCTTCCCGCCGAGCCAAACCCAGTAGTTGCAGCTGAGACTGAGCAATCCAAGACTGCCGAGACCTCTCCAGAGGCTGTTGTTGACAAGAGCCAGCCCGAGACTCCTCTTTCCAAGCTCTTTGGAGAGCTTCCCAAGATCATCGTCGATGCTGAGCACGGTGAGATGTGGGGCGTGAAGCTCGAGGACGCCACCAATGTTCCAACCACCATCATCCTTCAAAAGTTCCTCCGTGCAAACAACGATGATGTTGCCAAAGCCAAGGCCCAGCTCCTCGAGGCCTTGCAATGGCGCAAGAAGGTGGACCCTCTGAAGCTCCTTACAGAGGTGGAGCACAACAAGGAGAAGTTCGGAAACCTTGGCTATGTCACTGTCTACAACGCCACCGGCACCCAGAAGGAAATCATCACCTGGAACATCTACGGAGCAGTAAAGGACATCAAGGGCACGTTTGACAATGTTGAGGAGTACGTACTATAGACCCCTCATGTGATAAGTGTTAACCAGCTACAGGTTCATCAAATGGCGCACTGCTCTTATGGAGCTTTCTATCAAGGAGCTCGATCTTGCCTCCGCCACCGAGAAGATCCCCGACGGCGGCCCTGACCCCTACCGCATGATCCAAGTGCACGACTACCTCAACGTCAGCTTCCTCCGAATGGACCCCAGCGTCCGCGCCGCTTCCAAGGCCGCAATCCAGACCTTTGCCATGGCGTACCCAGAGCTGGTCAAGGAGAAGTTCTTTGTCAACGTGCCCTTGGCCATGGGCTGGGTCTTTGCTGCTCTGAAGCTGTTCCTGAGCGCCGAGACGATCAAGAAGTTCCACCCTCTGAGCTATGGAGGAAGTTTGGCTGGAGAGATTCCCGAGTGTGGAATCCAGTTGCCAGAGGTTTATGGAGGAAAGGGAGTGCCCCTGACTGAAGGCGGACTGGTTGTCAAGTACGGCAACGCGGAGGAGCCCCAGCCCGAGTCAAAGTAAACAGTCACAAGGCGCTGAAGGGACACATGTAACACAACAAAGATGGCAGACGCTCTCGCGGTAAAATGAACATTAATTTCGCTCTGATTGAGAACCGAATTATGATAGTCTCACCTGTGACGTGCTTATGTCCTTTCTTTACCTTGTACAAAGTTTATCCTCCCACTATGTAGTGATGCCACCCGAAACGCCGCTCCGCTTCCCCATGCACGCTATCATATTGTATACAAACGGAAAGCTCATAGGTACAGAGACTGTGCTGCGACAATGTCGCGCTTAATCTTTGTCAAAGCCTCCTCAAACTTGGCCGACAGGTCATCTGATCCCATAACCTTGCCAGCTTGCGCCATCTGCCTCAGTAGCTCTTCCAAGCGGCGGAAAAGTCGGATGAGAGATCCTTCGTAGACATCCGTCATTTTACTATTATTGTCAGTGTTGTTCATGTCTTTCATCATTGGGTAACTCACCAGATCTCCGCGAAGGATTTCCCTTGCGTCCAAGCCAAAACAACATCCATAAGCTGGTACTTGAAGCTTTGCACGTACTCCTCCTCGTTCACCTCCAGCTTCGACTCCTGGCTCACCTTGGCGATAATCCTCGCCTGTGCCTGGATTTCTCTAAACGGTTTGGCAAGTTCCTCCTTTAGCGGAGGGCACTGGCTCTTCTCCTCAAAGATGAAGCAACTCAGCACGGCAGCACAAAGCTCAGGACTCAACTCGTTGAAGAAACGGTTGAACAGGAGCTCGGACAAAAGCAGCTCGTGTCCATCACCAGTAGAGATCTCGCAAGCTACACGAGCCTTCAGTTCGACGACTTCCTGGTCATTGATGAAGCCGAGACGACGCAAAACACGCTTACGGGATTTGAGTTCATCCAGTTGCATAATCGCATGTGCAGCGGTTATCGACTTCTTCTTCTCCTTGATCTTGTTGCCAAATTCGATCTTCTCGGCGTATTTGTCGAAGAGATCGGTGAGGCGAGGCGAGTTGTGTAGAGGGTTCGAGAGGAGACGAGACTCCAAGACTTCGATCTTGCGGAGGAGCTTCTTAAACGACTCGTCCTTGATGCCCATATTCTCGATTGGATCGAGAACTGCAATGCCGTCTGGGAAGCGGCGCTTGACCTCGTCCAACGACTTGCGGACGGTGTTGCGCTGGTCTGCCGCCTTGAGGTCTTTTGGCAGGAAGATGCGGACGTGGCCAATCGACTCGATGCACGACAGCAGTATCGGGACGATTTCCATCTTTCCGGTTTCGCCTTCGTTAGGTGGGTGAACTCCAGCAGGAATCTCTTGGTGTGTCTGTGTGCCGACAGACGAAGATTCCGAAACTGGCAACAGAACATCGGCAATATATGACTCTTGTGGGGCATACTCCTCCACAACTTGGCCCTTGGGTGCCCTTCTGGCTGTGAACTTCACAACAGCTCCCCACCCAAAGTCTTCGCCCTTGTGCTTGATGTGGACTAAACGACCAGACTGCAGGAAAGGTAGAGAGTAATTCGGGTGGTTGATAACAGCCTTCAAGTCCTTCGAATAGGTGTCTAGCTGTTGTTTCAGATCGTAGTAATCCTTGATAGTCGCCTCATCCGGAATCTCCATGCCATCCCTCTCAGTCTGGAGCTGCTGAAGATCTCTCTCCAGGCCAGAGACACCAGAGGTGTTCTGGAACTGGAAGAAGCAGTGCTCCAACATAAATTCCGGTGAGATACCCTCGACTCTCATCAAGTTGAGAATCATATTGTATCCCAAGTAGAACGCCGAATTGAGCTTGTCTTGTTCTCCCCGTACGATTTCTTTCGCAACGGCGGGCTCCATCTTGTCGTCAATCATCATAATGACAATACCACGATCATCCAATCCTCTACGTCCAGCACGACCAGACATCTGCACAAACTCTGAAGGCGTCAGGTATCTCTGGGAGACACCGTCAAACTTCCGCACGCTCGTGAAAACAACAGTCTTGGCGGGCATGTTGAGTCCGATGGAGAAGGTCTCGGTCGCAAAGAGAACCTTGATCAAATTCTCCTGGAACAAGATCTCAATGGTCTCCTTCAAGATGGGAAGAAGCCCAGAGTGATGAACTCCGATACCGCGGCGAAGCAGAGGCAGGATATGCTGGATTTGCGGAAGCTGCTTGTCCTCATCCGACAGCATTTCAATAGCGCTGTCGAACACTTTGCTGACCATTGCCTTCTCCGAGTCGTCGTTGAACGCCATCGAGCTCATCTGAAGTGCGTATGCCTCGCACTCTCTCTTGCTGAAACTGAAGACAATAACAGGGTTGTAATGCTTGACCATGATCATCCGCACAATCTTATAGATATCGGTCGTCTCCTTATTGCCACCCTTGTTGGTCTTCTTGTCCTTTCCTCTTCCCTTCTGCTTCGCGTTGATGTCAGCCGGGTCTGAGCCCTTCTTGTCTTCTATCGTCGACATGGCCTTGTCAAAGTTGTCTTGCCTGAAGTTACCCTTCTCGTCAACAATCAAATGGATACCATCTGCGCCAGCGGGGAAGAAGTAATGCTGAAGAGGGGTTGGGCGGAAATCGGTGTACACAATGTGACACGGCTGGTTATGTGTTTTCGTGATCCATTCCGCAAACTGCATCGAGTTGGGGATGGTGGCGGACAGGAAGACGTAGCGGACCTTGTCTGGGAGAAGGATGATGGTCTCTTCCCAGACAACACCTCGCGCCTTGTCTCTCATGTAATGGATTTCGTCGAAAACGACCCAGCCGACTTCGCGCATGATCTCCGAACCACGATACAACATGGACCTCAGAATCTCCGTAGTCATGACCAGACAGGTCGCAGTTGGGTTGATTGTGACATCTCCAGTCATGAGCCCGACATCCCCAAACTCGGCGGCAAACTCTCTGTATTTCTGGTTGCTCAATGCCTTGATCGGACTTGTGTAGATGACTCGCTGGTTGTTCTGCAGACTCTGCGCGATGGCGTACTCGGCCGTGACCGTCTTTCCGGCACTCGTGTGCGCCGACACCAGCACAGACTCTCCACGCTGTATAGAGGCAATCGCAACCTTCTGGAAAGGATCCAGCTCGAAAGGCCATACCCTCGCGGGCTTCGCGGGCGGTACATGTTGGGAGATGGGAATGTAGTCGTAGTCCGGCGGCAGCGAGACTTGATGCTGGATGTTGTGCTGTAAAACGAGAGCGCCATCCTCCTTGCTGGCCTGGAGACCTGCAGAGGCAGCAACTTCTCTCGATTGAGCAGTCTCGAACGTGTCCGTCACAACCGGCGCGGCTTCCTCGTCCTTGCGCCTTCGCTTGGCTTCCTTCTCCTTGACGGCCTCGTCCGCCTCTTCTGATTCCTCTGGCTCAGCCTCTGCTACAGCCTCCTCTGCTGCCTCTTCACCATTCTGCTCCTCCTCCTCAACCTGCTTCACTGCACCACTGGCATTCCGCTTCTTGCTCCGGTCCTTCTTCTTCGATTTGTCTCTCTTGGGCGCTGTAGTCGCGGGCGCACGCTGAGGCGCATCGTTGAAGACGTCAAAAAGGTCGTCCATGGTGACTGAGTTCACTGCATAGGCCAGTAATCTCAGGACCTTGAACCGATCCTATAAATCTGTTGTGGTTTGTTGCCCAAAAATGGTTGATTTCACTTTAATTTTTTTATCGCAATCGCAGGTTGCGGCTCTTGCTATGAATTTTTGGATTGGTCCGTTCAGCCAATCAGAATATTAGGCGAGAATTCATGGGTCATTTCGCCGTAACGGAGCTAAAATACTTGAAGCTACAGTCAACTTCGGCTCATCCAACGACTTCATCACCAAAGAAACTACAAATCCGCCCCGCGCAACACAACCGCAAAGGTTAGCCATGGACTCCAATCGAATCCGCGCTCAATTGATATCAGAATCGCGGAATAAAGAATACTCAAGCTGACACGACCAGATGTTCGCCCGCACTGCTACCCGCGTCTCCCCGATGGCCCAGATGGCTGCCCGCCGTGGCTTCCACTCTACCCGCTCGCAGATGGCCTCGCCATACCATTACCCTGAGGGCCCGAGGAACAACTTGCCATTCAACCCGTTGACCAAGTTCTTCGCTCTGAGATACTGGGGCTTCATGGGTAGGCTTCCCTGATGGAACGGCCGAGGTACTACCAGCCAGATTGCTAACTAGAGACCACAGCTCTCGGATTCGGTGCGCCATTCGGAATTGCTGGTAAGGCTTCTATACCCTTTATTCGACGCTGAGCAGGAAACTAACGGTGGTGTAGTCTGGCAAACAAAGAAGAACCAGTAAATGCGCACTGGGTGATGATGGAAGGATCTATAGAAGGGGATGGGTTGGATGGGATGAAGGCGGACTGTTTGGAACCACTGTGTACACAATAAGACGAAAATATCACTTTCATTGTCCATCTTGAAATGTTGGGTTGCTATGGGGGTGTGTTGTGCACCAGAGGCATTGTGTGCGACATGTGTTGTAGAGACAAACATTCGGCCTAACAACAGCGAATTGAATTGGATACATGTTTTAAAACTACAGCCCGAAGAATCCAGCGGAGGTAAGTTGATAGATTGAAACCTGAGCGATATTCTGGCGTTGTCGTCTCATTATGTGGACGTGAGCTATCTCCACGGAGATACCGAGGTGTTTCAACCTTCAATTATACAAGTCGTGGAAGAAGCCTGCAATGACAAACAGTTCACATATGGACGGGCGAATTCCGTAGTCAATACAGCACAATCAACAAATCGTTATCCCATTTTCATTTCGCCGATACGTCTATCATATACCCAAGATTTCTCGTTTTAGACCCCTCTAAACCTCTACTCCTTGTTTACCCCCGCATTATTAGCCTCCACCTTCTCCACCGCCGCCTGTCCACCCACCACCGTCGACTTCGCCGGCAGCGTCTGCTTCAGCGGTGGCAGCAGACTCCTGCTCGCCTGCCTCGCCTGCTGCGCCATCAGAGCATCAATGACAACCAAGCTGGCCATCGCCTCGACAATCGGCACCGCGCGGGGAACTACGCACGGGTCGTGACGTCCCTTCGCCTCAAGGACGCCAGCCTCGTCACCGTCGTAAGTGACGGTATTCTGGGCCTGCCCAATGGTTGCTGCCGGCTTGAACGCGACGCGGAAGTAGATGGGGGCGCCGTTGGTGATTCCTCCCTGGATACCACCCGAGTTGTTCGTCTTGGTGGTCAAGCGGGGCCTTGGAATACCAGCGCGCGAAGCACCAGTCTCGGCACCAGTCTCAGCGGGGGCCCTGACAAAGGGATCGTTGTGGATGGAGCCGGGAACCTCGCAGCCGCCGAAGCCGGAGCCGATCTCAAAACCCTTGGTGGCGGGGATGCTGAGCATGGCGTGGGCGAGCATGGCCTCCATCTTGTCGAAGCAGGGCTCGCCGAGACCGCTGGGGACGTTCCTGATGACGCAGGTGACGGTGCCACCGATGCTGTCTTGGCGGTCGCGGAACTCCTCGATGCACTTCTTCATCTTCTCGCCGGCGGCAGCATCAGGGCAGCGCACGGGAACGAAGGAGTCGACGGTCTCGCGGTCGATGGTGTCGAGGAGCTTGAGGAATGCGGGGTTCGTGGATGGCGACGGGTGCTCTGGCGTCGGGGGGAACATGTGTACTGAGCCTACGGACGAGACAAAGGCCGTGATCTCAATTCCGTGTGCGAGTCGAAGGTATTTGTCCGCAATCGCACCGGCAGCCACTCTCCCAATAGTCTCGCGCGCGGAGCTGCGACCACCGCCCGAGCTGGCCTTGACGCCGTACTTCTCGAGGTATGTCCAGTCGGCATGCGATGGGCGCGGGAAGAGGTCCATGGTCGAGTTTCCGTAGTCCTTAGGGCGCTGGTCCTGGTTGCGGACGAGCATGCCGATGGGGGTACCCAGGGTGACGCCGAACTCGGTGCCAGAGTGGATTTCGACCTGGTCCTTCTCATCGCGGGGAGTCGTCAGGGCGCTCTGGCCGGGTCGGCGACGGGTCATCTGAGGCTGGATATCGGCTTCGGTGAGCTCCATTCCTGGGGGGCAGCCATCGACGATGCATCCCACCGAGCGACAATGCGACTCGCCATAGCTGTGCACTGTTAGTATCGGGGACGCCACGTCACATTTAGGGCGCCCAAACTCACGTCGTAACCTTGAAGTATTCTCCGAACGTAGACATCTCGAATAGATCCTTTGATTTTGATTATGACAATACCACTCGCCGTAGTCTTCTCTTTGTGTCCAGAAATCTGCAAAACGGTGACTCGATTAGAAAATGTGCGGGACGCAATCGGTGGGGTGGACCCCTGTCATCGATAAACTCGGCTCCGCAGACCGCAGCTCCGTCCTCCGCCTCGTCACTCCAAATCCCTCAGCCTCGCCTCAAAAATTTCCCAACAACTACATGGCTCCCTCCAGGGGCATCACCGCGCTTTTGCGCGCCAATTGCTCAGCGACGACGACATTTCGTTACGGGCTTCAGCGCTGGCATGGACTCACCCGCTCCTACACCTCCATCCCCGACCTCGCGACCGACCCGGCGCGACAGACTCAGATCTACATCTCCCGCAGCACCGACCCCTACCTCAACCTCTCCCTGGAGCACTACCTGCTCCAATCCACCCCGCCAACCTCCACCGTCCTCTTCCTCTATACCAACCGGCCCAGTCTCATCATAGGCCGCAACCAAAACCCTTGGGTGGAAACCAATCTCTCGCTCCTCCGAAACACCCCGTCATCCGCCTCTACAGATGACATCTCCCTCGTCCGCCGCCGCTCCGGAGGCGGCGCCGTATTCCACGACGAGGGCAACGTGAATTACTGTGTCATCACCCCGACATCCGAGTTCGACCGCGACAAGCACGCTCACATGGTCGTGCGGGCCTTGCACTCCCTCGGCGCGACGCGGGCGGCCGTGAATGCCCGACACGACATCGTGCTTGACGTGTCGCCCCCTCCCATCCCACGAAGCAAGAAAGCAAACATCACGACAAGCGCTGCAGCCACGGGACCCGCGACGCCAACGCATAGGAAGGTGTCTGGGTCGGCATATAAGTTGACGCGGCTGCGGTCTCTCCATCATGGGACGTGTCTGCTCAGTTCGCCGAATATAGGGGGGATAGGGGCGTATCTTCGCTCGCCAGGGAAGGGATATATGCTGGCGCGCGGGGTGGATAGCGTGAGTTCGCCGATTGCGAATGTGCGTGTTGGAAATGGAGAGTTTGAGGAGGCAGTGGTTGGAGAGTTTGAGGAGATGTACGGGGGGGTTGAGGTTGTAGAGGTTGGGGAGGAAGAGATTGAGGGGGTGGAGGAGATCAGGAAGGGTGTGAAGGAATTGAGGGTATGTTTATATATTCCCATAACAGTCTGGCCATGCTAACAATGATAGTCTGAGGACTGGATATACCTCCAGACACCGCAGTTCACATTCTCGTCGCACCCGACGGAAGAGGACCCTCGCGAGCGTCCTCTCCGGCCACCCTACGTCCATGCGGCGGCATCTGTGCTGTTTACGGCGCGCAACGGCGCGATTACCGACGCAGAGATCCGCAATGGGGAGGGCGAGCGTGCGGAGGGGTTAGTGGGGAGGAAGGTGCATGAGATTATGGATTGGCGTGAGGCGCTGGGAGGGCGTGATGATGGGGTTGGGAAGTGGTTGAATGGGTTGTTTGGGGTGTAGATGAGGCATATTGACGGATATATATTAGTTGATATTGATTGAGAACGAGACGATTGTATAATACAAGTACTATATTCAACAAAATACACGGAAGCCTTTCACATTAGCAAAGGCCATAACCGATGGAACGAAGAAGCCAGACGGCCGATTTGTTTTCTACTTTGCTCTCCTCCCTCAAACCTTCTTCTGTGCCTTTTCAATCATCTCCAAATACCCAGCATCAATAACAGTCAACCCTGCCACCCCTAGCTCCTCCACCGTCTTCGTATCAACCACCAGCGTCGCAATGAAAGTCGCCGGTTCCGTTGTGGATGCGTTCTCGCTAAGCCTGTGATGGCATCCCGGATGTTCCTTAAAGCTGTCTCCTGGTCCCAGAAGCTGCATTGGTTCCTTGTTCATCCCGTTGAGCATATGGCCAGTTAGGATGTGGGCGCTCACGAATGCACCGGCATGAGTATGTGGTGGTGTGGATCCGTTGGGAGGCTGCGAAATTAGGTAGGACACGATGGATTTTCCAGGAGCGTTTGGGATGAGGTTGTTGTAGAGGCATTTGACGTCCGCCTGAGGGCGACTGGGGAAGGGTCAGTTAGAAGAAATGCTGGAGAGAGGCAAGAAGAGGAGAAAGATGCGCCAACTAACCTAGGATCATACACTGGTTCTGTTGCTGGAAGTTCTGGCTTTGAAGGCGCCATTTTGGGAATAGGGAGATGGATATTGATTTTTGTGCAAGTCAGTCTCGGTTTTCGTTGTTTAAACTGAGGTCAGTCCTAAGCATGCGTATTTATTAGGATCAAATATTTACTCCATCTCAGCAAATCCACGACTATACGCTGCTTTCAGCCATCAAAACTTGCCACCCTCGAGATGGATGAATCGAATTCACGAAACTAACAAGTCTGTGCAACCGATGACGACTTATGAAACCTGCAGTTCTGCCAAGCTTCGCCACATAAGAACCTTGTGACTAGGAAAATAGATCTGCAGCCTATAACATAAAGTCTGTGCTACTTGGGATCTTGCAAAGCGAGCCTACAAGCCATGGATATGCAAGACATCTATCCCGGCACAACGGCAAATAGTTCCAAGCAACAGCATAGATGGCGGGATGGTTATGATTACCATCTCGCCATCCATGCGTGTTGCTTGAGCAGGTGGGGTTGTCCGGCTATGCAAGCTGAAGAATATTCCCGAGGGTCCCTGCACATCCTACTTCGAACATATCGCTTGCAGTTGCATCATGTTAAGTCAACAAAACAGAGCATATTAAATCGGACAACACACTGGAGACTCGAGGAAGAAACTATGCACGGTTGGGGCGAGAATGGCGATCTCGGAGACACAGTTGGTTGCTTTTGATGTTGCACTAAAGGATTCCTGTATCACTATGCACTATGCATGTACACAAATGTGATAAAAGTTCAGCTCTCAACTTGCACTCAATTACGCCACCAAAATTCCTATTCGATGTTTCACCGCTATTGATCTGCTGGTGCAATGCTGCATCGTATGGCCTATTCGATATTCTCGCCGAGACTGTACATGTACAGAGATATTCTCAACCAGCATTCAATTACGCCACTAGATGCCTATCGCAACCAATCTGCTGGTGCAACAATATACCGTGCTGCCTGTCCGATTCTCGCATGGATTCCTCTCGCACACAGTTCCACAAGGTCATGCCAGAGTATGACGAACAGTCCGTAGACCACAACAGGTTCCATGAATATGTAGCTCGCAAAGTTGAACTTTTATGTTGGCCAAATGTTTCAGACACAAGCTATTGCATTGGTGGTTATTTGTGGGTAGTTCATATGGGTCTGATCTCAACGGCGATTAAGAGATAACGTAATTTTGACAAGACCTGTGATCTGACGAAGTCTTTTACTTTTTAAAGCATCGTCAAATATCTCCATTTGTATTTGTTTCTGAATTCAGCTTTCACAACCCGATAAGTCCCTGAAAACAACTCGCCACTCCTCATACCTCTCAACACTGCCCACCCATTCGCCAATATTCCATCTTCGATAAGTCTATAACGTCCACTCCATCCTTTCCCCGCCAATCATCACCAAAGAACTTCTTGCGGGCATCTATCTTTGAAATCTTCCCGTTTACTGTCAAAGATATTTCTTCACCCTCTTTGAGCCAGTAGATTACTGTCGGTTGCTTGAATAGCATCAAACCAGTCTTTTCTGTCAGGTCATGTCGAAGGGCGTCGAAGCTCGGCTGCTCCAATGATGGCTTGATTTTCACAATAGCAGAAACGCGCTCCTTGTATTCCGTGTCGGCGAGAGGTAGGGAGATGGCGTCGGCGATGTAGGGGAGAGAGAGAAGCGCGCTTTCGACTTCGCCTGTATGGACGGTGAAGCCCCAGAAATGCAGAACTATAAGGGTTAGAAGTATTTTGAATACGGGAGAGTGTTCGAACCATCTATGTTTGCCCGGCCGTGGAGAACATAAGTATCCCCGACCTTTTCTGCACAATCTCCGCTCTTGAAGTAGCCCTCTGAATCGAAAGCCTTCTCGGTCAAGGTTGGATCATCCGAAATGTATCTGGTTCGTTAGCACTCTGGTCCTGCATGCATGTCATTATCCATACCGTGAGAACATCGAAGGAGCCTTGAGTCGCATCTCCCCGTCCACAAGCTTCACCTCAACTCCCGTCACGGGTGGTCCGATCGAGGACTATCAGTCAGTCAATATCTCAACGCAGAGTGTGAGGACGTTATCATTACCATATCAGTATAGTCGGGGTTTTCCCATCTCATGCTGCATATCAAGGTGACCTCTGTAGATCCATATAGGTTTAGCAATGGCTTTCCACGACGGAGTTTCGTCCATCTCTCTTGCGTATGTGGCGAAAGGAGTGATCCCGAGACGCCCGCAACCTTAACATCTATCATTCCTTGAACATAAATCTCTGTCTCTGCGGGGGGTAGCACAGCGATATGGTCGTCAAAGTACTTTGCGAGCCTGTCATAACCAGTAGGTGCAACGTCAAATACGCTGACACCCCCTTGCCTAATGCGTTCCCAAAACCATTCGGGGTTGAAGACGCCTCCACAAGTTTCTCTAAATATTATCAGCATTGAAGGTGTCAACGAGCCACAAAGTCTTACAGGCAAGCTCCAGACATCAAACTTGGAATGATGCCGAAAATCCCTCCCATCCAATTGCCTGGTTTTTGGTTGAGAAACACATCCTTTTCTGTCATCTGCCACGTTCCTATTCGCTCTCGTGCGGACGCAAGAAGAGCTTGGTAGGAATGAACCACGCCTTTCTGATTTCCAGATGTGCCTGATGTGAAGAACAATGTACCATTCTGAGTAGACAGGTTCTTGGTGCTAACGCTTGTTTCGTATTCGAGAGATGTCGAGCTGTCGAGGCAAGATGTCTGTATTTCCACGAAAGGGAGTTTGGGGTTGACTCCGCTGTCACTGCTGGCACACAAGACTTTGATTGCCTGGGCTTTCTCGGCGAGCGCGGGGGCATATAGCAGGGCTAGAGGCTTTGCGAGCTTGAAATAGCGCAGAACATCCTCTGGCTTGACAACGATGGCTATGTTTGAGTAAGCATAGTGCATCCCACGAAAATAGGCTACTTACATTGTGCTGACATGGCGGCACCGAGGGAGAAGATGGTGAGCATCGATACCACATATTCCAATCCCGGAGGAGCTATAAGAAAGATAAATTTGTCTTGGCCGGCGGTTTCCCATCCATTCTGAAGCAGCTCATCCTTCAATTTATCGCGGAGCGAAGAAACTCTCTGCAGCAATTGTCCGGCTGTGGCAGTTTTCCCCGTAGAATGGTCCCTAAGAGCAATCCTATCGGGGTGTTGCCGCGCATGTTGAATTAACTCCAGAAACGGAGACACTGGAGGAAATAGAAGCTGCATATTAACAAGATGATTTTCTGACACGAGGCAAAAACAAGAAGCACTCTCAGGTTGATGTCCAGTATCTCAGATATACCAAGTAGAAACCAAGTCAAGATTCTGTATGGAAGAAAATGAGCACAGCTACTTTATGTTTCGTCCCCGGGTCGAAAATGTGAACCAATGCTGCAAGTCCCTTTGTCTCAGCGGAGAACACACCTCAACTACTCACTAAGGGTGCAGAATTGCTCTTTCGACGCGGAACTAAGACGGAATAAATTCGACCGGCGGTGTAGGTCTATCATATCTTTCTATCGTTTCACTGCATCTTCGAGGACCTGGAGCCTCTGTACTTGCCCCGAATTACCCTTTCCATTCCCGTCCTCCCGAGGTCAGACAGTAGCTGAGATGCTTGGAACGGTAGGTATCGACGTCTGATGTTCCACTTTTTAGGAAATATTGCCATAGCAATAACCTAATTGGGTATATTCGTTCCGAACCTTGTTCGGGTAGTGGGGCCCTTATAAAAGCCACTAGTAGTGATCTGCACAAGGGTGGATACGAGCAGCTGTACAATGGGACCCCGGTTCACACCCCTGTTTAGAGATCCGGGGGCTAGCGGCTTGGGCTCCGGAAGAGAGCCCCCAGATGATATTTACACCTCTGTTATAAGGCAGATAGCAACCCAATATTCTCAATCGGGAGTACCTTTATCTACGGTTCCATTGCTTCTAAATTGATTGAAATTTGATCACGACTTGTTGGTAAAATGGCAAAAGTCCGACCTTCCCCGATTGAGTCCCTAGAGGCCTACAAGCACATTTCTCCAGACTCAGGGGAGCCAACTGCGATCCACCCCAACTACAACCCCAAAATCAAGGCCCATGTTCCCCAGGACCTCCCTCACAAAGAGTTTACACCCCCGAAAGACCGGGGGTCCTACGCTGATCCAGAGAAGAAGGCATTGTTCGCTGTTGCGACACCCGCTGATGTGACTGAAAGCATTGGTATCTATCTCCAGAACGCAGAACCGACATAGACTGATCTTCTCCAGGCACGGAGCTCAAGAATGTTCAATTGAGCCAATTAGATACGAAGCAGTTGGATGAGCTTGCTGCACTTGTCAATGAACGCGGTGTGGTCTTCTTCCGAGACCAAGACTTGACAACTGAGAGGCAAGTTGAGATCTTTGAGCATTTTGGAGTTTTGGACACGCACCCCACTCAAAAAGTACTTGGCCGCATCTCTTGACCCGGTAGAGAAGGAACTTTCTAACACTTGCCAGGATACGAAGCATTTCATTGTTGGAGGAAACAATGCAGATTGGCGGACGCTTTTGAAGTATACTCCATGGCCAATGTCGGACTTCCATTCTGATACGAGCTATGAGATCAACCGTATGCCCCCTCTACCTATTGTCAACTTCCTCTCTGACGAAAGACAGCCCCAAGCTATTCTCTCCTTCGTATGGAGGAGCATCCTGCTGTTGGCGGAGACACGGCGTGGGTGTCTGGGTATGGTCTTTATGATGAGCTTAGCCCTCACATGCAAAAGCTTCTAGAAGGGTTGCATGCTGTGCACACCTCGCGTTTGCAATACGATACCTTGATTGTGAGCTCTGACCTTCTGTTCCCGTCCCTCGCTACCAGTAATATCTTGACACCACGATACACGAAGTAGCTGACTTTTCCATCCAGGACTACTTCGGCGATGAACCCCGCCGTCCACCAATGGATACACATCATCCTGCGATTCGCACGCACCCTGTCACTGGCCTAAAGTCGCTCAATGTCAATCTCGTTTACTGCACTGGCTTTGCCGAGTTGAAGAAGGCGGAGTCAGATGCTCTCCTCCAATTCCTGACCCTGCTTATTCACAGTTCGGATGACCACTATGTCAGATGGAAGTGGCAACCAGGAAGTATCGCCTTATGGGATAACGTAAGCCTTCTACGATAACTATTTGATCGATACTGACAGGCGTGTAGAGATCAAGTCTTCATCGGATCATACCAGGAAACTACCAGTCCGGTATAAGGAGAGGTATCAGAACGACTGTCTTTGGGGAGAAACGTGAGTCCCGTAATTCCAGGTCTGGGAGAACCACCTAACATAAACAGCATTCTATGACCCGAAGAGTGAAGGCCGGATGCAGAGAGAAGAGCGACTTATTGCTGAGAGCAAGAAATGATCTCGGCATGGCGTGCCTACAAATGGTACAAAGCTTCTGGTCGTAATCCATAGTTTTGATATCTAGCCATAGATTGAAAATCTTATATAGCTCAAACAAAGATTAACATATCTTCTATTCAATGTCAAATGGAAATTCCGTGCAACTTCATGCGTCTCATCGGTACATGTACTCCATTATCTATCCAAGCTATTCTAACCGCGCACAAAAGCTTCGAAAACATCATCATTCCAAAAAAAAAATCCATTCTATTTAGCGCCGTACTGCCACAGTTTTCACACATAAACAAGAGTCCCCCAAACTAAACACGAGGCACATTGTACTGGCCGTAAATGTTACATCGTCCATTAATTTTCCCAAGATACAAATACGCAGTGCCCACCAGAAATAATCTTACAGTCAGTATGAATACTTCTCCGTCGTAGAAATCATAGGGAGAATGGTGAGTGCCTGTGTTGACACAGCAAAGACTAAGAAAATATCAGTCATCTGAAGCCACTGAAATCGTGCACGATATCGAATGACATACCTGGTACGACCCAGAAACTTGCAAGATAACCCTGGCGTATGAGTGACTGGACTGCCTCAGGTAGCAGTGCCACGACAGAAGAATCATCCAAGATTCTCTGAATAATTTGATCCTGGTACTGGTCAGGGCTTTTCTTTACGAAGAAGGTGAGGCATGGGACCAACCTTTGTATATCCTGGCACTTCGGTCATTATTTTCTGTAAGGTGGCGTGGAACTGGTGCTTCAGAAGCCCCGAGCTAATGCTTATGCCCAGAGCGACACCGATTTGTTGACTCATATAGTACATGCTGATGGCTGTGGCCATATATTGCTTCGAAGAACACTGGTACAAGCCGATGAACTGTGCGGAGAGGGCTATGCCACCAAAGAGACCGAATGGGAAAGTAGTCATGATTCCCTCCCAGACGCCTAAATGAGTTTCATGCATAAGTTAGCTTCTATTTGAGGTTGCTTTCAAAGCCAAATCCTTGTCACCGCGGAGACAGGAAACGAGGGTAGGTGATATCGAGCTTGAACTTTGACATACCAATAGTATGAGGCCATCGGATAAGGATAGCCACCGAATTGGCGATACAGAAGAACAGCGAGATAATAGAAAGCTTTTTGTATGTTCCAAATCTAAGGATAGATATTAGTCATTGAGTCGATCTCAAAAGGGACGATAAACCAAGCCCACCTTTTGATTATTTGTCCTGCGAGCAGAGCGCCGATTGCATTTCCGATACTGAAAGGAGCTGTACGCCCCCCACCTTCCGCATCTGAAGCTCCTCGAGTATTTGCAAAGTAAGGTGCTATTTGAGAAACGAACTATGCATGGTTTGTCAGTAGAGTAAATAGAGAATGTAAACCTTCACATACCCCATAACCACTCGCAACGATAAGTAACTAGCAAACAAGTCAGTATGCGCGTTGTGACCCAGGAGAGAATTCAAATACCTGTCCAGCACAAAATGCACCAATCTCGGTTTTCAAAAGCTTTAAAGGCATCAAGAGCTCCCTGTTACCGGGAAAGGTCTCGAAGACAAGAAACGCTAATGTGGAGATTGCGCCAATAACAATCAAACTCTGAACAAGAGGATGCGACCAAGATAGCGAGCCCTGTAAATCAATTACTGCCAAAAGCGAGGATATCGATATGGCAATAGTAATCGCCCCCGGGAAATCGAAGGCCAGGACAGGTTCTTCTCGTTGCGGTTCCTCTTCCTGTTCTACTTTTGGACACATAACTTCGAAACTCTTTGCCATAAGCAAACAAGATGCAGCTGCGATTGGGACTTGGCCGAGAAATAACCTTCAGAAACGTTAATAGTAATTCGTAGAATAAATGCGACCGGGTGCCTACCATCTCCATCCAATTGCTCCAGCGAGAAAACCGCCAAGCGGACCACCCCCTGAGAGTCCAATTGTTGAGGCTATGTTGACGTAACTTCGTAAAACCGCGACATCCGAAGAGTCAGCGAGCTCTATTTTAAAAAGTCAGTTGGCATAGCTATCTTAGAAAAGAGGGTTACGAACTCACCTGTAATGATAATAGAAGCCAGAGAGACCATCCCCGATGCCCCGCAGCCGGCAACAACCCTGCCCAAAATCACTTGCCAGTAAGTTTGACCAATTCCGCTATTCTCACGTAAGTACGTTTGAAGGGCAAACAGCCATCTAGGCCATCACTTACCAGAGTGTGCTACCAATACAAAATGTACAGTACGCCACCAGTAGAGGGCGTAAGCTACCATAACTATCACTTAATCGTCCATACTATTGTGGTCTGTTAGTGAAATTTCCTGGAGTCTGCCTTCAAGAACGGAGTCTATCAAACGCTTCAACAACTCACCAGCGGCAGAGTTACGCAATACCCCATCGTGAAACTCGTCATCATCCATGATGAGTTCTGGAGGCTATTAAATCGCGATGCTATCGTCTCATGAGTTGCCCAAACAAGAGAGGTATCCGCGTATGCCAAGAGGATTCCTGCAAAAGTTCATCAGATCAAAATGTACCAACAAGGCGAGCAAGAACCACAGCCTACCGATAAGTGCTCCAACCTGCCATAGTCTAAATATTTTACTGTTCTTCTCCGGTTCGGGTTTTGCTGGCTTTGGCAGTAACTGGGTTGTTTCGTCCGCAGATTCTTCACCAAACCCGCTCATGCTTGACCTTCGAGATAGCGTACAGGAACTTGAGGAAGACATCGGAAGCCGGTCCTTTGGGATAGTATGCCAGCGCTTGATATGCGTGTGAAAGAAAACAGCCTGGGTTCAACTGCGGGGTATGTGGCTGCAAGATGAGGAGTACGAGGATAATGAGAATGCACATGAATACTGAAAGGCGTCAAAGACGAGATAGCGAGAGGCGGATGTATAGGCGGCGAATCCCACAACCCAATCACGAATCTAAAGGAGCAGACTATGACGGAACCCCGGAAAGAGAATCTCCCTGTGCACGACCTACAGTAAAATAACCCTATTCGCTCTGTTCACGCACGGGCTCGTACGAATTCTTCTGGCGCCAAATTTTAGCTCACCCTCTGAATGGCTCATTTGCCTTTGGTCTCACTTTAGGTCAAAAGCCGAGGGCTGAAGTTTGCCTCTCCCCGATCTGCTTCATATTGCAAGACAGGAGCTGAAGCCTACTGCACCTCATCCTATGTCTCGCCTCATATTGAAAGACAAGAGCTGAGGTCTCCTGTGCATTACTGGTTCGGGTGGGATATACAGAGATCTATACTTTCGTGCACGTCACTTCTGTTTTTGTAATAATGGGCCGGGGTCTTTCCGGGGTCTTCGCTCCATTCGTAAAAGCATTGGCGGTGGGGCAGGTCTCATATTGTAAGACAACAGCTGAAGGCTGGCGTACTACCCTATATCTCGCTGCATTTAGTAACCTACCAAAAGAATTAATATTAACATGGTTAAAAAATACGTAAAATTATTTAAATTGATTTAATATGGTACTAGGTGACTTAATTTAAATGTTAATATTCTAATCAGGGTGGTGCAGGGGAGCTAGTTCTGCATTTCAGCCGCTTCATGATTCCCCACCGACCCACTACATGTTATACCTGAGAACTGAGATATGATGCAAGAAAACGGTCTACTTAGAACAGACACTTCATTATCTTTCCAAACTCGACGTGATTCTACCAAATCTTACACATTCAGACACGACAAAGCAGAATACGCATCTCTCAATCAATATGGCAAGCCACCCTTCAGACCCTGCCAATGGAGCCGCACTCGGCGGCGCTCCTATTGCCCAGATCTCGACCATCTCGCTGGCTCGGCTCCACAAGAAAGATCCCGCTGAGATTGCTCTCCTCAACAAAGTGTGCTCAGAGGCAGGCTTTTTTTACCTTGACTTTCGTGGAGATACGGAGAGCAAAGGTGTGCTTGCACATCTCTCCGACGTCAATACGGCAGTTGAGAAGTACTTCGACCAGCCCGGCGTGGCCAAGGCAGGGGACGCCAGGCTTGACATCAAACCTTCCCAGGATCTCGGATATAAGAGGGGCCGTGGCGGTGAGTCGTTTGAGGTAAGAATGCCCGACTTCTAATGTGGTAGATCCTAGCCATGGCATCTCTGCTGACCTAATGGAAATTAGATATCACGAGACGAAATTACATCAGATAGCGCTTCTATCTCGAAAATACCGGAGCTGTTCCAGCATGATTGGGCCAAGATCAGCAGCTTCATCGCTGGTTGTGACGAGGCTTGCTTGACGTTGCTCAAAAGTCTCTCGGAAGATTTCCTGCTGCACCACCGTGCCGATCACCCCAGCGACACTGGACTGAAATTTGTCCTGCACCCATCCCTGGCTCGGTTGTCAGACGTTGGCGAAAACCTACACACGGACAGCGGAACCCTGACCCTTCTGTTTTACAAGGATTGGAGCATCCATGCTTTTCTTCCCGACGCCGACAGATGGGCTTTCATCCCGCCACCCCCGGAAGGTTGTACCCTGGTCAATGTGGCCGACACACTGCAGGCCCTCTCGGAGGGGAAGCTGCATTCACCAAAGCACAGAGTAACACAGCCGGTTGATGGCGCAAACAATCGGTACTTCCTCAGCTACTTCTTGAGGCCTGAAAACGGGTGGATCAATAAATGCAGCTCTACTAAGTAGACAGGGCATGGGGATGGATGGGTTGGCCAGCATCCAAAGGAATGCATGTCGTGACAAAAATGTGATCTCTCAAGTCTTTAGCACCTAGAATATTACTTGTTGTTGAGAAATTGGATAGAAGCATTATTACACTATACTAAAATTATACTTTCCTCTCCGTATCGAGTTTAAGACAGTTTTGTCTTGTGATAAGGCCAAAATAGCGATAAGGATGATAATATATTATGTGGTGTTGTTGTAAGCCATAGGAAGCCACATATCGGAAGCTCCGCTGATCATCGATACCCCTGTGACACTGAATACCGCGGATCAGCTTTTGAGTATTGGGAATTGCATTTCCTAGAGAGCTGTCCAATTTCATTCATCGTACTTTGGGCACTCAATCAACCCCAACTCATCATGATCTCTCCCTTAGTGCAATGGTTTCCGACATTTGCTACTGTCGCTTCTGTGGTAGCTGTCATACTCTTGGGTCAATCTCGATCGAAAACTTGGCTCCGAACAAAATGGGGCTCGAATTTTGGACGCAGCCGTTTCCCCAACAAGCCGACTGAGATAAAGATTGAGGCCAGCCATCGGAAGTGGGAAGTCCGCAACAAAGATAGCGATGATGAGAAGCTGGACGAACTCAAAAAGCTCAAGCAACTATACTACCAACTGCACAATCTCGAAAAGTTCCCCGAAGTCCTTCCTCAGGCCAAGAGACTCTTGGTTTTATTGATGAATGAGACAAGTGCAACGGGCCGGACACTACCTCTACATGACAGTATTTTGTCAGTCCCATCCTTCTCTCGGCATGCTCTAGAGGAGTTTCAACACAGACGTGATCGCGCCATTGGAAAGGAATGGGAGGATTATAATATTCGACGAAAAGAGGGGTCTCCACGGGAGTTGGTCCGCGACAGGGAAGAAGCAATTTGGTGGTTGAAGCAACTTTCTCCCGTCAAGTATGTTGATGGCGCTTGGCTGGGTTACATTGGCAAGGTGACCACACCATTTGCCCTCTTGAAGACGATGAAAGGGGCATGGCAGATCTTGTCCGAGGAATTGGGTGATGGTGATTTGCGAAAGAACCACGTCCACCTGTACCACAAGCTGCTCGAAACTACCGCTCCGGAGTTACCTACTGCGGAATCTCCCGACTTTGGTCACTCAAGGCATCAGCTCAACGAGCTCTCCGTATGGAAATCCGCAATCGCTCAACTACTGATTTCTCTATTTCCGCATGAGTTTCTACCGGAGATAATCGGATTTAATCTACATTTCGAAGCTATTTCAATGGACACGCTAAAGGCCACCCGGGAATTGAAAGAAGTTGGGATAGACCCCTATTACTTCCTCCTCCACATATCGATCGATAATACCCACTCTGGCCACAGTGCGATTGCGATAGAGGTGGTTTGTGAATACATGAGGCACATACTCGAAAGTGAAGGACAAGAAGCTGCACAAAAGGCATGGGGAAAGCTTCAGGCAGGGTATCTCCTCTCAGCATGCCTGCCAGGAGCAGTTATTTGCCCATCCCAAAAAATATTGAGCAATGACTCCGATATTGTTCTAAATTCAACCGAAGTCAAGGTAATCAGCATATTCAGGGCCAAGGCACAGGTTGCCCATGGGTTTCATTGCAGTAGCCGGGTCAAGATTGGGTCCCGAAGCGTCGCCGACTGGCTTGACCCAGTCGCACTGGAGTCCAAAGAATGGCAGAAGGGGCTGCTCGATGCGCTCAGCTCAAGCAAGTACTGGATTTGCAAGGGTGATAGTCGCAGAAGCCGCTTTATCCAGGAATTGCAATGGAATGGAAGAATGTTTGGCTCTTTCACCCAGGATGAATACGATGTCTTGACGCAATGGGTTGATACCCTCCCCAGCAACTCTTCAATTCTGCAGGCTCTCGATGCCACGATACAGAATGACGATGATGAAAACAGCAAGGACATCCTTTCTGGATACCCCGTGTTTCAGCAATCCCTCAGTGGTTGGAGTTCGGGGATACCAAAATCTTTCCAGCCAGCCACAACCTTGTTCAAGTTCCAAGGACTCCCATCTTTGGATATTGGAAGCCGGCCAGTTATGGACAGGTTACTACCACTGTGGATCTCTCACCCTTGCCTTCTTCAAATGTTCGTGTCTGTTCCGATTAGAACCAAGAACGGATTTGTCTGCTCAATCATCAAGATTCTGCGTGCACAGGGCGGCTTCGACATTGAGAGAGAATGTCCTGCTGGGATGGATGAAGTCCAACGCACCAATAGCCTTGGCCTTGCCGGAATTGGTATGAATATGATGGTGCAACAGGGTCTCTCCCCTATAGCGCTACCATCACTAAAGGAAATTCTCAAAATATATCCTTCCGAATTTGCGGTCTATATGTTACACTTTTCGATGCGCCCAATGAGTCACAAGGGTATGCTCATTGGCATGGCAACTGCTTTTGCAAAGATGCATTCCGTACTATCAGAGTCTAAATCCGGCCTGTTGTCTATCCAGGATCAAGACATTTTGCGGAGGATAGCTCGTCGAGAACTAGAGGGACTTGAGCTTTGCTGGAAAGAACTAGAACACGATAAAAAAGCATATAGCGACTGCTGTGAGGGTTATGTCAAGGCCGCGGATGAAATCAAGCGCTGTTTTGAATTGTGAATATCAGACCGGAGGGTAGAAGTTTGCGATTAAATAGTTTTCAGCTCATATCGCAGTTTGATTTAATGATATTTGCAATTTAGAGACTTGAAATGAGAAAGACTAAATGTTTCCTAAATCGCTCATATCTAGTTCAAAATTTGTGAAAGTTCACACTAAACCCCATATTACATCCGATTACTGAAGTCGACCACAATTGATATGCTTGTGTGACCCTAGATTAAAAATCTGCTTCAAAGTCAAAAAGCTCAGCAGTCGTCGTGTTACGTGTCCCCACTTGTCTAATGGACATTAACGTCGATCCCGCTGAGGAAGACGAACCCTTCGTTGTCCCACGCTGACGAGGGCCTGGCACATCCCTCACAGCCCCGTGACGCCTGAGAACAAAGTGCATACTCTAGTGAAACCTTGCATATCGAATGGACGGATGACTCCGAGCAGGGAAATTGATCGGTTTATGGCTTGCTTGTACTACTGCGCCTCTCGGTTTTCAGAATGTGAGTCGGATAGCCCCAAACGTCTCATTTTCAGACACGCCGTTCCGCTACCTTGACTTTAACCACTTATGTCTCCAAGTGTGTCCGAAAGTGTGGGATTCGGGTTATGCAGTAATTCTGTTCCGAATATGACTTAGCGTAGATATAGGAGTACCCTGAGGGAAATGTAGTTGGATAGAAACTACCAGCTCAACAAAGCCATGTCTTGAGTTCATAGTATAAAGCCATGGCGTATACCCCTCCAAATCCTCACAATCCTACGTATCAACCAGCAAAATGAAGGTTTCTTGTCTTATTCTCTTCCTTGGGATCTCAAGATGCTACGGGCGTCTTGTTGGTCAACCGATCAAAACATCCAGCGGCCCAGTTAGCGGCCACGCAGCGACTGTCAATTCAGATGTCTCCGTATATCTCGGCATCCCTTATGCACTTCCACCAGTTGGAAATCTGAGATTTATGCCACCGAAGAAATACCATGGTGATAAACCCATTAATGGAAGCAGTATTGTTTGTTTTTCCCTGTCTCCTGACAAATCCGAGTGTATGTTCTCATGCCAACCTTAGGGATACGCTTGTCCGGCCAACACACCATTCGCCGCTCGTGGCAATGATCTTAACAATTACGATATGGCCCTTGCGAACCTGACTGCCCAAGGAATTGCGACTCTCTCGGACCTATTTCAAGTCTCGGCAACTTTTAGTGAAGACTGCCTAACTCTAAATGTCTGGGTTCCTGCTGGTGGGGAACCACACAAGGCTGTGATGATCTATGTCTACGGGGGTAGTTATACCGGAGGGAGTACTCAGATTGGTTATTACGACGGACAGCATCTTGCAGCTGAACAAGATGTTATCGTCGTCACCCTCAAGTAAGAAATCCATCATCAAATGAGCCAGGGGCAAATTCTAAATCTCTCGCTTTAGCTACCGGGTCGATATCTTGGGATTCCATGGCGATCCAGAGTCTGAAAATCATAACCCCGGATTCCTTGACCAGCGGATGGCTGTAGAATGGGTAAGAGACAACATAGGCGCTTTTGGCGGCGATGTCTCAAGATTGACGTTATTCGGTCAATCCGCTGGTTCTGCCTCAGTGGACCACTATGCCTATTCCTATGCGTCTAACCCCATCGTTTCTGGCTTCATTATGGAGTCTGGTGCGGCTGGTTTTGGGAAGGCCTTGCCATCGAACAATGCCGAAGCATGGTACAGCGTCTCTGATACTCTTGGTTGCGGCACAAACGCTACTTCTAGTCATCAGGATATACTTTCGTGTCTACAAGCGAAGGATTTCAAAGAGTTGTTTGCTGCAATCGGATCCAATAGCTTCGGGCCCAGCGTCGACGGCATCACTGGCTTTGCCGACTATCCCGCTCTTTCGAAAGCAGGCAAATTTGCTCAACTCCCTGTTTTGACTGGAAATAACGATTTCGAGACCGGCGCATACATTCCCTTATTTGCTCTCAACGGCGTCACTCAAGACCATCAATTCTGGGTTGATTACGCTAATAGGGAGTTTGCGTGCCCGGCAGGTGCACGAGCGAATGTCAGCGCCTCACATGGTCTTCCTATATGGCGTTACCGGTGGTTCGGCAACTTCCCAAACACTCGCCTGTTCACCAACCCCGATAGCGGCGCCTGGCATTGCTCCGAGATTGCCTTCATCTGGAACACGCTCCCTACCGGACCAGGAATTCCTCCGGATACCGCGACGGAAGTTTCAATTAGGGGATATATTCAGGGGGCATGGGCTGCTTTTGCAAAATCTCCCCTGACAGGGTTGACGAAGTACAGGGGTGGATGGCCTAAATATTCGCCTTTTGAGCCATCGTTGATTAGGTTGGCCTATGATAATGTGACGGGCACGAATGTTGCATCGTCTGGAATTTATGACGAGGCCTGTCTCACGACCTATCCCATAGGCGATAAAGATCATTGATAGTACTATAAGACTTTTTACCAGTGTTTATCTCGTTGCATTTCTCAGTTTACTATTCGTTTGTGGAATTGGATTTTGGTATGACTTGACACATCGAAACTCGTCCTTGGGTCTTAGATAAATAACCCAAGACGCCAGCCATCCCGTTCCACTGATCGTTTCTCTTGTCCAGGAAGCAGTGGTATCAATAGCCTGTGCGATGAAGAATACATATGTCAGTTCCTGAGTGCCATGGGTGTCGCAGCAGCTTGATCCCCAGACTTGGCATACCATATCGCGCTTGGTGTTCGGATTATAAATTTCTCTCAGCTGCGTAGCCCTTATCAGCTACTTTCATAATACAGTAAATATGACCACATCCCAAAACCCAAAACGAAGCATGTATAATAGTTAATGGAAGATGGCTATTGTCAATACCAGAGAAAATTCAAGAAAACAGCATCATTTGTCATTCGCGGAAATAATAAAGCCTAGCAATATTACATCACACTCGAATTTCTTGCCACCACTTCCACCCTTCCCCACTTTCTCTTCCCAGTAGCAGCATTCTGACTGCTGCTTCTATCCAAAAGCTTAAGGCTGTTCGTTGCCAACTGTTCCGTCCTCCCAGTCACTGAGAGGGAAGTACTCAACGACCTCCGGGGGGTGCGTCTCATTCCCAACAACGCTCCCTCCAAAGGTAAGATACCCTTCCACACCTGGCCTATCAATCAATGAGAGCACTTCAGTCTGGTTCCCCATAACCCAAGCCTGTAATAGACGGGTTAGTAACTTTAACAGAGGACCAATTATCCACAAAAAGATGAAAACTCACAGAGTTCATGCCCCAAACCATGTGAGGGAGAAGATGGCAGTGAATCATCCAAACACCTGGATGATCAATCCTGAGTCTCCAGGCTCTCCATGCCGAGAGTGTGCCATTTGGTGATTTTCCGCCGTACATATATAGGTTTGTAGTACTATCCAAAGATTAGTGCTGATGTTCTTGGTAAGACTCCCACCTAATGCCACGGAAGTAATTATCGGTGGAATTCGGGGACATGGACGGGGATACATACTCTCTCCTAATGGGATGTCCTATAGAACTGCGCCATCTTGCCTCATTCTCCTCGCGGTTGTATACACCCTCTCCAGAACCCAAATCCCAATAATGGGCTCCGTGAGCGTGCCATGGGTGCGTCTCTGTCCCACCACCTGCAGAACCGGTGCCTTGGACCACAATCTCAATCACCTCTCCTATATCTGCTGGGAAGGCATACGTGACCGGGTCCAAACCATCATGCTGGAGAGCGCGTTCCATGGATGGCCAGTTCGAACCGCCATCTTTGTAGAGGCTGACAAGATAAGGCTCGTGCACAAGACCTTCATTCCAGGTTTGACCATTTATTGTGTAGAGCAGGCCACCGCCTGGGATATCGAGATGAGATGTGATATTGACTCTCCTGGTCACTTCCTCTGCGGTTGGGAAATCAAGTGCATTGTGTGATGCGGCAGGGTGTTTCGTGTTGTTGTAGGGGCGAAGCGAGTACTCTAGCCAGTAAGGGTCCGTTGGTGGCAAGGTGATAGGATCAGTAGCCGGGGGATAAACTTTAGGAGTCTTATCGGTGCTAGGAGGGCCGTAGTTGAGAACCGCGAAAGAGCGGGTAGGGGGTCCAAATTCGCGACTCTCCAGCTGTATATAGTAATATTGCTTTGCTGGCTTTTTAAGAGTGTCGATGAGGAAACTGAACCGTTGGCCTGGACTAACTTGCATAACATGGGTTGCAAATTTATCGGTATAAGCTCTATTCACTGTTAATTCCATTGGCAAATAGGATAGGCTGAGGAGACATACCCTTCAGCTTCAATCACTTGGAGAGTCTCATGGCCCTCGATGGCCAGAATGTCAAACGATAATCCAGTTCCACCAATAAGTCTCAGTCTGTAAGTTTTCCCGGGTTCAACGTCGATGACGGACAACTCATCGTTGCATCGCGAGCCATCCGATGAGACGATACCACCACCTTTTCCGTTGATAAGTACCATTTCCTGGGCTCTCTCATATTCCATAGGGACGGCAAGCAATGCGTGCTCAATAAATTCATCTGTATCCGGGAAGACATCTTGTAGGAAGACGATAAGATCATCATCGTAGTGGTACGGGGGTTTATCTTTATCCTCAATCTGTCATATATCAGTACAAGAAAGCAGTGACTTAAGCGAATAGAAAAATGTTACTTACAATTAACGGACCCGTAGCAGAGATAGCCTGGAGACCGACGTGCGAATGGTAAAAATATGTTCCGGCAAAACCAATTGGCACGTAAAGCTCATAATCAAAGAAATGGAACGGAGGAATTGGCCATTGGGCAGCCTGAGGAGTTCCATCAGAGAATGGAGCTGTTGCCATTGTGAGGCCATGCCAATGCTGTTTGATAGTTAGTTAAAGTGGCTACTGGAGTGGGTATAAGGAATCTGCGCGGAATCTCACCATGGTAAGGTTTTGAGTAGCAATATCATTGTAAACTCTAATCCAAACCGTCTGGCCTTCCGTGAATCTGAGAGCAGGCCCTGGACTTGTGCCATTGACAACCAAAATGTCTTTCTCTGGGACGCAAGACTGTTTTCTCGTCTCCTCGGTTACTCTGAGAACAGCATCTGGAATAAAATCTGCACCATGAGTCGTTGTAGCAGCCACTCCGATCAACCCTGCCGCGAGGACTGGTATGAATGGGAGGAAGAAACGCATCTTCAAAACTTCCAATAAATGGGAGGTGTCCTGAGAGAATTTGAGAAGGTTTGAGCAGATGAAGAACGCAGTGCAACAAATCAAGGCTTATATACCTTTGCCTTGCGTTTGGTTACAAGACACAACTATCCGACTCCCAAAGTCAGGACCAAGAAAACATGCACGCGGACAACTTGGGCCGGGGGGGTAAGAAACATTGTACATCACACAATCCGTTGCGAGACAGTAGTATAGTTGCGAGTGAACCAGATCCCGAAATTCTCATCCTACGGCTGTGAAAATCTTATTCGTTTACGATTCATGAGGCGATCTACCCGTGCGGCCCAAACGTCCGTGTAGGGGAACTCGGGAAGAACCGTGCGGTTGACTGAGATTCAAATTGAAGCTTATAATTGGCTACGTATCAGTTTGCGGGCACGAGATCCCTACGGAGACTTTTGGACCCTAGCGTATTGGTTAAAGACTCAACCTGGGTATTGTTGAGATCTGAGATCACTGCCGCATCCGTTATCTTCGGTTCCACCTCAGCTAACATTTACGCAACTCCATTTCCTAGAAAAACAAATCCGTTTTCATCACCTGCAGATCTGGGTTACACTTCAGCTTTGTCTAGGTGCGCTATGAAGTGTTCATATTCATGCGTCTTGATCCAGAATTTGTTGATAGTTTTGGCTCAGCTTATGAGACATTCCCGGGGGGGTTTTTCCGGTGGTCTCACCACATTACACTACGAAAGCTATAGCTAGCAATAATACCCTAAATTGTTGTGTGGCTGGAACATAATATAACGTTTGCAGCGGAGGTATTCTAATATTGCTACGTGAAGCCTCAAGCTTTTATCTTTCCGAGACACAAGTCCAAAAGGGATAAGTTACTCGTTCTTAGCTCGGACGATTTACTCTAAGTAACCCTGAAGCATCGTCGTTCCCTTTTGGTGCCACGCCAGAGTACAGTCACACTAAACTTCCCTTTCTGGATAATTTCCTTCCTATCTAAGAAATCCACGCTAAGCCGTACTCGTAGCTACTTTTGCAACTAAATTGTCCTATTTTGATGTGGTTCAGGGATATCCTAGTGAGTGCCCCGTTGGCTCCCGGATGGTACCCGCGGTGGGGCTTCAGCCTAACTTTATGTCCCCGCTCGGGATGCTGACCCGATTAAAGAATGGGGACAGCTTTTGGTGTTTTCCCCTACCTTGACACACCCCAATCCCGAAGCACCCGAAGCACGTGAGGGGTGGTGGCAGCCAGATTTTCGCGGAATTCTCAGTATCCGTATCAATGGCCATTCCAGCAAGAACTCAAGCTGGATCAACTCTCGATTGTTCTTACGCTGTCTCAACGTTCGACCGCCAATCGCCATTATGGCTCTCCAGCTCTGGGAGGTTTGCATCTCAGCATTTTGCTTGGGCTGGCTGGGTTTATTTGTTTACAGAGCAGCATTAGCACCCTTGTCAAAACTTCCTGGGCCATGGTACAGCCGATTCTCTGATGCGATTCTCATGTACAAAGAATTCACAGCTCATCGTCGAGTGTATATTCACGAGTTGCACAAGAAGTTTGGGCCTGTTGTTCGATTGGGTCCCAATGAGGTATCTTTTACGTCCGTGGAAGCTCTGAAGGAGATATACCAGAGTGGCGGGAGCGGATATGACAAGACTGAGTTTTACAACTTGTTCATACAGTATGGAATAAGGTGGGTAGTTGTAACGTATTGGGTCAAGGATCTGGTTAACTAAAGAAAAAGGACAACGTTCTCAACGCTGCAGAAACGAAAAGTGAGCTGCCTTTCAACCTTCATACAATTCCCCCACTGACGAAAGCATAGCATGATCAAATGAAACGCTACATCGCGGGATCATATGCCAATACAAGCATTATGCATCCCGAGGTCGTAGATGGTATTCAAGAACGAGTAAGGGCATTCTTAAGACAATGCGAAGAAGCAGAAAAGCCAGCCATAGATTTCTACGTAAGAATCGCCAATTGCACTTTCAGTGACAACAAAATTGACTTGACTGGTGTAGGTTTATCTGCATTGTTTTGCCATGGATTGTGCCTCGTTCCATTTGCTCCATCCTCACGGAACCAAATCAATTGAGGGTAGAGATCTCCATTTGATGGAAGAGTATTCATTTGGCGACACATTGAGAAGTTCGTAGTCTCAAATCCTTCACGAGAAGCAGTTCTAACAGTATGGCAGAAAAGTTACTTCGATACCGTTTGCCAACTATGACACGTTGGCTGGATGAGACCTTCAAACAGAAATTGGAGTCGAAAATCGGCCAGTACGTAATAACGGCATGCGAACAGACTGATTCCGGAGACCACAGTCTGGCGTACAAACTTAAGAATAGTAAGGCGGAATTCCAGCAAATGCAAGTCGCTGCGGAGTGCATGAACCATCTTGCAGCGGGTATTGATACAACAGGTGACGCTTTGTGCTTCTTGATACATCAATTATCTCTACCCGGGAGTCACCACATCCAAGACAAACTTATTGCTGAACTTTCTTCCAACAAAGATAAAGCTCTTGATGACCTGCCATACTTGGAAGCAGTCATCAAAGAGGGTCTGAGGTGTTTCCCTCCCATTCCAATGTCACAGCCGCGGTGTGTCCCCTCTGCTGGCCGCGTCATCGACGAATATTTTATTCCTGCAGGGGCTATCGTCAGCTGTCAGGCTTGGAGTGTCCATCAGTTAAACCCGCATATTTTTGATCGGGGTGATCAATTTATCCCAGAAAGATGGCTTGATTCGAAGGCCGCCATTGAGATGAACAGGCTGTTTTTCTCATTTGGGGCTGGTGGGCGATCTTGCACAGGCAGACAGTATGTTTGCGACTTCCACTAACAGAACACTTACTAACAGAATACTAGTCTTGCAACGGTTGAAATGAAATGCCTGCTTCGTGAACTATATTCTCGATACAGGACTAGAATTGCCCCGGAAATGAAAGGGAGCATGGAATTGTATGACCAGGCAATTTCTACTCGGCCTTTCGATCAGACTTGCTTATTGGTCCTTGAATCTATACCGCTGGAGCCCTGAGTCCTCTACTGTGGGTTTGGAAAGCGGTTGACATGGCATATTAGCTTGTAGACATGAACGCGCGAAATAGACTGCGTCAGATATATAGAATCAATAGATCGGTCAAAAGGTTGATGTTAACAATTTGCATAATGGCCTTCTTTCTCGAGACTATAACAAATGGTTACCATATTTTTAATTTAATATAATACGTATTTGCATCTCTTTCAATTCACGCAAAGACTTATGCCGAGATAATTCATCATTCACAATTGTATGCCCCTAATCTATCTGACACTCGATACAGGCCTCTGGTTCGCTCCCTCTCCAGATCTTCTTGATTCCCAAGCCACTCCTTGCAAGTAGTTTCCTCCACTGACTTTCAGTCCTCTCCATCCCCCCCATTGGAAACATCGTGATATCCATAATTGCCTCTTGCATTGTCCCGTTCGAGTCTGGCAACACCACATCAACCAACAGCAATTTGCTTCTTGGCTGCGTTTTTAACACTGGCACAATTTGCCCGAGAATGGTGGTGCAATCATCGTCACTCCAATTATGGAAAATATGGCGATAATGATAGACATCGGCGTCTTTGACAGGTTGGGGAGTGAAGATGTCATAATTCATGAAATTTACTCCAGTTGGTGGAGTGGGCACAGCTTCAAATGTAGAAGGTAAATCTTGAACAATAAACCGTCCTTTGATCTGCGGGTTTCTTTGACGGACCTCGCCCACTAGATAACCCATTGTCAGTATTTGTATATTGTACGCATGGAACAAGGCCGCAGCCTGCATATCTCCAGAATTGGCAAAGACGTGCTCATCAACGATTCAGACACAAAGAAAGTTCGCCTTACTGATGTGCCCTTGGCCCCCAGCAATATCCACAACCGCAATGTCTTCATCTTTCAGGTCCAACTTTCCAAGCTCAGCACCCCATGGATAAGCATCCAGGGCGTTATGTGACGTCATACCAGCAACCATATTGAGGGCTCGATCGGGGTGGGAGCCTAGCCAGGTCCAGAGCTCCTCCCCGTAGGCCCATTTGAAAGGTGTTCCCGTCTCTTTAGTGGGCGCTTTGTACTGCTTCTCTGCCAATGTTTTTGGCATTGCCATGATCGAAGGAATGAGATCGAAGAATACGAAGTTGTTGAATGCGCGGTGGTCGGGGTGCAGATATGGTTTCCCGAGGGAAGTGAGAATGAAACCTGGGCCTCTAGGGCCCATGGATTCCACAAACAGGTTTGCCGCTGTGAGCTGACGGAATATACGGACTACACAAGAGTCAGTAAAGAACCTCATTAAGGACGCGGCAAAAGGGAATATTCACTAATGATTATTTCATCGGCTTCAGTGGACTCCACAATTTCCGCCAGGGAAACTTCCTTTCCTCCTTCGAACTTCTCCCATAGTTTAAGTTGAGACACGATCTCAATTGAAACACTGACATTGACCTGCAACAATAGGTTACTATATAAGCCTTTTTCCTGTTTCAGGGACTTCGCCCACTTACTTGAAATATCCGAGGCCAAACTTCTCCATTAGGCTCTTCCAAAGAATTGAGAAGCTTTCTAGCCTCGTGCTGCAGCTTTCGTCGAGCAACATGAAGGTCACCTTGAGCTGCAGCTGCTGTGTCAAAGCTAGCAGCCGCTTCATTTACACCTTTCACTAAGTCGGCAATTTCTGACGGAGACGTATATACAGTCGACATTTTGACAATGAAGCTTCGAGTCAAACTCAATATAGATTCTGGGACGTAGAGAAATTAATGATCAATACTGGTATGTTGGTTTTCTTCCCTCCACAAGCACACTTTCCAAGGGCCGCGCTCATCACGTGTTCATGTAGGCCTTCACTTAAAACGGGAGCTACCTTTCGCGCACAATTCAACGTATTACTTCCGTATAGCTGCATGTAGTGGGGCTATTGCTCCTCCAAGCTACTCCAAGGCCCTCCGGAGCTGAAAAGCCGATACGCGGCGGAGCCATAACGGGAAATCCCTATTGAAACCCAAGGATGCCTGTCTCTGCCTCTACATTATTGTTTTTGTAATGCATCTCAACACTTTGTGTCCCTGTTGTGTACTAATCGATTGCATAAAGCCGCATCTCAGCACCAAAATGAATATACTTCTGAGGTCCACACTTAATGATCAGTACTTGTCTCACATCGCGGGCAATGCACCGACTCCCGTCTGCTGGGGTTGCTAGCGCAGCGCCAAAAAGTCCCCATAATGTACAAGTTGGAGAAATGGGGATGCACAGGCCCGCCCCAAGTCTGTGGGGCCGTGACGCCATATAGTGTTGAAGATACTGTACCATCCAACCTTAGTCGCTTAATATGCAATATTAAAAAAGTAGAGCTGATCTTCATGATTTTGGAGCTGAAAAGCTGTGGGGTCTAGATCCCACGTCACATACAGGTGAAACCAATATTGCATGTAGGCATTATAGCAAAATGCACGCCTCGATATGTAACGGACAGCTATGGTAAGACAATAAATTAGGAATGCATATGTGTATGTGCCTCGGCCTAACTGGCCGAGGAGCATATGCAGGTCGGGGTGGTTGGCCTATAACATATACCTTTGAACTTGCAGAAAGCGGAACCTCTGTGCGACTTTCAGGTGGCTTTTTGGCGTATTAATTCCCGTTTTGAATGAGCCGTTGGGAGATGTCTCGGAGAAAACGCACTTAAACAGCAGCGCTGTGACTGTGTACGCTTTGCTTGCATATGAATCTTGTTTTAGAGCACGCTGCATGAATTTAAGGGATATTCCTATCATTCTGTGAGACCTAGGCAAGCTCTCCGCGTGTGGGTCATCCTCTCCAAAGCTAACGGGCCGGGAGGTGCAGTTGCACGGCTTTGTGAGTTGATAGGGCCCGGATAGTCTTTTATTGAGTAGGGCAGCGTATGGACCCTGTTTCAAGCGCATCTGATAGCCTCAAGTAGGGTCCATATTACCCCTCCAATGGAAAGATCGGACGCATCTGGACACGACGAGTTGTCTGTATTGGGTCAGCTCAGGATATCTCACCGCCATCTGCTGGACCTCGATTATTCTCCACCTATTTGACCTCTGTGCCGATTCGAAAAAACACTGAAGTTATCAGAACACGTGCCTGTGAGAACATCCTACTCATTGCGATTCACCATCGTCTGGCTTCACAAAGTAACGAGCGACTTCAAATCTACTATTCATCACCTTCTCAATAGCAAAATGGACAGAGAACAGAGGATAGCGCAGCATAATGCTATCAAAACGCAACTCAAAACTCTCACCGATGCTGTGAATGCCTACTCCGCTACGTTTGAGAAGAACTCCTCATCCGACGACCTTGCGGCTATCGGCGAAATCTCACAATGCCAAGTCACGATGACTGAGAGCGTGAAGCAGATGCAAAGCGCTATCTATGGGCCATTGAATATGGTTATGTTGCATTATGAAGAGGTAAGCCTTTACATTCCTACTACAAAGCAATGGCGAGAGCCGGACCTGATCTTGGATGGTGAAAGTAGTGTTTCCGTTCAAGCTCGCTTAGAACACTGCTGGAGATGGGTGTTTTTGATATTCTGCCCGCTGATGGCAGTGAAATGTCCGCGGAGGAACTGGCTAAGAAGCTAGGCGTTGACGAAGCTCTTCTCGGTTTGTTATAAATGAAGCAGTGGGTTCGTAAGGTCGGGGCTAATGACACAAAGTTCGTCTGATGCGCATTGTCATACCTACATTCTTCGAAGAACCACGCCCAGAAGTTTACACTCACACGCCGAACTCCAGAGTCTACTTGGAGCTTCCCTTGCGGGCCAACTTCAAAATGATGTATGAGAATTTGGTATTATTTTCAAAATAGATTAACCAGTTCTAACCTTCTTCAGGTACGACGAGACTTGCTTCGCGAGCATGAAGATGACCGAATTCTTCAAGAAAAATGGGTATATCAACCCCGACTCTCGGAGTAACAATCCCTACACCTACGCCCATGACACTAAAGGCCTAAATATGTTCGAATTCCTCCTTCAGAACCCTGAGCGTTTCAAAAATTTCAACGATGCGATGCAAGCTCGTTCTTCCCAAACATCCCTTCCCTACGACTTGTTCCCTTTCAAAAACAAATTAGGAGAGGTGCAGACTACGGATGAGACTGTTCTGCTGGTAGATGTTGGCAGCGGCATAGGCCAGGCTACGCTTGCCATTCGGGAGGCTTGTCGAGATGTAAAGGGGAAAATCGTCATGCAGGATCAGAAGGAGGTTATTGAGGGGATCGCAGGTCCGTTGCCGACGGGTGTGGTGGGAATGGCGCATGATTTCTTCAAACCGCAGCCAGTCAAAGGTACACTCTCCTCGCCCTATAATCAACTAATGGACTCACGAACCTGACAATTCTAGGTGCCCTCTATTATTACATCCACCGCTGTCTTCACGATTGGCCAGACTCCGATTGTCTCTTGATTCTGCAACATCTCGCTGCCGCGATGGAACCTGGCGTCTCGCGCATTTTGATCTCTGAGATTGTGATGCCCGTTGGACACGTCGATATCCAAACAGCGTGGTCGGATATTAACATGCTGACATTCAGCGGGGTGGAGCGGAGTGAAAAGCAGTGGGTAGACTTGCTGGAAAATGCTGGATTGAAAATTGCGAATATGCATGGCGATGATGGAGGATGCTACTTCCGGGTATTGGAGGTTGTTCATAAGTAAATTGGGCCATGGGCATACGGTGGCCATCTCGATAACATTTTAGAAGTGAAATAGCTGGCTTTAAATAAATATATTCTGCTGTCTTATTAAAATACTATGCCGTCCCCGAATTGAATATCTAGTTTAATATATATTCTGCTGTCTTATTAAAATAGTATGTCATCCCCGAAGTAAATATCTAGTTGATTATAAATATTAGTATTAGTCCTGGCAGCTAAACGGCCACCATTGGGAACACAGACACCCTCCATCACGTTCGTTATGGGCCATTTGTAGCACCGTGCTTCGACGCCTCCGCCGTTAGCCATCTCTCCAACTCCACCATCACCGCATTAGCAATGCGCTCCTCCACCACCCCCTTCTGCCAACTCAGCAGCACATTCAACTCTCCCCCCTTCACCGTCGCGACGCTAAACGAGTACGCCGCCCCAATCACATTCGCCGACTGTCCAAAAACAACACTCTCGCATCTCACGCTCTCCTCTCCCCCATCCACCTTCTCGCTGCCAAAATCCACCACCCCCAAATTACTAATCTCAAAGCTTTTCTCCCGTGACTGCCCAGGCTTACCCTCCAGAAACTTCATCATATTAGGTATCACCTTCAAGAAAGCCGAGAACTGGTTCTTCGTCCCCCCGGCACCCTTGGCCAACAGCCCCTTGACTCTCTTTGCTTCCTCCCACTCCACCCCATCGCCCAGCCTCCCCTTTCCCTTCGCATTTGATCGGAAAAACAGGCACGACATGGCGGATATATATGTCCCCATATCCTCTGCCCCCACCCCATCCGCGAACTTCCGCAAGCTAATCGCCACACTCGCGTCAATCCCTTTCGCACCCTTCGTCTTCCCCGCCACCACCTCCGCAGCAACAACCATCAGCAGCGCCGTCACGCTCGTCTCGTGGCGCTTACACCGTGCCGCTAGCGCCGCCGCCTGCGCCGCTGAGAGACTGAATTGCCGCAGCTTCGTTACAACAGGCTGGGATTTCGTAATAAGGGCACCCGACCAGACGTCCCGGTTCGGGAAAACAGTCTGGTAAAGCGCGCGTAGAAACCCTCCTGTGGTGATGGTGAGCGGGACGGCGGTCTCGAAGGCGGGCGGTAGGTCGGCGCTGGATGGTTGAACGGTAGTAGGTGGGCTACTCGACGGCTCGCGCAGGGCGGCAAGAAGAGTGCGCTGGATGCAAGTCTGTACCGCGGCGCCGCTGAGCCCGTCACCAATAGCGTGGTGGTAGAAGAAGCCGATGGTTAGGTGGAATGGAGCTGGAGACTTTAGTGTGGCATCCGCAGCAACAGGGGGCGACGGGATGACCAGGGCGCGCCATAGAGGTGAGGTGCCGTCATCGCCGAGGATGGGCGTGTTGAAGAGCTTGATGAGGTACTCCTCGACCGAGGCGTTAGGCTCGGTGAAGGTGACGAGGCTGGGGAGGTCAATGCTCTCGAGCCGGTTCCAGGATGGGGTCAGCGTGCTTGCGCCGAGAACTGAGATTCCTAGCGATGGGTGCTGGGCGATCAGCTGCGCCAGGACTTGGTACGTGAGGTTTGCGACGGCCGCCGAGCAGTCTGCTGCGAGGAAGGCAGATGAGAGGAGAGCCGGCGGGATGGTGTAGGTTGATGTGACGCCTACGTTGTTGTAATATCCCAGATGACTACGAGCGATATAATAACGCTCGATTATTCCTAGAATATCTGTCAGCCGCCGCGGGAGGGGAGAATCTGCGGATGGACGAACCGGGCGCCCGGATAGGCTTTTCTACTTGATTTTCCGCCATTTTCACTGGGATTTCGTTATGGAGCTGCCTGTCCACGAGATACGCCAATACGCAAAGTTAGAGAGGTCTAGCCAAGCTAATTAACGAGCAATCCCGTAAACTTCAACTTTGTAAAAAGGAGTTTCATGAAACAGCCTAAATCTTATGTCACGAGATACGCTTCGCACCCCCTGTAATCACGTGATATAAATGCTTATTTCAACCTTCCTACGACGACAACAGAAGACACGCTGGTGAGCCTTTCTCGTTCTGTATAACGTCGTTGCTATTATCTTTGACCAGTCTCAAATTTATTCCATATGTATTGAACCTATTTCCTGACTTTACCGCCCGGCTGACCTCGTCCCAAATTCGGTCCATCATCAAGCCGCCTTCCCCGCGATTATTTCCCCAGATTCCCCTCCCCTGTCGCTCCAAGCCTTCCGGCATCTCCTTCCTCAACGGTCGGAGCTCTCCCCATGCATTCCCCTTCCCGGACTTCATCTATACCCTCATCTCCCACATGCGCCCCAATATCTCCGCC
The DNA here is from genome assembly GCF_001662655.1 of Pseudogymnoascus verrucosus. Classification (NCBI taxonomy): domain Eukaryota; kingdom Fungi; phylum Ascomycota; class Leotiomycetes; order Thelebolales; family Thelebolaceae; genus Pseudogymnoascus; species Pseudogymnoascus verrucosus. Next base: position 118,026 of record NW_017263672.1, read on the forward strand.
ACGAGGACATCAGGCAACTGCCGGATCGCCTCTCTTGGTATTTCTTCTTCCCACCTCGCCTGCGACGGATAAAAGCATTCCTCGATGCCGCCATCCCGACACCACTCTATTTTCCGTCCTAGCTCCTTCAGGTCAATATATATCCCACCCACCCATTTGCCGGCGCGTCCTCCTCCGCCCAGCCAGGGAGGCAGCTTCATTTATTGAACGGTGATTATAGGCGGATATACACCACGCCGTGGCAAGTGCTCACATCGATGTGAATAGAGGAGGGTCATCAGACAACAGTCTGCGAAGAACAGGTTTGAGTCTCTTTCCGTTTGCATCTCAGCGCCCCGCGCGTCTTTTCGTGCTGGTGCTGCTCGGATGCTGCAGCCGAGAAGATGAAGACGTCCTGTGCGTGGTGCAGCCAGCTCCCGCAAAAGCCATATATATCCCCCGTTTATCCCCCTATCTTTCTCAGATCGAGAGTCTCTTGTTATATTAGCATATCAAAGACCCGCTCAATATGGTTTCCTTCACCTTTCTTGGCCTCGGCCTCCTGGCCCCTATCGTTGCCGCCCATGGCACAGTGAGCGGCATCATCGCCGACGGAAAATAGTGCGTCCCACCGATCTTTTCCCCTCACCTACATTCCTCTATACTCCCTCATCCACTCTCCTTCCTCCAGTCTCCCTCCTCCAGTCTCCCTCCTCCAGTCTCCCTCCTCCAGTCTTCCCCTCACCACTCCGCCCCAACCAAACTTCCCCACTAACCTCCTCCAGCTACGTGGGCTACAACCCCTCCTTCCAGTGGGCCAACCCCATCCCATCTGTCGTCGGCTGGTCCATCCCCACCGACCTCGATAACGGCTTCATCGCCCCCTCCGCCTTCTCCACCTCCGACGTCATCTGTCACAAGGTAGCCACCCCGGGCCAAGACACCGCCCCCATCACCGCCGGCTCAACCCTAACTCTCGAATGGACCCCCTGGCCCGTCTCCCACCACGGACCAGTCATCGACTACCTCGCCCCTTGCAACGGGCCCTGTAAGTCGGTCGATAAGACCGCGCTGCGCTGGTTCAAAATAGATGGCGTTGGGCTCCTCTCCGGCAGCAACCCAGGTAACTGGGCAACTGACACCCTCATCGCGAATAACAACACCTGGACCGTTAAGATCCCAGCTGATATCGCGCCGGGAGAGTATGTCCTGCGCCACGAGATCATCGCATTGCATGCGGCGGGGCAGGCGGATGGGGCACAGGATTACCCGCAGTGTGTGAACCTCAATATCAAGGGCAGTGGCACCAAGAAGCCAACGGGCGTGGCGATGGTGGGGTTGTATACCCCGACGGATCCGGGGATTCTGTTTAATCTTTATACTTCGTTTTCGAGTTACCAGATTCCTGGACCGGCGGTGTACGTGTCATCGTAGGGGGTAGGAAGAGAGATATGATAGTGGGGTTGTGAGGGGTGAGGGGGGGACGAAGTGAGAAGACGAGGACAGGGGGAAAGGCATACTGAAAGACATGAAGAGAGATGGGTTCTAAATTGAACACCCGGAGGATACTGTACATAACACTGAGGACTGGAATCTGCAATGCATCATCGTTGTCTCGCTGACCCCAGCTCTCCTTAGTCCCCAGTCCCGCACCTCCTTCCCGCTCATCCCTTGCAAGTGGGGTCGTGCCTTCCCTATGGTAGACCTTTCATGGGTGGCACCTTCCATCTGTTAGATCATCCATGGGTGGCAACTTCCATACCTTCTTTCGATACATGCATAGGTCGCGCCTTCCGTCAGGTCTGCACCATATCATTGTCTATTCCCCCAGCGAGCAACCATTGGAAGGTGGAAGGTAAACATTACTATCACAGCACGCACACTTCACATCTTCAGAACACATCAATATCTAGTCCAGTAATCCATTTCTTTGTATACTGTATCTCGGAATCTTCGTCCCGTTCATAAACACAATCCGCCTTATTAATTCTCCCCCCGGAGCCATGATGCATCTACGCAAAGACCATTTTCTTCCGCAATCGATCGCCTCATTACTTATTAACCCCTCATACAGACGTGATAGGGCATACGATCCTTTGGGCGCTCCGTCAGTGATCATGGACGGCATTCACCTATCCTCACAGGCACTCGTCGCTCGCAGCACCCTGCTCCGACCCGGTAAAGAATGTCGAGAAGATGTATGTATGTATTTTTCAACGACCGCCACCTCGTAGGCTAGAAGGGTATCGCACACCACCACCCGCAACCCCACATATATTACTCCCCCGTCTCTACTCCATTCATACAAGATTAGGTGAGGTAAGTGGATGCTTACAACACGAAGGCGGCAAGACCAGCAACGGCCATGACACCGGCAGCAGCGGCAGTCTGTCTGGCACCTCCAGCAGAGGAGGTGGAGGTTCCAGAGCCGGAGCCGGAGCCGCCGGTGGAGGAGCTGGAGCCAGCACCACCAGCAGCACCGCCGTTGCCGGAGTCAGAACCACCGGTGGAGGCGGATCCAGATCCAGAGGAGACAGTGGTAACAAAGGTGGAGGAGCCGCTGGTGACAGTGCTCACATCGCCACCAGCTCCGCTGCCGGAACCACCGTTGGCACCTCCGGCGGCGCCGAAGAGGGTGGTGACGGCCTTTCCGTCAGAGGTGACGGTGGAGACCGGGGTCGCGCTGGCGTCAGAGGAGTAGATGGTGGTGGAGCCGACAGTCTTGGAGTCGGAGACAACAGCCGAGGTGGTGATTGGGACTGGGCCGCCCTCAGCACCGGAGCCGCTGGCACCTGCGCCACCTCCAACAGCGCCGCCGGCCTGGGATACGTTAGATATGATTCAGTAAGTGAGAGAGGCGAGGGAACTTACACCACCAGCACCGTCAGTGGCGGATGCGGAAGAAGAGGCGGCAGTTCCGGTGGCAGAGCCAGCACCGGCTCCGGCGCCGGAGCCCGAGCCCGAGGTGGAAGCACCGCTGTCAGAGCCGCCGTTCTGGCCTAGTCGCGCCGTTAGTACGAACGTTCAAACGCTTCAGAAAGAGCAAGAGGGGACTCACCCTTGCAGAAGGCGGTGCCGTAGGCGATGATCTTAGGGGCGTCAGAGCCGCAGGCCTCATTGGCGCAGTCACGGATACCGTAGGCGAAGTCGCTCTTGTTGCAGAGGCAGGCGGCATCAGTGTTAGAGCAGCCAAGGGTGGCGGCCTGGGCGAGCATGCTCTTCACGCATTGTTGCTGTGATGTGTTAGTGAGTGTCTATTGGGTTGTTTGGTGATGAATTGTTGTGTTTTGGGGGGTGAATTGACACGAATTGAGGCGAGGTTCACTTACACCACAAGCAGTGAGATCGGACACGGACTGTGCAGACGCGAGGGCGGCGAGAGCACCGACAAAGACAATGGAGTACTTCATGTTGATGATTGTTGAGAGTGAAGAGATTGAGTGTGTGTGTGTATGAAGATTGAGAAGAGCTGTGTGTTTAGGTATTTGCGAGTTGTGAGGTGAAGAGGAGGTTTTGTTAAGATCTGGGCGCGGATCGGGGCTGTTTACATTTATATGTGGAGGACGGCGATGGACGATGGGGACGATGGGTGTGGAGCTTGCAGCAGGTGGGTCGGCGAGGAGTGGAGCGGCGCGGTACTTGGAAGGGAAAAACAAGACGGGATTTTGGAGAAAGTGTGGATTTCTTGATTGGGGAGATTGGGGGGAGATTTGGGGCGGAGGGGGTTGGAGGCTGTAGGTGGGCTAACAGGTTGCTAGGGGGGGGGAGGATGGGAAAAATAGGGAACAGGAGGGAAAGCAGGAACACACAGCACAACGGCGAACAGGGGAGCAAGGGGATAGCTCCGGTCTCAGTTGGATGTCTGTTTTGGGTAAATGTGTGCATATTTGTGCGTTAGTGGGAGGCAATTGAAGACATTCTGGGGGTTGTTCCGTCACAATGCTGCAGGCAATAGTGAACACAACGCGGGGGGGTTGCGGTGTGGTGCGGTGTGATGCGGTGTGATGCGGTCTGAGGCGGGAGTGATGCTTGACAGAAAAAGGGACAGGTAGGGGCGTATAGGCATGACTAGAGACGTAGGACGAAGAGACGAGATAGCTATCTATGATGTGATGTGTTGGCTGCGTGCAGGAGAAGTGCAGGAGAAGTGCAGCTACTAGAGGAGGAGAGTGCAGTAATAGTAATAGTAAACCCAGTGGTACATATGAAGCTGCAGATATACATGTCATAGTGAGTTAGTGAATAGTCGAGTGAATGTTCAGTGTTGTTGACAGGGAGATACAGCGGAGATGCTGAATCTGAGTGGCAAAAAGACGTGCACTGACAGTGAAGGGGAACGGCGGCTATCATCCCCGGTCTCCAATAGAGATGTCTAATTTCCTGAGTAATGGAAATGTCCGATGGAAATGTCAATGGACCATGGGCAAATGGAAAATTAGACTTCAGGTCCTGGTTAACCGACTTCTTTGTCTGGTTAGAGACGTGTATCTAGTGGGGTTTAGTTGACTTTAGCAGGTTGTTAGGTCTTAAAAAAAACAGGGATAGTTTCCTGTATTTCGGTAGACCAGGGCACAACAAGCGCGGTTGCTATAAGACTAGGATAAATAGTTGGGCTTAGGATACAGCTAGGATCTAGGATACAGCTAGGATACAGTTAGGATACAGCTAGGAAAGGATTAGGACGCCGCAAGTGTTCCTTGGTTGGCTGATGCTTAGAGGACACTGTGGTGGCTTGAACTGGTCTGTAGTGAAAGACGGGTCGGAGATGAGGGTGAGACAGACAACGATAGCTGTCGCACATTCATCTCGTTCTCCTGCCTTGATGGGATATGAGTGTATCACTGCGAAACGCCCAGTATGAAATATATTATCACTTTCTAAGGGGCTGTCTTGTGAACAGTCGACAATTGATCAAATTGAAGCAATTGACACATAAATTGATACTTATCCTCACTCACGATGGATGATGATGCTGACGATGCACTGATCTGCTGTCATTCACTAGCGTTAGAGTGCACCTACCCAAAGGAAAGCGCCACTCGGACTTGAGAGCTGGGAAGGGAAGGGACGACAAGGGTAGCTAGGAAGGGGTAGAAAGGCAGAAAGGGTAGGCACTGCGGCAACCCACAGCCGTGCATGGGCAGTACAATTCTCTACAACTCTACAACTATCTACAACGTGTAGCATTCGCAGGGTTGCTGTGGCCGATTGCCGACTTTCATCCTTCCTAGGGAGATCTTAACGGAGATGGGACCTGAGAACCTTAACGTGGGAGTTACTACAGCGCATACAACCATTGCTATAGGGTACATCACGATACAATGCAATACAACATCATGAAGAGAGTCCAGATGAACAAATAAGGGCTCAAATCTACGACATGACAGATAGCTGCGTTGTGCTGTGCCAGCGAACATCTTCAGGGCCAACTGGACAACGATTGTTGGAGAAGCCAATGTACCAGTCCAAGTCATGCCCATGTACCCATCATCCAAAGACCATAGCACAATACTGACAGGGAGCAATCTCGCAGGTCTCACAAACAACGTCCCTGACATCATACGTTTCTTTTCTTCTGTCGCCGTCGACCAGCCATTGGCCGCCGCCGCTCCTCCTGCGGTACTCGCTGTCAATGCAGCGATGCGGTGATGTATCAGTCAATCGAATCGCATCCAATTTGCATTGTCATAGGGGCCTACAACTCAAATTGACCCTCGGAGATGGTTACAGTACTACAGCTTATCTCTGTGCTGTGCGTTACTCCAGTACCAAACATTGACGCCCGGGAAATTTATCCCCTCTTCCCCTTCCCCTTCCACGGTACAACAAACAAACGCGGTGCACAGAAGAAGAAAACAAGCCGCAAAACCAGGAACTCCCGTCGCCAACACGCGCCATGCACCTTCAATGTTTGTCCTGCCAAGGTCTCAATCCCAGCATCGCGTCGGCCTAGCGCGATGGAGCTCTCCTCCGCGCAATTACGGTACAGAGTGGTACTTTCCCCAATTAACAGTGCGCTCAGTTACTCCTCAGCTCGCCATGGGTGAGACAGGCGTCCATGGGTCAAGGATGCGCCGGTGATCGCGGGGTGGATTGGGATTAGATTGGGTTTGCTTTGGGATTGGCTATTGATTTGGGGGTGCGGAGTACTTTAGGATTTCATCCCGACTGGGATGGGCCAGACGAAGGAGCGCGATGATGGGGTGGATGATGGGATTGTGGGATTGTGGCTCCCCCAGGAGATGGCGGTGCTGAAAAAGCTTGGTTAGGGGCAGACTGGGGACGATGACTTCATCCGCCTCAAGAGAGATAAGAGCTCAGCCACGACTCGGGGTAGTAGGACCGACCATACACGGCCATACCGACTGAATCGACATAGTTTGGCTTTTTATCAGCCATATACTTCACCGGTCACGCCGAGCATATCTCATCCTCGTCTGTGAAGACAGGCTGTGAAGAAATCTTCATCGATGGATGTCCATGCCTTTCCATTACCCACCACAGAGCAGATCCCGGCGATCAACACGCCACTTCATCTGTCACCCATTCCACCCTCGGTTACGGGATAAATATCTCCCCAAGTAGAGCCTCATCTCGCGTCGAGCAAGCGCAAACTGACTACCTGACCACGTGTGGGAAATGAGCCAGCGTAGTAGAACCACTACGGATCCAGACCCGAGCAGAACCGTCGACGCCGAACCAGGCAGTCGCATCAATAGCCTCGGTCAGCCCTCTACTCTCCTTACTGCCTCCTTACTCCCATAGTGCAGCACTACCCACGCCCTTACAATTCGCTCTGTCGATCATCATCTGTCGCAGAGCCGCTCCGCCAACCATCGATCCACCACGCCCACCTGCCAGATTGCCCAGCTTCCGGATGCGGAAGAACGCGATCCGATGAGGATCTGCGAGAAATCTCTTTTCTCCCATTTTATGGGAGTTTTCATGGCTCGTAGGGATGATGTCCAGAGTCTGTCCTGTCCACGTGAATTATATCGTCATATTGCCCACTCACTTTATCTACTGTGGATTATATTGTCATTGAAGGGAATTGGCTGTGCTTGTGCTGTATCGTATCCCCTAATTGTCGTGATCAAACTTTCTCTTCTCTCATCAAGGTTGGAAAAAACATCGCCGCGGTATTAGGGGGAAGCAATGTGGTCGGTTTCGACTACCAAATAGTGTAAGTACCTTTTCATAGTAATTTGTATGTAAAGGTACATAAATCAATTATCGTATGAAATTTCAATTTGTCGCTCCCGCAATCTCTCCTACTCCTTCTCTCCCTGTTGCTCTCGGCTTTTGGTTTAGGAACTGGCTCTTTGCATGCGGAAGGAATTGGGATGCCAGCATTACGAGGGGCTGCCACCCTCTTTTCGGAGGCGGTCTTCCTCTCAGGCCTAAACTCCAGCCCTACAGAGCTGCTGTCTGGCTTGATTTGGTAGCATGGCGAGCTATCCGGGCTCTTTAGCTTGGGCCTTTTAAACCTAAAGCTCAGCTTTCTGAGGGCCCTGAGGAGCGCGGAGTCAGTGAGATAAAGGGGGAAGGAACGGCTTAGTGCGGAATATAGGTCGCACTTGCCAATACTAGAACCCTCTCTTGTCATAAAGGGGGAAGGAACAGCTTAGTAAGAGATATAGGTCGCACCTGCCAATACAAGAAGATCTCACGGTATAGTAGATTATCTCTCGTTTATTAGTATGCCTTCCCGAGTTTCAACCAAAGGACCATCTCTTCTCTGGTCATGAGTCCGCAAAGTCTCGATTTCTGCCATTCCGGAGAGTTCAGCCAATAACTATTTGCCAAACTTTCTGTGATTATCGTGTGCGGGTCAGGGTATCACTATATGAGGGGCACAGAGACAAAATCCGGGGCTGAACGTCAAATTATACGTTGTGTGAGTCTATCTTTTCATTTATAGGGTGGTGACCACCGACACTGCCAATGGCGGGACTCTCCCCCGGCCCATCGGCTTCCATCATTCTGGTTTAATGTGGTGTAACTTGATATTCCAGCTCATATAGAGGTGGCCTTTGTTTTATTTCATGTTTCAACCGTTGGCAGATAGAGATTGTATCCAAATATGCAAGCTGGATACTGAGCTGGCGGCCACCAGGGAGCATCATGCGGTTCACATGCAGCTCAGGGGTCATATATTGCTACTTTTAGGCGGTAACAAATTGATGCCACAATTTCAGTCACTATCACAAGAGGGACTTGATTTGAAAGCTTTATAGGAAGCTTTAATAATCCCAGGCTACCTACAACTTACTCCTTTACACACGGAAAAATGCCCAAGATGCAGGCGCCATCCCCTCTGGGACAGGAAGCTTCTCATCCTGGTCGACAGTCGTGCTCACATTGGTCTCGCGATCTGTGCTCTCAAGCCCCACTATCCCATTCGTGTACGTCTGGAATCCAACCAAATCAGTGAGACCCTTCTCCTCCAAAAGGTCTCCCAAGTCTGCGACAAATGCTGGCGAAGGCTGTGGAACAACGTATCTCTTGTACTCGTAAGGGTAGCACGTGCCTTTGTAGAAGATCCAGCTGGAAGGGTAGAGACCTGTGAAATCCTTGGAGGCGACGGCCTTTCCGTCTGCCTCGACGTTACGCTCGTCGGCGGCCAGGTCGTAGTGGCGGTGGATGAGGCATGCGCTGTAGTCCTCTTCCACGTTGTGCTTGAGGAAGATGTCGCGAACGGCTGTGTTGATGACTGGCTGGATGTTACGTTCTTCGGCCTTCTGACAGGCAATGAAGAGTGTGTGGTTTACGGTGTTGTAGACATCGCTGTCGTAATCGGCGACAGTGCCTCGAGTCTCGGTGATAGTGGTGGTGGCCATCTTGTCAGGAGCAAGAGGTTCGTATGTTCTGATTTAATTGTTCGTCAAGGACTTGAACAGTGGGACTGTTCTGGTATTGTTGCCAGACTTCCAAGCGAGTCTCAGGTTCGTTGGGCGTCAACGTTAAACGATAACTTCGGATCGCCGGGTGAGGAAGTACTCTGTACTTTACTCTTTCTATAGATCGAGCTCGGCTTTAGGAATAGAATTACAGTCGTAAGTAAATCAGTAATGGAAAGACGATCGAACATATATTGTATCAGGGACCTGAAGTGGAGGAGAACTAACCCCGCAAAATGATGTCAAGGGTCCCCTCCATTTACTCGGATCGGACCGCTGTTTTGTTTCTAATGGGCTACTTGTCGACCCTAGATCTGCGCCGGTCCGCTCGTACAGCTCCATAGATGCCGATCTTTCTGCAAGAACCCCGCGATAAGTTGGAGTTTGTTGCCTACGGAGACGACAAGCCAGCCGGCTGTTCGCGAGGCTCATTTTTCTCCTTCTTTTCTTGCTGTACTAGTTATGTATCCGATATACGAAAGCTATAGTGACTCTCTGGCCGAACCTGAGCTGAAAAGGTTAGACTTGTGACGCTTCTTCGGCAGCCTGGAAAAGCGAATCGTCTCGTAGCATTTACATACTACCAGCTGTGAGCGACAGAGTAGATTCTTCTACTATCACCAGTTCCCCAACAGGCAATAATGCCACTCTTAAAGCCAATCCCGAACACGGAGCTTTCTGCCCATAAGAAGGTAGTTCTGCCCAATTGAATTATTTTCTCAAGAAATCCACAAGAATATTCAATAATATAAACACCCAACTAAAAATTCATTTGCGAAGAAATGGAACCCAACACCCGATACTCACATGTATCTCTGAGCTGCCTCGTATTCCGGCCGAGGTATTTTTGAGGAAAAGTGCTAATCTTTGACAGGCCGTCTCATTTTGTTTGCATAAACTATTGCTAAAATCGAAGCATCGGCTTATTCAATCGCCTGGACCGAAAGTCACCCCTCTCGTCTTTCATTTTGCTACATAAGGCTCCATACAGGGCATTTTACCCAACTGCCGAATTTGCGCCTCCTAAATAAATTATTGCCACGTTATTCCAATATGTATATCGCGTTGCAAAGCTAAAACTCGGTGCCGCCGTCTGGAGGGCCTCGTCGTGAGCCCTGCCAAGCAATAGAGCGCTCGGGCCAGGAACAAGGCAGCGATCAGCGATAACAAGCCTCGACCCCGCCCCCTCCCTGCCCCCTCCATCGTCAACCCCAATATCATTAATTCTCACATTATCCCACCAAAACGGAATCCAACTCTGACTGCTTCAATAACAACCTCACTCCTATACCCCCAGCGTTCACTAAACTTGCCAACCGTTATGGCGTCTCAACCCTCAGCAGAAACCCCTAAGCCCATAGACCCCCAATTAGGCGCCGCCGTGGTAGCCCCTCCTCCAGCTATCCCTAACCCCTCGGCCCTGATCCTGCGCCTGCTCACCCCGGCTGAAAAGGAGGCCAGTTGGATCACTAACTCTGTCTCCTGGGCCGGCCGCCTCACCCAAGCCGACTACGTTGCCCGCGAAGCTGCAAATGGGGCTAGTAGCCTCCTACGCGACGGCGGGGTTAGGTATTGGGGCCTCACTACTGAAGGGGAGGGAGGGGAGATCTACGCGGCGGTCGAGACGCTGAAGAAGAGAGTCTTGGTGCAGACGAGCAAGGGGTTTAATACTGAAGATTCCTACGGCATCGCATCGGTCTTCACGCCAGCCAAGTACCGTGGCCACGGGCTGGCAGGGACGATGATGCGGAAGTTGGGCGAGTGGCTTGATACCGAGGAGGCGAACTGCCAATTCAGCGTTCTTTTCTCGGACGTTGGGGTACGTTCTTCTTCCTTTCTGTCCTAGTCCAGATCGGCACAGATACCCTAACACGAGAAACAGAACTTCTACGCCCGTCACGGCTGGGCTGTCGTCCCCTCCCCCGAAATCACTATCCCCGCTTCTCCCCTCCCAACCTCCGCCTCTCCCTCCCCAGCTACAACACCCATCACAGCAGAATCCCTCCAACCCTACACGCAGTCTGACTTGCTCACCCTGACCTCAGAGGTCATGTCACCTCCCTCCCCCGGCAACCATACGCGCCTCGCCTTCGACCCCTCCGTCGCACAAGCAGAGTGGCACTTCGGCGCCGAGGACATCTCCGCCTCGAAGCTATACCCCGACCAGGCTCCGCCGACTCTCAAGGGTGTGGCAGCTGGTTCCACTTTCGGGTATTGGGTCCGTGATTTCAATGAGCGGAAGCTGATTATGCTGCGGCTTAAGGCGGGTGGGCCGTTGGAGGGCGGAGAGGCGCAGGGTGTGCAGGAGGTGGTGAGTGTGTTGCGTGCAGCGCAGGCCGAGGCGCATGCATGGGGACTAGGGAAGGTGGTCGTGTGGAATCCGGATGAGAGGGTGAAAGAGGCTTGTAAGGTTATTATGGGGAAAGAGGTTGAGGTTAAGAATAGGACGGAGGGGAGTGTGCCGTGTTTGAGATGGAACGGGAAGGAGGGGGGTGGGAAGGGGGAGGTGGAAGCTGGGGTTGAGTGGCTTGCATTGGAGAAGTATTGCTGGTGTTGAGAGGTTGAGGTGAGGAATAGCGTAGACATGTCAGCTATGATGGCGATGATGATTATGATATGAATATAGTAGAACCTTTACATAAGAATGCTCTATACTAGAATTCTTGGTTTATAAGAATCGATTGTCGGGTCCCAAATCTTTCAGGTGTGACACTGCAACTAAATAAGTATTAGGTTATACCTAATGATTTCTGTGAGACAGGGATATCATGCGGATACAATTTAATTCTATACGACTACATCATTGTTCCCACCTGTGACAACCTCAGATATGGAGTACCAAGTAAGTTATTCATAAGCCGATGATACTATAACATAATATTATACTGTAAATTGCATATATGACCCAGCCGCCACCACCCCCAAAGGACGCCCAAGTCCATCCAAATGCTCGCTCGCTGTGTAAACCAAATCGCTAAATCAAACAAAACCAAATACACCATCTTAAAACACGCAAAAACTCCCTCACCCCGCCAACTCCCCAAAAACCCCCTCATCCCCCGTCTCCCTCGCCCTCTCCACCGCCGTCCGACCCGCAAAATCCTCAATCTCCGGATCCGCACCCTGGTCCACAAAGAACTTCATCATCGGCACGCTCCCCGCGCCACTCACCCAATGCAGCGGCGTACACCCCTGCACATTCCTCGCATTGATATCTGCCCCTCCTCCAAGCAGCAGGGTCATCGCCTCCTCATGTCGCTGACTGGTAATCTTCAGGCGAGACTCGACGTCTTGGCCCTGCTCCTGCCCATCGTATAGCTGGTTCCCGATCTCGGCGTGGCCGCCCCATCCTGCCCAGTGGAGCGCCGTCGAGCCCGTGTCGTCTGTTGCGCAGGCATCGGCACCTTTTGCTAGGAGCGTGCGCACGAGCTCGACGTGTCCGCCCTCCGCGGCGCCGAGGAGGGCTTCGTTGAGGAATAACTCCGTTGTGGCATCGGCGTCCTGGGACGGTTCCGCGGCGTTCGCCTCCTGGTCTTCGAGGAGCATACCGAGCACGGTGTCGGTATTGCCCAGCTTCGCGGCGTGTCGGAGCTTATAAGTCTTCACCAGCATCTCGGTGTCGGCGTCAGCGTTCTCGCCGAGGAGGAGGCGTGTGATGCCATCGTGGCCCTGGCTCATTGCGTAGATGGCCACGCTCCACCCGTCGTAGTCGCACACTGAGCTGTCTGCTCCCTTCTTCATAAGCATTTTGAACAGCCCCTCGTTCCCCGTCCATGCCGCAGCATGTAGAGCCGTTGTCCCTGCCGAGTCCTTTGCTTCAATGTCCGCCCCACACGATAGAAGGTACAACACGGCGGAGTTGTGGCCGTAGTACGCCGCGAAGTGGATTGGTGGCGCGCCGGTAAAGTCCCATCCAGTGCGGTCGTGGCGGAACATGCTGTGTGGAGGCACCTTCCAATGAGTGCCCTCGTTCGCGCCGTCATTGAGCAGCTCGTCCAGCATTTCGACGTTCCCTGTCGCCGCCGCGCGGTGAACGGGCGACAGGGCGCCTAGGAACTCGCCAAATTCGGGATCGCTGCTCTGCCAGCGCTGCTCCACAGATGGTTGACGCAGGATGTCGCGCTGGTAGTGCACGCGCCGGTACTGGTGGGCGAATTCGCCCTGGGGAATGGTAGAGCTTCGGCGGAGGGGGCGCCTGGGGTCTTTGTCTTTTTTGGGGAGAGAAGGCGCAGATTGTGTTTGTGTCGGGGGTTTGGGGCGAGGCTTGAGTGATTTCCAGAAGAGACGCGTGCGTTCTTGGTCTTCTATTCTGAAGGTGAGGTGGCATTTTAGGCTGGTGATGTGTTAGCAGTTGATTCTGTATGTGTTACAAGGGAACATACCATCTACGTCGCCCTGGTTGATCGTCAAGCCATGTCTCCATTGTTCGACATCGTGGGCATTGTTTCTCATCACCTAGTCCAGGATGCCGGAGGATGAAACTTAGGGCGATGCGTTTCCCCGGCAGAAAGCTCTCGGCCCATTTCGCGTGGGGGATCAGGGCGCCGCCAAAATCTTCGTCGGAAACGACGTACTTGCCGCTCTCGATCTTGTCGTACCCAGGCCCACCACGATGCATGATAAGGAGAACTTCTCGGAAGGTCTGCTAGTTGTTAGCGATAATAACAGCATCTTGTTCGTCTCAACTTACATCTGGGGTGCTGGCCAGCATTAACGGAAGAAGCACCTTCCTATCCAGCCCATCTATAAGTATAATCGGTGCCTCTGGCCCCCAGCTGTATCCTATTGACGTCGTCACTGTATTCTGGACGACTTCGATTCTCTTGACAGCTTCAGCAACCATAAGATGCATGTCGCCAAACCGCATCGCTAGCGATTCAACCGAGGTATCGATGGAACCTAGCACAATACTATTGTCGACAACATCGCTCTTCATCGATGCGCTACACCAATCAGCATCTTGTCTGGCTTGCCAAGAAATCGAAATAACCTACAAGCAGAATGCATAGAGACGTAGCTGCAGCGCCTGCATATGCGTAGTGATCTTCTTCTCCAGCGCAGCCGCTTCCTCCTTACGCCCCAGCCAAGTTAGCTTGCGATAGGTTTTCCGCACGACGCCGCTCGTCTGCTCGACAAATGCGTCTGAGTAGGCTGAAAAGTCAATAAGGAACTGCGTGATGAGATTCTCGCACTCCTTGCGCTCCTTGATGATCTCGGCACCGATGGATTCGAGCATTTTGATGCTAGAGGGGTCGTTGCTTGGGCGCGCGGACTGACAGCCCATGCATAGCGCTTCGGCTTGGAGCATGGCCTGGGCGAGCGCGTTGAGAGTCTTGAGAAGGGAAGTGAACTCGGCCTTGGAGCCTTGCGCGTCGTTGAGGGCTTTCGCGGCGCGGGCGGCCACCATGGCGATGGTGATGAAGTCGCCGACTTGGAGCATCATCTTGGCTGCTATGGGGGGGAGGGAGGGGTAGTAATAATGCTATGGGGAGGATATGGCGATGCTAGAGGAGGTCGTAGAGATCTTCCTCCCACTCTAGGCAGGGTTCAGACTTATGGAAGTGATGGCATTCGCGCATGGCTATGGGGGAATAGGGAGGAAAAGGAGTGAGGCTGAGGAGAGGGAAGGGGAGCGAGAGCGGAGAGAGGCAACAAGTGAGGAAAGAAAGACAGAGATAACAATAGCGAGAGGCGCGGGCGGTAGTTAATGGGCCATGGGGGTCTCGATTAACTGCCTGGAGGGCTGGAGGGCCGTGGGGAACGCCATGTGGGAAACCCGGGCAGTCCCGTGTGTCTCAGCCGGGAGTCCCAGGCCTCTGATTGGCTGAAATAATGGAAATAAGGGAACCGAAGGCTGAAGCTTTCCAATATATTGGCTTTTGGTGTCAGACCTTGGCCGGGTCGGGACTAACTGGATTGGGATATATGATATCCAAGGCACGTGGAGAGACACGTGCTGTGATGCATGGATGCCTTTCTTGATGGCCTGGGATTGAAGGTGCATTGCCTCCTTCTTGTTCTGTCCTTGATATTTTAAGATTAAGATTCTTAAGAAACTTAAGATTCTTAGTCACGAACTCTAAAGTATCCCGTCTGCCGCTGCCGTGCCTCCGGGAACACTAACACACAGCTCCAAACACTAAATTCTCGCTACCAAATGAATGTTCTTCTATTGATTCCTTGATTCCTTGATTCCACGATGCTATCGACTATCTACCAGTTCGCACTCTAGCAAAGAGCGTACTTGTCGCCCGCTCCACAGCGGCAGACACAGCCAGAGCACACGCTGTCGCACTTCCACACCTGCCAAGTGCTGGGGTAGGGTCCGCACTCGCCGGAGCACTCAATGGCGCTGACTGCTGGGGCCATGACGGCAAGGGCGAGGCCGATAAAGATGGTGAGCTTCATTTTGCAGAGGTTGGTCTTCACTGTACGTTAGCAAGCTGCCCTGCCCAGAAGCAGGAAGCACTTACTACTTGGAATTCTTATAAAGGGGATGCGTGAGATGTGTTTGAAGGCTTGGTGCTGATTGTTGGGGAGATACTGTGATAACTACGAGCTGAGCTTGCATCTTTATACTTCAAAATCTCACTTCAACTTAAACTCTTGGCTTGGGAGAACTTTTGTCATTGAAATCCGCGAAGGATTCTGCCAATTCTCTTGCGTAGCTGTGATAGGAAATCGCAACGGCCATCGAACAATTTTTCCATAAATCACCGGTGATAGCATTTAACCAGAAATATTACCTACAGATGCTCTTCGCCATGTTCGGCGAGTGAGGATCTCACCGTACTTCGTATAGCGAAGATCAACTAAAGTGACCGCATTGCTCTAACACAGGTGACCCCCTCGGTCACCTGTGTCTAAATAACCGTCTTAGTGGCGAGGAAGGATTCGCATCCCAGCCGGATGTGCATTATCTGACACATCCGCTGCACTATAATGTAGGTGAGATTATAGACTTAATTGTTTAGTGACGATGCTGACATGAAATCGACAGGTCCCAGCGGGTTTTCGGTGGATCTCCCAGTGGATCGCGGGGAAGCACTTGGCCGCTAAGTTTGCGAGGCATACTTATTTTGGGATCGTGAAGTGGTAACATACTTGTTTTGGAATGGTGAAGCGGTAAGATACCTGTTTTAAAATGGTAATATATATTAACTCAACTACCACTTACGGGTACTGCGGGTAGTGATACTAAAAGCTGAACTGCTTATAAATGGGTTGTTACAACTGTCCACTAGTGATAACGAAAGCCTAACAGAACCCCCACGTTTATTTAATCAAACAGGAAGCAAAAGCTGAAGTTATGAATCCTGAATCTTCACCTATTGCCAAGTAGGCGATCATATCAGTTACTATGCCCAATTTTCCGAGCTATCCCCGAGTGTCAGCTTCACATAAACTACTGCGGAAATTCTTGTCCTAACATTCCAGGGCTCCCTGGTTCAAATCTACACAACCAACAGCGGATTGGATATGGGCTTTGGATTGGCATAAGCTTACATTCAACATAATTAACTCTTAAGCACATCGCTCAATCAAGATGATTGCCCAGCTTCTAGTAGACGGAGCTAATCAACCGTCTCATACACGCATTGACTCCCGAAATCGGACGCCGCCATTTTACCCCTACCTTCATTTGAAATGTTTCTTCTGGGAATTCGCAAGCTCTCATTGAGAAGGTCAAAATATACGATTACATTACCCCTAGACATCACAACCGTACCCACTCACAGCTTACCACCCAGCTCCACATTCGCCGCATCATACTCAAACCCCCACTCCCTCTTATTCCACCACACCATGAGGAACGCCCACATGAACAACTCCATAGTCTTCTGAAAGAGCCATGAGCGGTTCTTCGCCCCCTCCCACCTTGCCGACGCACGTGTGTAGTTCTCTGTCACCCTCTCCCGGCGCAGCTCATCATACCGCCTGAAAACCGCTTCCACGGCTGCCCCCTCTTCCTCCGCCTTCCCAACAAGACGCCCCAGTACGACTGCATCCTCCATCGCGAGAGCAGCGCCTTCTCCGCCAGGGGGACCCTGTATCAGTCAGTCCAGTTCACCGCCGTGCCAATCAGGGCAAAATCTTACCGCATGTGCTGCATCTCCAACCAAAACCGTCCTCCCCCTCCAATACGTCCCTCCATTAGGCAAGACCCACACTGGGAAAAATGACCATTCCTCCACTCCCTCAACTACTGCCTTAAACACCGGGTCTCCCCCGCCAAACCTCTCTACTAGCTCTTTCTTTGCCTCTGTCCCCATGGCGCCCTTCCCGCGCCACCCGTCCCTGTCGGCATCGGGGGCTTTAACCTCCATCACCGCGCCTACAAATACCTTCTCTTTCCTCGGTCCGCAGTAACTTACAATAACACTCCCTCTCATCCCCGAGGCCACCGCTGTTCCCTCGAAGCCTTCCTTCCCTATCAACCCCTCAGGAGTAGCCGAAAACCCATACGCCGAACTCAGGCCAGAGTACGTCGCCTTCCTGTCCGGCTCGACATACGCCCCTCGCACAAGGGAGTGTATCCCATCGCACCCAAACAACAACTCACTCTCCACCTCTCCCCCATCTGCAAAAACCGCCGCGACCCTACCGTCCTCAACCTCACGCACGCCCTCAAGGCGCTTCCCGAACACGACTTGCACGCCCGCCTCATCTAGCGCGCGGATCAGGAGCTCAAGCAGCAGCGCGCGCTCGATACGTAGGCTGGTGTGCCCAGTCTCCTCGTCGATAAAGGGGAGGGCGCCCAGTTTAGCCCCGCTTCGGAGGGAAAAGATACTTATCTCCTTTGTCTCGAAGGCGATTTCCTTTGCGGCGGCTAGGAGGCCGAGAGAGTCTAGAATGCGCGAGACGGGTGGAGTAAGGTTGATCGCGCCGCCTAGGGTAGAGGGAGACGCGCGCAGCTCGTAGATTGTAGGGATGGTGGAGGAGTAGCGATTGAGGGAGAGGGCGAGGAGGGCGCCGGAGAGGCCTAGGCCGATTACGGTTGCGCGTTGGGGAGGCATGGGTGGGTTATTAGAGTATTTCGCGGTGAGTTTAATGCGTGAGCTGTGAGTTATTGTAGTTTTGGTTCTCTAGGCTCTTGAACTGAAATGCCTCTTTTATACATGGCTGCGAAGATTTGAGACCTCGCATTCCCTCGGATTCCCAGCCGTGGCTACGTACTCTCACACGCAGTCTCACCTGTACCCGTTCCCGCGTCGGGAACAGTCAGCCAACCCTGGGCATATCATTCAGCCACGGCCCGCGCCATTGGAGCCAAATAAGCAAACTTAGCAGGAGGTTTGCAGTGGTACCGTCACAGCCACGCGGCTGCTGATACGTCGTCGCCGATGGATTGGCCCGTCTGACACTCGGCGTAGTTTGACAGATGTAGCTACTGGATCAAGCATTTTCGGCTAATAACAAGCGCTTTAAAGGGTCGATCACGATGACGCCTTCATGGCACATTACTGTCGAGGATTTGCGGGCCAAACTGGTGGGTGCAGAGGATAATAAGCTTGTTGTTGGATGAGACCAGTTACTACAGGGGTGCAGAATGCGATATTTCTCTACACGACAAAACCAAATTGAAAGGAAGAACTTCGAGATAGCGAGCTATAAAGTAAATATTATATCGGAAAATTGGTATACCATAGCAATCAAAATACTTCAATTTCAGTATCAATTCGTATCTCCGTATAGTCCTTTAGACTTCCAGGCATGAGCGAGTACCGCTAAACATAGCACACATATCCCACAACGCCAACCAAAAATCTATACTCCCCCCATCATAGCGCCTCTAACACCCCCTTCCAGCCCCTCACTGCTTCAACTTCAACCCCAACCACCCCGTCGACAGCTCCCCCATATTCCCCATCGGTCCCCTCCAACTAATATTCAACACGCCCATGAACACCTTCCCGCCCTCCCCAATCTCATCCGGCTCCCCCACCTTCTCCACCACAAAGCAAACCTGCTGAACCCCTCCCCGACCCACCACCGCTTTCCCCTTCTCCCCCTTCTCGCCATCCCACAGGGACTCTAGACTCCTCGCGCGGAACCAGCTTTTCGTATCTAACCTCACGCCCTCTAGCACTAGCGCTTCCTCGCCTACATTCTCTAGCTGTGCCTCGAGTGCCCAGCCGCCATCCACAGTCCCGATTTTTGTGCGCACCACCAGCGCCGGGCGCGCGACGAACTGGTATAACTTCCTGAAGCTGCGGACACGGCCGGACGTCGATGTCGTCTCGGAGTATGACACCGTGACGGCGAGGACGTGTGGTCCCTCCTCGCGGAGGTGGCAGGTGATTATCCCCTGTAAACTTGCGGCAGGAGCGAGATCGGTAGGCGGCGGTGCAGACTGAGAGAGCGGATCTGAGTCCGGCGATGACGGTGTGGACGCCGAGGTGAATGAGACAGGGAGGGAAGTTGTAAGGCTGGGTGTTTTCATTTCCGCTTCTATCTTGACGGAGTGCACGCGCGGCGCATCGGATGGGAGTTCATTATTCGCGCATAGGGTGCAGGAGAATGTCTCGCCCACGTATGCGTTTCCGAAGGCGGGGGGGAGGGTGAGGAGCGGCGAGAGGGCGAAGGGGGAGGAGGGCGCGGAGGGGTAGGTGAGGGATGCGGCGCGGGGGATGGTTTGGGCGAGGGTTGAGGATGGGGAGGGGTGGGGGAGGGGGTATTGGATTGCGAGGGAGGGTCGGGTTAGGCTGGGCGTGGGTTAGATGGGGACTGTTTGGGTGGGGAGGGGGGACGGACCGGAGGACTTTGAGGGAGACGGCGTGGGGTTCTTTGGGCACTTCGGTGGTGCTCACGGACTGAGCGCGCTGGTGCGCCATGGTGTTCTGTCTCAACTGTCAAGAGCCATTGGTTTCTGGGGCTTGAGTCGACTTGGAAGCTGGTCGTAAGCGGATGGGAGCTGTGAGTGGTTCTGCCATGATTCACCGCCTAGGTTCTAATCTTATCAGATCGGATTTGTATGTGTATGGTCCAACGGCCGCTCTTGGCGATGATAGAAAGAAAATTAACCTCTAAAATATATAAAACTGGATGCGAACGCAACGATGTCCATAGAAGAAGAGCAAGAGGGGAAGGCTGGGGAAGTGCAACTCATACGCACAGAAGGCCTCGCACTTGTCCTGGACACCCCTAAAGGTACCCATCCCCCCCCCCCCCTTTTTCCACACACGGTGAAAATGACAAGATAAACAGGCCGAGGCGTCTTCGCAGGCAGAGACATCCCAGGGGGTACAATTTTAGAAGTCTGCCCAGTTCTAATACTGGACCCTCAGGAGAACGAAGAGCACGTCCGGAAGACAGATCTTTATAACTACACATAGTAAGCATCTGCCGCACGTGTTTTACCGGCCTGTCATGCCCTGACATATCACGCAGTAACTGGCCACTCCCCGCAGCTGAGGGCTCCAAAACGCCAAGAAAGACGCAAGCGGTAGTGTTCGGGATTGGGAGCCTCTTTAACCACTCTCAAAGGCGACAGAATGTTGGATGGATGCGCGATGTGAGCAAAGGGGTTGTGGTTTATAGGACGCTGCAGGATGTTAGGAAAGGAGATGAGTTATGTATTTCATACGGTGACCGTCTAACCTTTGTGGATGCGGATGCCAAACAAGTGGATAGCGATGATGAGGACGACAATGCGGCGTTGGCAAGGATAGATTTGGTTTGATATACGGCGTGCTTGTTATATTGGGGAGAAATGGATTTTATAACCCAGGCCAGGAGGGTCATTTAAAGAACTGGTTTGTGCGGATTAGATGAAATAGAATATTATCATACCCTTAAATGTGATCATCGTTTCTTCTACGCTTTTCTCAGCTTATTTTGTTTTTATAAGAAATATATTCCAATAATATCAACACAATAAAATAACATCACTCTTTAACAGCACTCAGCACGGCATTACATATATCCATGCAGCACAAATCAAGTCAACAACATCTCTATAAACTCGACGATTTATTAACCACCAACATATCAAACACTATAATATGCTATAGCCACATCGGCCCTGACCAAAAAACTACATAAAAGCCAGGCAGTATCCCAAACCCACAACAAAACAATCGCAACAACAAAAAAACCAAAAAGCGTGAGCCATGAACCATATACCCATTCCTCCTCATACAACCCTAATCATACTCGACTCTTACACCCCGGAGTTCAAACAACCCATCTAACCACTGCACATCAGACAGCTCTCCGGGTTCTCAATACTACACGCCAACACAGCATCAGCATAGATATCATTCTCCCTCTCATCGCTATCCGGCTTCTCCTCCGACTTCGACAAGCTGACATCCTTCAACTCCTCATCTTGCATCGCGCCCGGCTCAGTAGCCAGTGCCTTTGGGCTACCGCCCTCCTCGACATCAGCCTGGAACCCGGGGCTCTTCAGCGGGGGGTTGACGGGCTTTCTGGTCTCGGTGGGAGGGGGGGTGATGCTGGGTGTTGGGACGCCGTTGGAGGTGAGGCTGTTGGTTGGGGGGGTGGAGTTCTGCTTCATGTACATTGGACGAGGTCCAGATGCCTGGGAGGGGGCGATGTATGACTTCGCGAGGGGTTTGCGCGAGGAGGTGCGCTCTCTCGCGACGTTGGTGTCAGCGACGAGGAGGGCCTCCTGATCGACGGTGAATTGGATAGGGGCCGATGCGGCCATGGTGCGGAGGTAGTACATTCCGGTCTTGAGGCCGAGCTTCCAGCCGGCAAAGTGCATGGATGTGATCTTGCCCATTGTCGGGTCCTTCATGTGGATGTTGAGGGACTGGGATTGATCGATGAAGGCACCGCGGTCGGCGGCCATCTGGACGATGGTGCGCTGGGAGATCTCCCAGACGGTCTTGTAGAGGGCCTTGATGTCGGCGGGGATGTTGGGGATGTTCTGGATGGAGCCGCCGTCTGCAATGATGCGGTTCTTCATGTTGTCGGACCAGAGACCCATGTCGACGAGGTCCTTGAGCAACCAGGGGTTGACGACTTGGAACTCGCCGGCCAGGACACGGCGCGAGTAGATGTTCGAGGTGTATGGCTCGAAGCACTCGTTGAAGCCGAGGATCTGGGAGGTGGAGGCAGTGGGCATGGGTGCGACGAGCAGGGAGTTGCGGACACCGTGCTGCTTGATCTGGGCCTTGAGAGAGTCCCAGTCCCACAGGTCGGTAGGAGTAACGCCCCACATGTCGTATTGGAGCTCACCCTTGGACACTGGGGATCCCTCGTAGGTCTCGTATGTGCCGTGAATCTGGGCCAGCTCCACGGAGGCAGTTAAGGCACCGTGGTAGATGGTCTCAAAGATCTGGGAGTTGAGGAACTTGGCCTCGGGAGAATCGAAGGGAAGGCGGAGAGCCAGGAATGCATCAGCAAGACCCTGGACACCAACGGCAACTGGCCTGTGACGGAAATTGCTGCGTCTGGCCTCCGGGACGGGGTAGTAGTTGACGTCAATGATCTTGTTCAAGTTCTTGACAACAACCTGTGTGACCTCGTGAAGCTTCTGGAAGTCGTATGTGCCGTTGGCCATGTCAACATATGTCGGCAGGGCAAGGGATGCCAAGTTACACACGGCAACCTCATCTGGGGCAGAGTACTCGACAATCTCTGTGCACAGGTTGGAGCTGCGGATGGTACCGAGGTTCTTCTGGTTGCTCTTGCGGTTGCAGGCATCCTTGTACAACATGAAAGGGTTTCCTGTCTCAGTCTGAGACTCGAGAATGGAGTACCAAAGCTTCTGGGCCTTGATAGTCTTGCGACCCTTACCCTCCTTCTCGTAGCCCTCGTAGAGCGCCTCGAACTCATCGCCGTAAACATCTGCCAATCCAGGGCATTCGTTGGGGCACATGAGGGTCCAGTCGCCGTTCTTCTCGACACGCTTCATGAAGAGATCCGGAATCCAGAGAGCGTAGAACAAGTCACGGGCACGGACTTCCTCCTTGCCGTGGTTCTTTCTCAAGTCCAGGAACTCAAAGACATCCGCGTGCCATGGCTCAACGTAGATGGCGAAAGCACCAGGGCGCTTGTTGCCACCTTGGTCAACGTACCTTGCGGTGTTGTTGAACACGCGGAGCATAGGGACAATGCCGTTCGAGTTTCCGTTGGTACCGGCAATGTATGCACCAGTGGCACGGATACGGTGGATATTCAATCCGATACCTCCAGCAGTCTTTGAGATCATGGCACAAGTCTTGAGTGTGTCATAGATACCCTCAATGCTATCCTCCTTCATGTCGACCAAGAAGCAGGACGACAGCTGGGCCTGTGGTGTACCAGCATTGAAGAGTGTTGGGGAAGCGTGTGTGAAGTATTTGGAAGACATGAGGTTGTATGTCTCGATTGTCTTCTCAATATCCTCACCGTGAATGCCCACCGCAACACGCATAATCATGTGCTGTGGCCTCTCAGCAACCTTGCCATCAAGGCGGAGAAGGTAGGATCGCTCCAGGGTCTTGAAGCCGAAGTATTGGTAGTTGAAATCACGGTCGTAGAGGACGGCAGAGTTGAGCTCCTCCGCGTGCTCCATAACGATGTCATATGTCTTCTTTGCAATCATGGGCGATGGCTTCGAGTTCTTGGGGTTGACGTAGTGGTACAGGTCGTGGATGACGGACGAGAATTGCTTCTTCGTCTGCTTGTGAAGGTTGGACACTGCAATACGTGCAGCGAGGATGGCGTAGTCTGGGTGGGTGACGGTCATGTAGGCCGCAGTCTCGGCAGCCTGTGACGTCTGTTAGCAATTGAACAAGTCTACAGGAAGTGGACTCTCATAAAAGAGGCTATACATACCAAGTTATCGAGCTCAATGGTGGTCACACCCTGGTACACACCAGAGATGACCTTTTGTGTGATGGCAGCGGCGTCGACATGCTCAGCATCTAATCCGTAACACAGCCTCGAGACACGAGCTGTGATCTTGTCGAACTGGACACGCTCCTTGTTCCCATCTGCAAGTCTCGTTAGAGGGTGTAGCTGCAGGGTGTGGAGTCTGCATGAACTTACTGCGCTTATACACGAACATGGTGACGAAAGCGACTCGACGTCACTGGAGGAGAGAACTTGTATAGTTATATGAGGGTAAAAGAAGGCGTAGACAACAATGGGGATGTCTTGACAGCCTTTATTTAAGAGTGAGGGAGGGGAAGAGGAGTTGAGGTGGAAGATGAGGAGAGTTGAGGATGTTGATTGATGTGGGAAAGAGAAGAGTGGGCAAAGCAGAGTTGGGGTTCAAGTACTTTACGCGTTCATTGATAATCCGACGCGACTTGCCGACATTTTAGCTCTAGCGCGACAAACATTGTGGTAGGCAGAACAACGCGACAAGTGGCGAGTCACGTGATTATCTATTTTTTGGTGTAGATGAACAGCTTCATTTCCATGACAACGGATGGAAGGATTGAAAATGAGTCATGTACGCGTGAGATGATGTGGAAACGCTCTTGAAAATAATATCCAGGGGGTCAACTTGGAGTTGATTTGTAAAGGACCGAATGCTAGCTCCCGGAGAATGGATATGCCACAAACACATGCAAATCCAATTCAAATACTCAAGGCCCATGTCTTTAGAACAAAGTAAATTATAATACATAGTACGAGAAGCCATTAAATAAATGACTGGAAAGGGATTGCAAATTATATCCCAAGTAGTGTGATGTAGAATTCCCCAGCTCCCCTAAGTGCCCAGGACCTCCGATATATCACTCTATACTTGCTACCCCTCAATCCAACCAACCCCGTAGTCTAATGGGTAAGACATGCACACCTAAATAACTGAACCGATCTTGGTAATTAGTTCCAGCTTGTGGTTGAGGACCTATGGAAGACTATAGTATAAACCTGGATCGAGTTGATTGTGTTGGCCTTTGCGAGATCATATTTCGTAGAGGGTGTCCATTTATCTCGAGGGGGCTTCATTGCCTAAACCCTTGACTGAAAAGGGGGACGTTTCTCATTTATACCATGCCTAGCCAACAGAATCTCGAGAATCCCTTCGCCGACTGTAGTGGAGAGTACAGCAGTGAAGCAGAAGAAGAAAAGAGGAAATCCCCGCTATAATCAATGTTAACACCACCCACACCAAGCATCAACAGCACGAGCACGCCCCCCACCACAAATCACCACACACACACCACACACAGGCAAACCCTCACAGTGAGGAAAGAGATCTTCAAATAAACTACGGCCTATTGCTATTACACCATGGAAAATGCGAATCGGTCCGGGACACATTGACCATCATTCACCCGACAGACAGCTCGAAATGTTTCAGACCAACCAACGAGACAGAAACACGGGTAAGAAGCAGTCAGACCGGCACCACCACCACCACCAACCACCACCAAACGACAACAACAACAGCAGGGCAAGCCACACACACACAGAGAGACCACACACGCACCACACACATACACAAAACGCAGTGACGCCGCAGAGAGAAGTAGCCCGTCGCCCACCCAGCGCACTCAAATTGCAAGAGAAGAAGAAACGGGGCAACCATGCGTGCGAGAGGCTCCA
This sequence comes from Pseudogymnoascus verrucosus, assembly GCF_001662655.1. Taxonomy (NCBI): domain Eukaryota; kingdom Fungi; phylum Ascomycota; class Leotiomycetes; order Thelebolales; family Thelebolaceae; genus Pseudogymnoascus; species Pseudogymnoascus verrucosus. The sequence goes on from NW_017263672.1 coordinate 143,420, forward strand.
GACACAAAATAGCGCGGAGAGAGAGAGAGAGATAGATAGAAGAGAGTGCTCGCCTGCACGCCGGACCAACGCCAATCCCCTTCATCCAGCCCAGAGACGAAAAAGGGGGAGGGGTAGAACAACCCTGATGTGATGGCAATGATCCGAGCCCGCAGCAAAACACGGTAGGAGTAGTTAAAAGGCATGCATGCTCTCAACCTCTTATTCTTTCCGAAAACGGGGGGGTTCTGAAGGAGGAGGTTCCATTAACATCAACCGATCTTGAGCGTGGGGGAACGACGGGGCGTAGACGCAGGCAGTCCTTTTTCGTACTTTCAGCCAACAACAACAACAACCATCTCACTGACTTGAGACCGGACGAAGCAAAAAAAATTGAGGTTGATTTGCATAGAGAGTTGGTATCGATATGTCTACAGGATGAGGCACTTGTGGCTCTTCTTGCCTCCCTTCTTGGAGAGAAGAGCGGCACGGGTTGCGTGCTCAAAGACCTCGCGAACACCCTCGTTGGTCTTTGCGGAACACTCGAGATACTTGTAGGCACCAATCTTCTTCCTGACCTCCTCTCCCTATTTCACGATATGTTAGCAATCGGGGACAAATACGGTTGTGAACAACTGGGGGATGTCGCTCCGAAAGGAATCCTTATCGTACCTGCTCTGGTGTAACTGGCTTCTGGCTGGTCTTGTGAAGCTCCTCGATGGTCTTCTGGTCGTAACGAAGATCCTTCTTACATCCGACGAGGATGATTGGGAGCCCTTGGCAGAAATGCAGCACTTCGGAGATCCACTGTGATGGTAAAAAAAAGTTAGCCAAGCCCTTGCCAGCCTGCGCACGAGGCGCAATCTCCCACGAAGGGGGGGCTACAGTACCTTCTCCTGGACGTTGTCGAGCGAGTCGGGGGAGTCGACGGCGAAGCAGATGAGGATTACGTGGGAATCGGGGTAGGAGAGCGGGCGGAGACGGTCGTAATCCTCCTGGCCAGCCGTATCCCAAAGAGCCAGCTCGACGTGCTTTCCATCGACCTCAACATCGGCCACATAGTTCTCGAAGACGGTTGGGACGTAGACCTATCAAGCCACATTATCTCGTTAGCCGGTATTCCTCGTATGTGACAGATCTTGCCGCTGTGCATTTGTAGTCGTTCTGTTCGTGTCTGCGATAGCGACGAGTCGATGATGGGTCGGGTTGTGCGATGGGTGACTGGGGGGGTGAGTGTGGAGGCTTACCTCTGGGAAAGTGCCCTTGGAGAAAACACTTGAGATAACATCAGCATCAGCGTAGATGGAAGGATGAGCCGCAGAATAGACGGGCTCATCGAGGCAGCAGCGATGGGGTTTGGGTTACTTACATCAACAGACAAGTCTTACCACAAGCACCGTCACCGACGATGACGAGCTTCCGACGGATCTCCGCCATACTGTCGGGGGTGAAGTTGGTTTGTGGAAGGGGAGGGAAGATAGAGTGATGTAAGGGTGAGATGAGGATCTCAGCCTGAAGAGCTCTTAGTTGGTAGGTGAGGGTGTTGTGGAGGTAGAATTCGTGAGGTTCGGAGGTGGTTTGATGTGGTTTGATGGGTTGAGATTGTAGTTGTGGTTGTGAGAGATCAGAGGGTTTTGGGATGGATGCGAGGTTGCGAGATCGATTGTCTGCTCGCCTTTGCTGCTCTTAGCAGCTTAGCCGTGTTTGGACGGGGTTGGACGGTTGGGTGGTAGGTGGGTTAGGTGGGAGTGGGAAGGGTAGCAGAGCAGGCAGGCGGGCGCAGGCGCAGGGCGGAGGGGATGAGGGAGTGTGGTAGGGTGGTAGGGTGGGAGGTGGGAGGTGCAAAGAAGTAAATTAGTCTGGGATGGGGGGTATTAGTGACATGATCTCTCTAACATTTGCCCGCTATTTTACTATGCATGGAACTATATTCTACAAGTACCAGGTACAAGGATCTCCGCAGTCTGGTGCGCAGGGACTGGCAGACAGACACAAGTACCCAAGGCATACAAGCACATACAAACTACATTACAGTAGAGCGAAGATGAAAGGCCGCGTGGAGAGATAAACAGGAGAGATATACAGGAGATATACAGGAGAGAGGGGATCACGAGTTTCTCTATCTGGTAATATGCTTTGCCTCTGCTTTGCCCTTACTTAGCATTTGATGATTATAGTACGAATGAAGCATAAGAGTATGGATATATCATATATCTTGTCGTGTATCTGTTGCAGTATACCTGTGTAATGTACTCGTCCATCACAAGAGATATCTCTTTATACTATACTGCTGATACTCTTACTCTTGCACCTCTCCTATTCTCCTATAGATTTAGACATCTACTACAAGACAAGACTGGCATCACGGTAGTATGGTATGGTAGTATCCAGTATGAGTATACACTATGACTACTCTCTACGCTTCCCTACTTCTACACCCTCCGTACTACTCACACCTCCAGGGCATGTGCATACGAGGCTCTATAAAGTATCCCCTGCTCCCCTATCGATCTTCTATATCGTCTGTCTCTGTCTCCTACTCGATGCCTCTTCATCGTCAGCTCCTAGTGTGTGGATGGATAGCCTCATAAAATCCTGTTATACACTGACTGCCTACTCGTCGTATCTTGCCGGCCGATCAGCATCTTCATTATAATCAACTCCCTCCCTCATCCCTCGTCACGTTATCCGTCGTCATCATCGTTCCCATCACAATCACGGGCTCGCCGTTTGAATTCCAGGTTCAAGTTTCCACAAAGGGGGCTGTACAATCCCGTACCGCGAAAGGTAACTCGTGCACCGTACAAAGTACCCGTACCGAACATCGACTTGTACGGCACTTGTTTTCCAGTTCCCCAGACGCTTCATAACTTTCTTTAAGGGGTTCACACTTACACACCTCAGCCGTCAGCCGAAACACCAAAATGCGCTCTCCTCGAGGGCCCCCGTAACGTCTGGAATCCCTATAAATAACTATAAATAACCGTCTGTTACATTCATCGGCGTTCTCCATCACCGGCCCGTATATAATCTCAACACTCCAGCTGTTTCCGAGTCGGTCGTGTGTTCGCTCTCTTTATGTCTATATGGGGGAAGGAGCAATCCGGGGGATTTCCCATCCATGTCCCGGAGATGTACCAGCTACATAACTTCCACGAAAATGCCACACAAAAGCCTCGCCAACCGTAATATACGGCTGCATATAACTGTCCCAAGGCAATCGCAGGCATATCTGGGTTTCTTCAGCTGAACAAGGGCACCATGCTCCCAAACATCCACGACCACATCACTCCAGACGCAACAAGCGCGATGGGCGGTAACACAAGAATCCAACTATCCAACTCAAACCAACAAGCTGACGCGGCTAATCCCTCTTAATCCCCTCAATTAATGCCACAATCCCTAATAATCTCATCGCACGTGACCTAGCCTTATCTTAAAGCCACAAGGAGGCCCCATATGAAGAGATCCCACGCTAGTCCCCTTAGCAGCCTTATATTATAGCCTTGAAATTCAGGCCACCTCAACCCAAACAACCCGAACCACCTCTCCCAAATGCCACTAGTTCCAATCCACACTAGCCTCCAATCTCAATTCGAAGCTCCCGACTCAAAATTATAACGACAGCCTCCCCAACCAGGCCTCCCTCCCACGCCGGCCACCACACGCACGTCACCACTCACCAACCATGCAGTCCGTGATCCGCCGCACCCTCCTCGCCGAGAGGCAAGCCGCGCGGCGTCTCGTGAAGCGCCGCACGAAGAACCACCACGAGGAGATGAAGACGCGGCGGGAGCACGAGCGCTTCGCGCAGAAGCAGGTTACGGGGGATATCAAGAATGCCCGTTCCGCGCGACGTGAGGATTACGACTTGGGTCCCCTGGCGCCGAGGCGTGATGTAGGGTTGAAGAAGGAGACGTATGGGACGATTCAGACGAATCGGTTGAATGGGCCGAAGTTGACGATGGAGGAGCGGTTGGCGGTTAATCCGTCCGGGGGGAGGTTTGCGAATATTGTGGCGGGGGATAGGGTGGTGGTGTTGGAGGGGAAGGATAAGGGGAGGATTGGGAAGGTGCAGAGTTTTGATAGGGAGAAGCAGCAGATTACTGTTGAGGGGATGAATATGGTATGTCTCTCTCTTTCCGAATCTCTCCTAAAAAAAGAAGACCCAGGGCACTGCGGTTTCGACAGGACAGCACACCCTCTCAAGACAGAAGACTAACACGTGCCATCCTAGGTCGACGTCGCAATCCCCAAATGGATGATGTCCGCCCCCGAATCCGACCAGCGCCCCGTCCGCAGCGTCGAGAAGCCCCTCTCCATCGCCTCCGTCAAACTCGTCGTCCCCCTCCCCGACCCCGAGACAGGAAACGTCCGCGACGTCATCGTCCGCGACATCGTCAACAGCAAGATCTACTTCAACAAATCCGGGGGCGCGAATTTCTACCGCATGATCGCCGGGCTGAACACCGTTATTCCCTGGCCCAAGACGGCGCCGAAGGAACACCCTGATCATGACGTCGATACGATGCGTATTGATGTTGAGACGAAGACGTTCCTGCCGACGCTGCTGAAGCCGCCGATGCCGGATAGTGTGATTGATGAGCTGAGGAACAAGTTCTCCATCTTCCGTACCCGTCACGAGGACGCGTATCTCGAGGCGAAGGAGGCGGAGGAGGCGGCGAAGGAGGAGAGGAAGGCGAGTATTAAGTTGATGAGGACGCCGCTGAATGAGGTCAATAAGCGCGAGAGGACGAAGCGTAAGGCGCTTGGGAAGGGGGAGTTGACGGAGGAGATGTTGGCAGGGATTGGGGCGGTGATTGCGAGGAAGAGGGGGGTGGCGTTGGAGGCGGCGGGGTTGGAGGCTGCGACGTTCTAGAGGGGCGTTTGAGAGATGGAGATTGTACAAATAGGGGAAAATTGCGCATGTTGTAGTAGTAGTAGAGCGAGAGACTGTGATGGTTGTGTAGTAGAGTGGGCATTATAGGCGTTTGCATCTTCATTTGTCAAATCTATATATGTACAACAATACAATCGCATTATACACATATCCTTCCGCTTCTCTGTGTTTTCCATCTGTAGCTTTCATGCTGTCGCAATGAGTACATCATCGCTCTCTATATCTTCCATACTGACTGACGCCATGAATGCACCCTCACTCCACCAAAAACCCCCTCCACTCCCTCCCCCCCTTCCTCTTCCCCACCACCTCCCCCCCCTCCACCACATCTTCCTCCTCCCCCTCCCCATCCCCCCCCAATCCCTTCTCCCACTGCACCAAAAACCTCTCCACCAGCCCCAACCCCTCCACAATCCGTCCACTCAAACTCAACCCCCCCACCCTCGCCCAGCTCTCCACATACACGCATCGCGCCCCCTTCTGGGGGTTTATCACTCCGAAGAAACGAAGGATGAATGTGGCGATGAGGACGAGTACGCCGGTTGCGGGGCCGTTGGTGAGGATGAGGTCGGGGGTGGTGGGGGTGTATGTTTTGTGTCCCCCGGAGTTGGTGGGGAGTCTTGGGCGGCGGTGGGTGGGTGAGAGGAAACGGAGACAGGAGAGGAGACAGAGGAGGGAGGTGAAGGGTGCTGTCCACAGCGGCTGGTGTATGCGTCTCGCCCTCGGCACAGTGAGGATCTCAAACCCCTCCCCGCGCACCACTCCAGTCTCCTTCCCATCCACCACCATCGTAGTCTCCACCCCCGTAAGCCCGCGCTCGAAATCAATAGCTTTCAGCGTCGAAAAGGCGTCGCCCGAGGAGACGAGGTAGGTCCGGTATATGTACCTCTCCGGCGAGAGATGGCGGATCATAGAGAGCATTTCGGCTGTGTGACCCCCGGAGCCGAGGACGATGAGGATGTGTGCTGGGGAGGTGCGGGGGGGGGCGGGGGGCCGGCGCGAAGGGAGGATGGCGAGGATGCGGAGCTGTGAATGGGGGGTTAGCTGGGTGCGAGGGGGGGAGAGGGGGGACGCACAAAGATGGTGGTGAGGAGGAGGAGGAGGGCGGCGAGGGCGAGGCGGAGGGGGGTGGGTTCGAATGCCATTGTGAGGGTGGGTGGGAGTTATGAGAGGTGCGGTGGCATATTGTGGTTTAGTTCAGGTAGATTGGGCCACGTCGCGTGTGATGCTGGGGTGATGAGGTGGATTGAGTTTCTGTATTCTCATGCGTTTGTGTGTAAGAGCTTGGATATAAGCTTGATACGCGCAATTGCTCGTATTTGGGCGTCAAATATCCAAATTCCTCTGGCTTGTTTTGTCGACTTGCGATAGCTGTGCTGATAGCACCTCGAAGTTTACAATGGTACAGGTACAGCTCTACGTCAGCGGAACCACTCCGCGTGCGCCCCTGCCGCATTAGCGGAGAGACCACCCTGCCAGACACCGCTCGCTCCCCCAAGTTAAGCCTCACGTCAAGCCTCGCCACAATCCACATCCATCGCACCTGTCTCGGTCTGGCAGACTTGGCTCGTACTGCAGATCCTCTATATATATAATACCACACATCACACATCGGTCGTACCATATTATTTTCCCCCGCCCGCCTCCCATGCTGGCCAGATGAACTCAATTGCCACCGACTTTCTGACGAACCTTTTGGCGAGCGAGTCGTATCGGATTTGGGGGAAGGAGAGCGGGGTGGTGACGGATGAACATGTGGATATCTTTGCGGATGATCGGATGTCTGTGATGGGAGAAACGGAACAGGAAGAGGAGAGGGCTGGGAGTGGTGGGGAGGGACAGGGGGAGCAAGGGGCGGATGGGGTAGCACAGGGCCAGGGAGGAAGTCAGGAAGGCATACTCGAAGATGAGGGCGGGAGAGAGGCTTCAACTGGACGTCAATCTGAGTCCAGGTCACCTGTTCGAGAAGAAAGCTTAGAGAACGCTGTACAACCGCAAAGCGGTCTCGAGAGCGACCCAATTCCGACCGGGTCGGAAACGGAACTGCCCATTCGGCAGGAAACCGAGACACCAGCGACTGGGGAGGACGCGTCCAGCAACCCCGAGTCTACAATACCAGACGGGGCCCAGAGCTCCCCAGCGCCGCCTATAAACCCGTCAGACCCCCAGGCCGAAAGTTCAACGCAAAGGAGCTCTGCTGCTCCGATTGGGGAGGCCAGTGAGCAGCCGCATATAAACCAGTCAGACACCCAGGCCGAGAGTTCTGCTCAAGCAGAGTCTGCCGCTTCGATTGGGGAGGCCAGTGAGAAGCCGCCTACCGCGTTGCCCGAAGATGATGGCATGCGCGCACTGCGGGAGAGGGTTCTTCACATACAAGTAAAGGATATTTCTACGGATGAGAAGGCGCGGCTGATGCATGAGCTCCTGACGGAAGGATATACCAAGTCTCAAGTTGGCCAGGAGATCCCTCCTTCACCAGCAGCGGTAGTGAGCCAGGAGCGGCCAACGACTCCTACATCGATAAGCTCCTTTAACTTCTGGCCTGGGAAGGACAATTCTCATTCTCCTGAAAAGGGAGATACTGTTACATTCCATTTAACAAAGGATGACCTTCAACCCACATATGCGCCTCTACCCCCACCAGTCGAAGGAGCTTCTGATGGCAGTGACGATGTAGAGCAGACACAGGTATTTGGCTGTCAGCATTACAAGCGGAATGTCAAGCTTCAATGCTTCACATGCAACAAATGGTATACATGTAGGCTGTGCCATGACGCAGCTGAGACTCATACATTACCACGGAGGGAGACCAAAAACATGCTTTGCATGATCTGTGGCAACGCCCAGCGAGCAGCTGAAATATGCACTCACTGCACAGGCCGCGCCGCGAACTACTACTGTGACATTTGCCATCTTTGGGAAGATGATCCGAACAGGAGTATTTATCACTGTAATGACTGCGGGATCTGTAGAGTTGGTATGGGCCTCGGGAAGGACTTCTTCCATTGCAAGGTTAGCATCCATTTTCCCTATCGCATTCAGAGTCTAACATCCCCCGCAGACGTGCGGTCTCTGCATGAACATCTCGATGGAAATGTCCCATAAATGCATTGAGCGGTCCAGCGATTGCGACTGCCCCATCTGCCACGAGTATATGTTCACATCTCCGCAAACCGTGGTGTTCATGAAATGCGGTCATACCATCCACAAGCACTGCTACCATGCACATCTGGAGAATTCGTATAAGTGTCCGATCTGCCAGCAGACGATCGTAAATATGGAGACTCATTTCCGCGCCATTGATAGGGCTATCGAAGCGCAGCCCATGCCGGAGCAATTCGAGGACACGAAAGCTATGATCACTTGTAATGATTGCAGGGCGAAGAGTGCGGTGCCGTATCACTGGCTGGGGCTCAAGTGCGCAGTTTGCGATAGCTATAACACAATACAGGTGAATATCATCAACGACGAGCCATTGGCACCGCCTGCCGAGGCGGCGGGACAAGGGGATACTGCGGGGGAGGGTGCGACAGCAGAGATGGCTATACCAGTTCCAAGATCGAGGAGGCACTCATTGAGTGCTGAACAAACCCTTGCTCCGAGAGATTATAGTTCTGGGCTAGCTCCAGACGTACCGTCGAGGATTGGCAGGTCGATGTCGCCTGTGCGGGGGAGCTACTTTAGGCAGGGAGAACCCGCACGCCCTGCGGCAGATGATGCTGAGGTTTGGGATGATGAAGATACAGATTTTTGGGGACGGACACCCGCGGACCTCGCGGTGGATGGAGAGGAGGAAGAAGAAGAAGAGGAGGAGGAGGATGAGGATGATTTGGACCTGTCTTTGGAAGACGATGATGATGATGATGATGATATTGATACGATGGAGTTATTTGGGCATCGCTAGCTGGAAGCTACGGGCATGGGATGGTTTTGGCGTTACGACCCGCGTAGAACCCTTGGGAAGCATATGGTTAGTCCATTGGGTGGAAGGGCGCATGAGGATCGAGATTGAAGGAGATCACTATTTGAGTCTCCTCTGGACAGGACCGCATGTAGCAATATAATGAGCGGCAGCAGAAATATCAAATATCCAAATTACTACACGCATAGAAGCTTTATGTTCGGTCTCGGAGAGAGTATCATTTGTCATAACCTCGTCCATTCGTCCTTTTCGAGCTTGACAGCCCATAAAAACGCCAGTGTATGCATGGTATCATCCCAATCACCCAAACTCCCTCGACAGCCTCCGCAGGCCTCATGTAAGGCTCGATGCCTGCAATCCCATCCCCAACCCTATCTCTGCGCCTGGTCAAACTCCCTCTTTCCCTCCTCAGCCTCTCTCCTCAGCTCCTTGATGACAGTCTGCCCTCCGTCAGTATCTCTCCCACCACCACCCACGACACGCAGCACTCACAGCCAATGCCTCGGGATTAACTCCATTCTCCACCATACTGATACAAAGACTCAACGTGTGCCGGTCAAGATTCGTGTTCTGCCCATGTGTTAGTGTTTACTTCGCTGGCGGGGAAGGTATTGGTGCCCGTACGAGGAGCGTTGCGATTTCATCGAGGATATCGACGACTTCGCGGGCGGCATTGCGCTTCTCTACTAGCGGTGAGTCTGCTGGAGGCATCTTGTTCGAGTGTGTGATGTATGTTAGGCGCTCTTTTGTTGGTTTGGGTGTTGGCGTTGGTGAGGATGGGAGACGCGGTTGCGACCGGGCGCGATTGACGAGGCTATGTAGTTGTATTTGGCAAGGCTGAGGGACTGGGTGGGGATTGGTGAATGGATGGAGTGATGACTTCATTCCATCTTTCAGTGTTAAACTACTCATAACGCGTCAACAGTTAAGTTCTACAAGTGTAGGCTATTCTCTATTATTTAGTTTCCTATTTCTCAATTCCTCAACGTCCGTTTCTCTACCACCCTCCTGTCAAACCCTCGATTCTCAATCTCACCTCACCCCACTCATAAAGCCTCTCTCACACTTAACCATGGCCGACAGCCACGACATCAAATTCCCCTCCCCCGGAAACGTCGTTCTCCGCGGCGGCTGCCGCTGCGGAAACATAACCTACACCTCCACCAGCCTCCCCACCTCCATGAGCCACTGCCACTGTCTCGCCTGCCGCCAAGCCTCCGGTTCCCCCTTCCAAACCTTCGCCTCCTTCCCCATCGACTCGCTCACCTGGACCACACACACGTCGCGCGGCTTGAGCATAGGTAATACATCCGATGAGTCGGGTTTGAGCTTCTACGAGGCGAATCCGTGGGCGCGGCGGGGGTTTTGCGGGAACTGCGGGAGTCCGGTTAGGTTGCATTCTGCGACTAGTCCGAGGGAGATGTGTATTGTGGCGGGGAGTATTGATGAGGGGAGTGTAAAGGGGGAGTTGGTGAAGCCGACGGAGCATATTTTTTTGGAGGAGCAGGCGGGGTGGTTTGATTTGCCGGAGGATGGGTTGGGGAGGTTTGAGAGGTTTAGTGAGGGGGAGTCGGATAGGAAGATTAAGGCGTGGATGGAGGAGCATGGGAGGGGAGGAGGGGAGTAAGTGGGAGGAGTCGTAGTATACTTGTAGAGTATCTAGCTTTCATTTAAAGGGGAGCTTGAGGTCAGACAGGCATATATCATGAACATGTATAATGATTTCAGAACAAGCAATACAGTCATTTGTTCCATTCATATATCCAAAGGCAATTCCTCTATTTTACCCCTAAACTCCACAATGCTGCCAACTATACACCCAGTAAGCTCAGCTTCTTAAATTCTCCAATAACTGGCGCCACCTTTGCCCGCTGACTGGCCTCCATACTCTCCGCCAATACTGCATCGCCTCCAATGGGCCTATACCCATTCTCATCTACCTCGCCCTCTTCAACCTCTTTGGTCTCGTCCGCCTGGCCGTATACCTCTTTCACGGCATCCTTGCACATCTGCACGACTTCCGCGCCTAGTGCCTCGACAGCCAACGCACCTTCGCGCATACCCCTGCGTACAAGACCCTCAACAAGTCGTTGAATTTCCTCTCTGGTGGACTCAGCTCGCTCAATCAGGCGGCCAACGGAAGCAACGAGGTATTCTTCCTCGTAGACGGACCCCTTCTTGCCACGGGCGCGCTTGCGCTCTTCTCTGCGCCTGTTCTTAGACGTCACCCTCGACGCACCGGTAGCTGCGGTACCGAGAGACTGTCGGCCGGTGTATCTCGTGAAAAGAGAAGCTGATGTTGACACACCCGAGGCTGCGACGGAAATATCATCAGGGATGTCGGCATCACCCTTCGACGCCTCTCCTTCATAGAATGCGAGTGGGTCCGCAATTGCTCGCTCACGTAGCTCTCTGATACGAGGCACCTGCGCATTCAGTTGGCCCTTGCATTCAGCGAGTAATTCTGTCGTGACTCCAAGAGAGTCCGTGAGGCCTGTATCTATCACGCCGTTTGGTTCCAGAAGCTCTGGGCACGGCCGGATAGGAGACGTGGCGAGTTCGAAGGCTGCGGCGAAGTAGCTTCCCTTGCAGAAAAGTTTGGCTGCCACGGTTGGCGAACCCAGGTACGTAGCGTGGATAGTGGCGGCGTCGAAGTAGCTCTTAATTTCAGCCAAGGAGTCGGCGAGGGACTCCGCGAGGGATGACAACGCAGACGGTGTGGGAGATGTCAGAGAAAGACAGAATAGGGCCTCGCGCCAGTATGTTGGCGATGCGAGGTGGTAACAGTGGCTTGCTTCCGCATAGAGACGTAGAGATTCGTATGCTAGGGCTGCAGCATGATATTGAGACTTTGCCTCCAAGTGCACAGCATAGAGGTGTGTTATTTCGGAAAGCCTTGCTGGGACGTAGCGATACAATGTTAGTGCCGACTTGTATAGGGCGTGCTTCACTATGTATGCGTCTATCTCGGCGGTTTCGTCGGTTGGAGACGAGTCCCGAAGAGACGTGAGAGCCTTTGCATGTCGGCTGAGGTGATCATCAATCGAGAACTGTCTCCTTAGAACAGGCATTTCCTGTAGCTTTTGGAGGAATGGCAAGTATTCTCGAGGATCTTTCTGAGACTGCTGTGCAACTAATAATGCAAGGTCCAGGTTGTAAAGACCAAGGGCGTGCTCATATAGCTTGTTGACGTCGGCAAGGAAGCAAATATGCTCAACTGCTTTATCGGCCATGGATTGATCGGTAGACATCAGCAAAGCAACAACCTTCAGACCGTCGTCTAGAGCAGGCGGCGATTTGCATAGGTGCGCTGTGATAATGTTCTTAAGGTTGGTAGATTGGCGGTGCGAGAGTATAGAAAGCATGGCGTCACAGACGCGGTTTACTTTCGAGGTAGTAGTCGATGTAGGCGGTGCCACAGGTAAGCCATTGGTGTTAGCTGAAGGCTTCAATACGCGTGTATCTTTATACAATGTCTGAGTGACGTCTTCTTCCCTCAGCGATGATAAGAAAAGGTCGATATAGGTAATCTTCTTCACTTGATCAACGAAAAGCCCGACATTCGCCAGGAACTGTTCCGGCTGGTAATCGTACAGCAGGTTCATATCGACTCTTTGTGTCCTGCAATGGGAGAACGCTCTCTTGTAGTTCTTCTCGGCGATTAGCTTCCGGATTCCAGCAAGAACCATAGCCCGAGGCCAGATAGTCTCCAAGTTTCCACGAGGCATTTGCAAAACCAAGCTGAGAGATGTTGGCATAGCTGTCACAAGTCGAGATCCACGCTCGAGGGCTCGGCATCTCTCGTCCTTCTCCGGGTCGTCATTTGGAACTTCCAGGTCTTGCACATCCGTAATATGCACAAACTTAAGCATGTGAGTTGTGGTAGTGAAAATAAGGTGTAGCGGGGTCGTAAGGAAAGATGTACAGTTCTTCGCGAGGCACCTCGAGTTGGCATAGAGATGGCCATTAGGGGACAGCCCAAAGGCAATAACATCCTCTCCGTGCTGAATAATCTCGACCCAGGGCAGAAATGCAGGGAGCTTGCAGTGGTTAAGGGAGGCATTAGCAGCATCGGTACTATGAACATCTCCAGACGAGCCTTGGATAAACGCGTGATCCTTGCCATCCTGCTCGAAGCTCGAAAGGCTAATGGCTGATTCGTGACTTTGGGGCTTAGTTTCAATCATACGCCCAGACTCGCTGTCGAAGCCGTGGAAGCTAATACTCGATGTGCCGTCTTCAAGATTACGTCTCAAGACCAAAACATTTCCATCCTCATCAAAGCTAGCATGGAGATAACTGCTTTCGGAATCCTTCTCAAAAGTGAATCGGCCACTGAGAGTAGGAACGGATGATGTGGTTCCTGATACTACCCAATCATAAACCTCGATGCCACTTTGGTGCAACACAGCAATGCGAGAAGTCTCGGCATTGAAGGCAACATCAATCGTGTTTTCTTTAATAAGTAGTTCGTAGTGAGCCATTGGAGGAGGAACATTGGCAGATCTGAGCGGCGTGAGCTTGATATTCTTGCCATCGATGACGGCAACAGCGCCATAATCATGTGGCGGCATCGTAGAGCTTTTAGCAACAGTGAAAATATACTCTATGATGTTGATACCATCAGCGCTGGCAACAATCATTCGTAGAACCTTCTCCTGGTGCCAGACCAAAGAGTTTGCAAACGTCGTCTTGGTGGCGATCTCATGCTTTAAGTACCAGTGGTAGTTGCCCATCGTCCAAAATTGAACTCTATCCTCAAATATAACTGCAAGAACAGAAGAATCGTTGTTCCATGCCAAGGAGATGTTCTTCCCGAATGTTCCCATCTCTTCGGGAGTCAGTCTCAAGCTGAATTGCCCGTGACGGAGACCATTTCGCTCAAAGAAAACAATGTCGATACGGTCACTAAACCTTTGAACGCCGGCCATCAGATTCCCTGCAGGTCTCCAACTCAAGGCTCCTTCGAGGTTATCAACAGGCTCACTGACACTGTCAAGCACACCCTCTCTCGAGTAGACACGAATAAGACGCCGTAAGCCTTCTTGGACTGTGGAGATAGCAATATATGCACCATCTCCCCTCCAACTAATCGTAGCGTCTTTCTTGTCGTTTGGGCTCAAGAGGCCTTCATCGACCTTCTCTGGCATTGTCGGGTCTCGGAGAGCATTCGCCCCTCGCCCCTTAAATTGGGTCTCCTTCTTTCCCCAGCCGACATTGACATGGTTGCTAGCCTTTTGGTCCTCTGCAGTCATTGTAACATCCATGATACCTTCAAAGCTGCGGCTCATGAAGACGACGGTGTCAGCTTTCGTTGTGATCGCCAGCAGTTCCTCATCAGGTGACCACCTCGCTGCGGTGATACCTGCATCGACTGATCCTACAATCTCAATACGGTCTTCTCCTGGCAATGGTTCCTCTCTGACGACCACAATGTCGCCGCCAGCTAAGACGAGACATGCTGTCTGGGAGTCGCCAAAGTAATATAAGGATAGGATCTCATCACAGGCAAGGTCAGGGTTTGGGCATGGCGCGTCCCAGGAAGTAATGACAGTATGCTCACTAGAAACGCCGTCAGTAAGTCAATTCCAATATGCCCAGTGTGTACAGTGTGGGTTCTCACTTTTTGTTGCCCTTCTTGTTTACTCTGACCAGCTCGACAAGGGTATCATGTTCGCTTGGCCCATATGCCACAATCGCGCTGTCCGAACTTGTATCCCACGCCGTCGCCGTAATGCTTCTCACTGAAAATTCATCGGGACTCCTCCAAGTCTCATACTTGATATTCCTTAGATTGCGCATCTTCACAAGCCTCACGTGCTACACGGAGGATCTAGGGTGTAGAGTGGCAATATCAAACTTTTTGACGAGGCTATCATTATCGTTTATCGCCTATCGTCAATTTTCAGGGACATGGCTAGAATGTCGACATATTGTGGCCTTAATTATAAGGCCGTAACTATTTCCTTAGCATTCGTAGAAAATAGCAATCAATGCTGTTAATCGCACTTAATCACATGGGATTGTAATTATAGCGCTGCCTCGTAATATCTTAGCTATCTGGAAATCAAATTAAAAAGAGGAGTCCGCTTGGCTATAATTTCAGTGACAATTCACACCGCTCACGTGCACATAAGTGTCCACATTCCAGCCTTCTTTATCCGAAGCGAGAGCTTGCTTCCCCAGATTCTACCAAGGTTCCCAATCGCGATATCATCCGATAACTCGACGTCAACTCCACCTCCTCCGCCTTATAAAGCTCAAAGATCCTCCCATACTTGGCTATAAGTCAATAGCACAACCGCCAGTATGGATGAGGCATACTATCAACACTCGCCGCACATTCGGCGTCACAACCGCTCTTCGACCTCACTGAACGCCCTCTCCCTCGCGCCCCTCACCTCCCGTTTCCCCATTGATGATGCGGACGAAGCGCAGATTCCACAACGTCCACAACGTCCACGACCCGAACACCGCCTCTCATACCTAGAAACCGCCTCTGTCCCGCCGTCGCCCGGCATTCTGACCAGCTCCCGCTCTCCGTCGCGCACCAGACCCCGGCGCCGCCTAAGCTCATCTGGCATCCCAAAGTCCAAGTCGAGCACACAAATCCACAAAGACGGCACCTCCGCTCTATACCATAAGTCGCATGTCCATAAAAGCGGTGCTGTTACTCCAGGGCCACGCCCAACACAGGGAAACAAGCACCGATCTATTGCATCGGAAGACTTCGCGCTTGGGTTCTTCAATCGCAGAAAGCCCGACGACGACGACTGGCTGCTCCGCACTGGCTCTCTAATCACCTCGGCCTCACGCGAGTCGAAGGGCCAGGCATGGCTCGTGTCTCGCGCTAGCTCTACCTCCCTGGCGGGCCTCGATAATGACGAAGACTCGGAGGATGACCGTGTCGCTGAATACGGCTTTGTTCGGTCACGCCGCCCGAGCGGAGACGCCGATGACGAACTATCCCCCGTCACCACACGATCGTTCGTCGCACACAGCCGGAGCGCTTCGCGCTTTGCCTCCCGCACACAGAGCCGCGTTCAGTCGCGTGTACAATCTCGTCGGGGCAGTAGGTCGGGTCTGGTT
This sequence comes from Pseudogymnoascus verrucosus, assembly GCF_001662655.1. Lineage (NCBI taxonomy): Eukaryota > Fungi > Ascomycota > Leotiomycetes > Thelebolales > Thelebolaceae > Pseudogymnoascus > Pseudogymnoascus verrucosus. Next base: position 159,310 of record NW_017263672.1, read on the forward strand.
CTCACACCCCTCCAGGCGCCGGAGATGGACAGCTACTTCCAGCTCGGTGGCATCGATATGGCGAAACCAGATTTTGTCGATATCGATGAGGATGCTGACGCGGAGCCTGCGCAGGCCCTTTATGACGAGATGCTCATGCGGCGGCTTGCGAAGACGGGGACGCTAGGTCTGGGGACGTGGGTGGAGCGGCTGATGGGGTGGAGCCTATTTGCTGTGGAAGAGGATGGGGAGGAGACGGATGGGGAAGGGGAGGGGGGTGAGACAGAGACTACTGATACGGATGGAGAGGGGTATGGGAGAACTAGGAAAGAACGAGAAAGGCAGCAGTGGCGGGAAATGCTTGAGAAGGAGGCGAAGGAGCAGGGGGTTGTGTTGCCCCCGCCGCCGGAAGGATCTGAAGAAGGGGGGTGGGGAGACGCCGCATGGTTGTTGAGTGTTGCTACGAAAGTGCTTCTCTGAGCGTATATGGAAATGCTAATATTAATATTAATGAAAGGACGCTTCGGCGGATTTATTGGAATATAATATCATTGCTCCTGCTATCTGATGAAGGCAATAAACACCAATGTTTGGGAGACGTATTCGCCATCAATGCAAGTTCTTGGCCCGGTTTAGCCACCGTTTCCGGAAATCAGCCACGCTATTCTCAAATATGAGTTCTTATGTCGGTTTTGCCAACCTTTCCAGAATTCAGCCTGTTGCTCAAAACGCCGTCGCGGCGATGGTATGGTATTGTTATGACGCCAAAAAGAAATTTCTCGTCCTGCTGTATATAGCCATACTGCGAATAAATATGCTGGGTGTATCTTGAGCCGCTCAGTCGTCGGTCAGGTCAATAGGGGCCTCCATCGTCGTCTTCCTCTGCTTTGCTGTCGGTGCATCGCTCGTCAGATCCACAATATCTGAATCGCGACGCTCTCTTTTGATGATTCTCTCTGGTTTGATCCCTGGCTCGGGTTTTGGATCCTGATAGAAGTAAGCCTCTCATCTGACAATCAAATCGCGAGACATAAGGCACCTGTTGTTGCTGAAAAGCCTCGCGGGCCAAACGCTCCCTTTCTGCTGTTGGCAAGGCATCAAAGAGGTCTGGAGATGGGGATCTTGGGATGATCAGGAGCTGGCGGAGTGCCTCTGTATTGAGGTTAGACTCTTAGTACCTGAGACTCTTCTATCTGGCATCCTACCTTTTGAGCGATACCGGAATACAAAGCGAGCCAAGGGTTCGTCTTTGCCGTCAATAAGAACACAGTCTACAGTTTTCTGTCCTGGCGCTGTCTTTGCAACGCCAAAGCTATAGACATGTCAGCTTTGCAAATGTTCTTGTTGCACTTTAGAGTCTGGACCTACGCTGTTCCATGTGAGAGAGCGCGACCTTTAACGGCTTTCTCTGAAATCTCGGACACGACTTGTTTGGGCAAAATTGCACGGCAGTTGACTTCCCCCCCTATTTTAACACGGAGAACCTCAACAGTTATCTGCCCTAAAGCAGCTGCGGCCTTGACATCTTGGTCTATCTTAGCCTTATCTGCTACCTCAACTTCGTATTGTTAGCGCTCTCTGAGGCTGCTTGTTGATAGCAAACCTACCAAGTTCAACATCAGCAAACTTGAAGGGATTCACAGTTGGTCTGCCGGTCGCGTCTTCGCTATAGAACCCGTCTATCTGGCTGTTCCAGGAAGAATGGGCAGCCTCAGCCGCTTCTCGCCAGCAACGACCCGCAGCCCATTTGCCGTCAATGTTTACTTGAAAGGCAAGATCATATATCGTCTGCACATGCGCCCGAAAGGCAGGAAGAACAGATGCATGTATTGCAAACTCCGCGTCGGAGATGGCTTCGATGTACTTCACCACAGTCTTTGGCGCCAAGGGCCCACTCACTTCCTCGCCGTCGTCTTCGTATTCCTTGACTGGCTGTCCATTAATATAAATGGAGACGCCAACTCCCGGGACTGCCTCGAGGATGGCCATAGTGAAGGTAGGTGTTGTGACAAGATGGGTGGACTTGCTAGAGAGGTGTGAGATTGAGGATAACAAGCGGTTCTGAGATCTGGATGATTACAGAAAGCACACGCGTGCCAACCTCAGTGCAATAATGTAAATAAATTCAACTCACGTTGCTTCTTGGCGATCTTGTTGGTGAATTTGACTGTCCAGCAGTGTGAACTCGTGCTGCTGTGAGAAACAAGGCTGAGAGGAAATGTTTGTTTATTCCGAGCTGTGTATTCGGTCGAAGCTGCACGCAACGTCCAGGCGAGGCTGCAGCCTTCGAAGACAGGGAGGAGAAGCGAACCTCTTATGATTCTTTTGTTTGTTGTTATGCCACTCGTGCTGTCTGAAATATAAGAGAGAGTATGAAGTTCTGAAGTAATTAGTGTCCTGAAATTGACTATAGCTATCATCATTTCAGAAGAGTGAGTGCAGCTCCAACTTGAGAGTATGCAACAATATAAAACCTCCAAACTCCCAGCTCTGTTTAATTTACATAGACATATCACGAGCAATATGTCCTTCCGTTCCGAGTCAACAGGCAAGATGGGAATCAGCCAACTACCCACCTCTTTGTCAGCCTCTCTCATACACTGAATATGAGTTTCTCAGTTTAGCTTTACAACTGTTCTTTTGCATCTATTATTTTTGTATGGGTGCAATTAAATTATAAGATAGCCAACTATTTCCTTCTACTTTCCACATTCACCTTCACCACTACAGTCTGAAGCATTACTTCGATTCTCAACATCACCATTGTAAGAATCAGATATTTATAACTTGAGAAGTCAATTCAAACTATTCGAGATGAAGCTAAACTGACTTCCTTTGATCACTACTCCCCAGCCCAATATTGCCATAAATCTAATGTAGCTTACCAGTTGAAATCTCTCAAAATGGCCATCTTCTCTTATCTACCCAACTCCAAGGCTCCCTGCTTTACCAGCGACTCCGAATTCAAAATCCGAAGTAATACTCGTCGCCGTTCCCACCTCGATCCTCATCCTCAAAAAAAAGACCCCCCGGCTGAATCGGATCCGTGCTACCACATGCCCCAGGCTCCATTTCGTTGCTACCACAGAGATCGACAGTCTCCGCTGGCGGCTTCGGGGCCTTTGTCTCCTCAACTTCCACTACTTCGTCTCCGGTGAGATCGAACGTGTAACTTTTCTCTTTAGTTGAGCGTTTGGCCCAAAGTCCCCCATCAGCATTAAGCTCTTTCTTAATATTCACCTTACTGTCCTATTTGGTGTCAGTTCAGCTCCATGATTTCAGGGATGATATTACACACTTGAGTTTCAGATAGGCGCTCCCGTGCAATGCGGCGAATGTCCTCTTCAGAGTATCCGTGCAAGATATCTTCACTTTGAGCCCTTGGGATGATGTGCTCAGCCTGCAGCGCTTCTTTGATGCCGTTAGCATTCGTACGTCGGATGGCTATCATGGAAAACACGCAAACAAACCTCTCGATCGGTATCTGAAGATGAAAACCGCAGCCGGTTCACGGGCTCCCCTTGCAGGTTTCGTCTCAAAAATGATTGCGCGGCTTCTGGTACGGATCGCCTCTCCGAACCTCCTTCCTGTTAGCTTCTTGGTCCACGTTGAATGTGCATGGGAACTTACTCGGTACCATGGGAGATTGATTGCCCCTTCACGGCCTTTTCGGCGATCTCAAGATTAGTGTTATTGCGCTGGCCTCCAGTCTCAGCGCTTGTCTGCTCGAGAATTTGCTTGCGGAACACGGTGACTCTGATTTCCCCAACGTGCTTTGCGGCATTTGCGTCGTTTCGAACACGGTTTTTATCACTGGTGTCAACTACGATATTCGAGTTAGCTTCATCAGTAATATGAAGTCGCTCGTGCTGCTGAATTACCCAGTTTAATGTCGGAGAATTTGAATAGCCGCTTCGATTCTTTTCCGTGTCTGTTGATCTGCTCCATCCCGTCGGTAGTTCTCATCCAGGAATTAGACATCTTCTTTGGAACAAATAGAGGGGCGACTGACAACTTTGTGTTGTCAACTTGAATTTGGAACTCAAGGGCGGATTTAAGCCTGTATTGCGGGTCGACCTTGCTGAGAATGGCGTAATTCGTTCCGGAGATAGACTCGATATATATAAGCTTAGTTTGCTTTGGATAATGATGCTGTTCCTCTTCTGGGGCCTTGTATTCCCGGCTCTCGATCCCATTGATTGAGATAGAAACCGATACCCCTTTAAGGGATTCGGAGATAGCCATTGCTACCGACTGAATTTGAAGCAGAGTAACCGAAACCGAGGCTTGAAGATCGGAGTTGGCGAATGCCTGGCTGATGGTATAAGCCTAGGATGAATATGACAATATCACTGAAGTTGGGGTGGGTAGTTGACAATGAGAAGATGCGCCAAATGAGAAGAAAGGAATAAGATATTTGATTAAGATAGAGCTTCGGAAGCCTCTTCACATCACGGAGGTGGTATATGTCGAATCCAGACGCCCAAAGGAGATAGTTCAAGTGAAGTTTCAAACATGCGATGAAGCAAGGAAGGAGAACCAAGACTGTGAAGGAAAGCCTCTTATAGAGTGCTACAAGACGTGAAGACGAAAGAGAGAGTGGATGACAAAGTGAATTGGAAACTTACGCTGAGATCGACGTGGGCAAACTCAATTATTAGAGAGGAGTATCAGATATTGAATGCAAAGTAAGCTTCGAAAGGCTCCGTAGGCCCCAAAGGCATGTGTTGAATGTAGAGTTCCTCAACCAAGACAAGATCGAAGTGAACGATGTTGGAAGATGGATGGAGGGGTTTGCGAAGAGGTCTTCGATCAAAGCATGATCGAAGCGCAAGATCGAAGTGGTCAATGTTGTAAGAAGGAAGAAGGACCCTGTAACCAAAAGCCCTTTTATAGCGTCAAAAGCTGAGAGCAGGGCTTATTGGGGAAAGAGGTTGTTGGAGGAAGCTTGTCATAAGCTGCTGGGACGAGTTAATATGAAGGAGAAGAAGGGAAGGAATAAGGGGAACGGAAAGAAGAAGAAGAAGGGAAAGAAGAGGAGGAAGGAGAAGAAATAGTAATCTTGTGAGGGGGAGCCTCTTATTGCAGTCAAGACCCGGCAAAGCCGATGATTGAGAAGCAAGTCAGAGGTAGAAAGTCTTTCATACCATTCTATAAGATGTGAAGCCTGGGAGACGATGCAGTATTCGAAGAATCCCAAGAGAATCCCCCTTCCCACACATCTAAATCACCAGTCGAACGAACAACCCGTAGCAGTCCCCACAACACAACGCCAACACCATCTTCACCACAAGTCAGTATCACCTTCACCATCACCAGTCTCTTATAAAAAAGCCAGTCCACCATCATCTAATTCATCATCATTCCCTCTACACCTCTACCTCATCTATTCCTCACCCGCCTCGCTCGCTATACATTCCCCCCACATGTCCAACCAAAGTACTCCCAACATCCACCTCCCCCTCAACTCAATGATCACTTTTCCCATCCAGCGGAGTCCGCACGCACATCCCATATACATCGCTCCGCGCCATATCGCTCGCCCTCGAAGTACAAAAAAAAAGAAGATCGACACACAAAATAATGCAAAATGCAAAAAAACATCCCAACTCTTCGGAGATGACTCAAAAAATCGAAATGCCAAAGTCAGCAGAAAATAAATGCCCTCGATCCAATCTTACAACGATATCATACCAGCTTTTGATATCCAAACTCACTCACTCCCTCTCCCTCTCCCCTCTCAATTCACCCCCCTCGGCCCCAAAAGACTCGGCACAGCCTTCCTCCCCATCCTCTTCCCCCCATTAACCACCACCCTCGGCACCCCCCCAATAACCCTCGGCTCCCTCATGAGCTCCGGATCCAACCTTGCCGGCATACGACAAATGACGCTCTTGTACTCGCCCTTGAACGCGCCGCTGGGGCTGGGCACGCTGGCGCTTCGCCAGAGGTGGTCGGAGCGGTCTTCTAGGAAGGAGGTCTTGGCTTTAGAGAAGAAGGAGGAGGTAGAGAAGCCGCGGTTGCGTTTGGCGAGGATGATTTCGTCGAAGAGGCGGATGGAGGGGCTGGAGGCGGGGGTGGTTTCGCGCTCGTGGATGAATTCGTTGAATGCTGTTGTGTGTTAGTGCGCGGGTTCATAGAAGGGGGGGTTGAAGTTAGACATACCCTGCGTTTGCCTTAAAGCTCCAACATAGTCGGACATCTCCCCGGGCAGACTTCTCTCGAAACCCTCCATGTCAAATGCATATAACTGCTTCGCGGCCTTCTGCTCTTTGGTAGTCGCGGGTCTCAAATGCTTGCGGTATGTATACAGAAAGCTGGCGAAGCATCTCACAAAAGCGGCTCTGACCTTGTCCGCGTTAAACGCCGATGGGCAGATTAAGCTCACCTGGCCAAGACAACGGGCGTGGGCGGTGATGCTGCAGCCGCTGCAGCCGTATGTTCCATCACTGTCGGCTTTCTCGTCACATATAGAGCAGACGGAGGAAGTATCATGGCTCTCCCAATTGAGACAATGTCCCTCAACCCAAACTGTTTCCGAGGACGAGCTGACAGGCTGCATGAGCATGCTCGGCATAACCGTGCTCGCTGCCAGTGTGCTAACTGCGTAGCTGCTGGGGGCGTAGCCGTACATGCTCTTGCTGTCTATGGAGATGGCAGACGCCGACAAGGATGCCGAGTGCCCCGCTGTGAACCGCGGCTCTGGTTTGCGATACGGGATATTGTCGCCCACACCAAAGGACGAAGATCGTCTGGAACTGGGCTCAAAATGACCAGAGCGTTTCTCTTTCAGAGTGCTCGTCAAGGTGAAACCGGACTCGTTGCGAATCATTGGGCTGTTTGGCATGTTCGGGAAATGGGTCGAGTTGGGAGAGATTGCTGTTTGTGGCGGACTAGAAGGGGTGTTTGACTTGCTAGTCGACGGACGCTCAACACGAGTGTGGTCATTCTTAGACTGGAGGAAGGCGTTGAAAACGAGCGGCCGAGACGTCGTTTTAACGTTTTCTTCAACGAATGTGGTTGAGCTCTGGCTAACAAACTTGGAGAGCGTGCTTGGCGCAGAGTTCTGCGTAAATAGGGATGGAATTTCACCTGAGAACGCATCGTATGGGAAAGTTTCGATGGCATACGGCGGAGGCCCAACAGGAACGCCGAACTTGTTATGGTGCGGTGCCGCTAACTGAAGCAAGGAGAAAAGCTTTCGCCTCTGCTGCCGCGGTAGAGACACTGGTGGCGTAGTAGACTCGATGGTGTCGTTATCCAAATCCACGAGAACATAGTCGTCATCTGGCAAATCAACATTCTCGTATCGTCGCTCAATACCCACAATATACGGGCAAGGGGCCTCCAATGCGGAAATAAGGCGCGCAGGTAGCACAGGAATGAAGATGCTTGCCCATTTGAATGGGTACAGCAGCGTTATCAATGCCTTGGTCGCTAAATGCAGCATAGCCGTGTGTGACGACAAAAATATAATCCGAGATTCTGATAGGGCGAATTCCAACAAGGCCACGATATTCGGGATTGTCAAGGCCCTGAAAAGAGCATACAGGTCCGCGTTTCTCGACTCGGGCAGCTCGTTCACAGCCTCCTTTCGGGCAAATAATCGAAGCTCTCGGACAGCAATTTCGACCTGCGTCTTGGAAGTGATAGGTGACAGTGCTTCGGTGCACAGGTTCACAACATATCGTTCTAGCGGCTGCCACCGGCCCACTTTAGGTGAACTTGGTGGAACCCGTAACACGCCGCTGTCCGTCATAGGCACAATAACAGCCCGAAGCCACTCCTTCCAGAAGCTCGTTAGCCCAGCATCGCGCCCCAGAATCCCATAAGCCCTTGGGGTCCAGAGACCTGTATCACCGTCCGTCAGACCCTCTATTTTTGATGCTGCACCATGTCTCACAGGTCTCAACATGTCCGTCATCAACGAAATCTTCTCTTCGACCGAGCTAATTCGCTCCTCGAGATCGTCACGGGCAGATGACCCAGAGGTCATCGCCGGGAGCTGAGTAAGGAGTTGCGATAAGTGAGCTCTTTCCCCGGCCAATCTCTCACCCAGGCTTGCTGCCAACTCCCGCTCTTCATTCGTCATATGGCTCTGACGCCAATCTTCGCATTTTCTCTCCAGTGCCGCAGCCGCATCGGTGCCAAGGGGTAGCCACACTATCACAGTAATTCCGTATATTTTAGCATTATCATCTCCAGTCATTGCAAATCCGTGCCACGTGGACCGAGGCCTCTCGTCTGAGGAGACAATGTTGATATCGTTAGGGAAAGCGAACATAGGGACATAATCGGGGAACCGTCCCCTTCTCTGCAGTTCGTCCGTTGCAGTCTTCGGTGGGTATCTGTCAAGGAGCACGGGTTCCAGGCGTCGTTTTAAAGGGTGCATATCAGGGTCCGCGTTTAGGGGTTCAGGTGGTGGTATAACGGAATTATAGTTGCTCAATCGTTTGGAGGTGCGGCTCGAGACTATATTGTGTTAGTTGGGGTTCTATTATACACATCAATAGAGTGCGAATAGACTCGTATCTTCTCGCCCAGTGTGCCAATCTGAAAACCAAAAGGCACAAATAGCGACACCGCCAATATAAAAAATGTCTTGCGCGCAATTGCGAGCAGCAAATCCCAAGAATATAACTTACCACTCCGGTTTATAGTCTGCTTCTTGGAACTGTTCAGGTCCCTAAAGCTGATCTTCCTCCGTATGCTCCCACCAACCCTGCCAAACGGACTCTTCCTGCCACCCAGTCCATCTTCATCATGCTTTATCTTCTCCGCCCTCGCCGTCATAGGCGGCCTGCTCTGCATCACCGTGCCCGCGCTGAAGCTCAAATCATCCAAAAAGACTTCGCGCTCATTCGCGAACTTGACCAGCGCCCTATCGAAGTCGAAATCCGACAGGCCTTGCTTGAGCGACTCCTGCGTCGTCCCATTGCTCGGCACGGCGCGCACAGTCAGCGAAGACCTGTTGCTGCCGCTATAGGTATCGAGTCCCTCGAGGGACTGGATCGAGTTTCGCGCGTCGATCGACAGGCGCGACAGGCGTTGGAGGGAGCCGCGCGAGTGTCGTGCCGTCGAGCCTCGTGGTGCGCTGCCGAGGATCGGCTCGTCTTGTCCCTCTTCGGGGCCTTCTGCTATAGTGTTTTCGGCTATGGTGTTGTCTCCCACGGGCGGGAGGCCGTTTGTCGTGTGACCGCTGTTGGGAGCTTCGGGGAGGTCGTGGTAGGAGACGGAGTCGATGCCAGCGATCCAGAAGTAGTCCGCGAGGGGAGCTGATGACGGGTCCATGGTGGGCGTGTGTGTGCGTCTTTGGGGCGTTTGTTTGAGCAGTCGCGGGTATAGGAATTATCGCCCAGGGCAAACGATTTGTGAGCTATGTTGTCATCGAAATATAGTTGTGGGGTTGCAACTTTCTGTTTGGCAATTGTGCGAGTTGCTAATCGGCTAATGGATGGCTAAGGTTCAAGGAAAGGAAAAGATATGACGGCAAGGCCTGATTGTAACCCAAGATCCCAAAGCGATCATTTGCAGTAGCCACTGGTTTGCCGGGGAGTGGGAGTTTGGGAGTGTGCTTGGGTATAGAATGAGGGGGAATGTGAGGATATGGATATTGAAGATGGAATGGGGATGCTTGCTTGTGAGAGATCGGAAGGACTCCACATTTGGTGGGGCAGTTGGTGTTGTCGGTGCGTGAAATAACGGGAGGGACTGGGGGGGGATTAGGGTGTTGCGTAGGGGGGTTGCGTAGGGATATTTAGGGTGCTAACGGGCCTTCCTTCGTATTTTTTAGGGGACCAACTACAGGGAGTTACAGGGGGCTTACAGGGGCTTACAGGGACTTACAGGGACTTACCTTGCTAACTAACTCCAGTGCGATCAGTAAACGAAGTACGATACGTACAGTACTTTCGTAACCGCCATACGAAGTTAGCCGTTAGCCGTGCGGATTTATGGATTTTACACTGTTGCAACGTTACAACTATTACAATATTACAACTATTACAACTTATACAACTTATCTATGCGCTGTTTAATTGTTTAAAACTTATTCCGGATCCAAGAGAGAGCGAGACGATCGAAAAAAGGACGCTACACCGCTACTACGCGTACCACTAGCACAACTAACTACCAAGACTGTCCAAGATCTTCCTTACGATGGAACAAACTACACAGATAAAGTGGCCGCTAACAGCCAAGGTCCAGTTAGTATGAAACATTTTAGTTCAAGGGCAACGGCGGGTGTCATACATAAGATAAAGGATGAATGGATCAGAGAAATGCCGTTTTGCCCGTACACAACATTTTCTGTGCTCTTCCATCTCTCAAATCGGGTTATTTTTCATAGCACAAATCCAGGAAACCACAACACAAGGGGTCATCTTTTGTGCATCTTTGTTTCCCCCCTGCCAGCTGTCGTGTCGGGCAAAAAAAATCCCCCCATAGTGTCAAGGGTCCAAATTCCGATCCCTGAACTTGATTCTAGAACCTTGCAAACACGAACGTTTCGGACTCGAAAATAAACCACATATGTGGCAGGGGCAAAGATGCTAGAAATCTAGCCCCCTTTTTTTGTTTTTAGTCCAAACGGACGCTTGCGCAGGAGTCCATGCGTCAGGCCGGATTCAGCAAACGCAGCCGTAGCCAAGCGTGTCCATATCATTCAGTGGCATTCTTTCGGGCATTCATGGTCTCGTCTGGCATGTCTCTTGCACAAGCAAAGATAGATCATGTCCCGTCGGGAACTCGAGATGTCACGGTCACGCATGGACAATGGATTTGTGTCAGAACCAGAACCACTAGCCAGGTTGTCTGACTTACTAGTCGGTCCCAAAATAGCAAATAGTAGGAAGCAGTTCGAACCCTTGGTCTCAGCCCATCATCTTTTCAATTTGGACGACACGCGTCTATCAGTATTACAGTGCTACGTGGTACCAAATAGCCGCTCTATTTCCCAACCCTGTCTGTTCCATAAACGGTCCATTTTCCTGTGATGACGTGAGAAGTGATGATTGGTTCGAAGACCAGTCAGCTTCATTCAGCTACCATCAGTCTTACAATCCTGGTGGGGGAGGGACCTAATTCATCGTTAGTGCTGATCAGGGTCGAGGAGGTTCGGGAATACTATACCGCATTGTAGCCATTTCCAGGTGGTGGTCCTGGGGGAGGCGGTGGTCCAGACCCTGGAGGTGGTGGGGGTGCTTCGCTCGGGGGTGGTGGAGGTGCATAAGAGGCTGTAGAAGCGCCCGGGGCCGCGCCTGGTGCCGCGCCAGGCGCTGCACCAGGAGCACCGCCAGCTCCAGCTTGTTGGGCGGCGTAATACTGGTAGTATGCGACATACGCAGCATAGCCACCGTAAGCCGCATACGGATCTTGACCGCCATAGTACTGGGCATACTGAGCGGCGTAGTCCGCTCCGGCAGCAGGGCTGGCAGCTCCAGGTGGGGCTGATGGGGCAGCCGGGGCAGCAGCTGCTGGGGAATTGTATCCACCATATCCTCCACCGCCGCCTCCACCACCACCACCGTATGAGTCGTGTCTACCGTTGTTTTGCCTGTCTCCATATCCGCTCTGACCTCCATAGCCGGTACTTGGAGCTCTGTCTCCACCAAACCCGCGCTGGGGCTGTGGCCTCGACTTGAACTCCTCGTATTGCTCTCTTACGTTGGCCAGGAGATCCTCGCAAAGCTCTTTAGCGTGCTGTACCTCCTTGGGATCCGGGCCAGCAACGTGCAGATACATGTCTTCGTCGCTCTCCCGTCCTGTCGCATGCTCCATAAATCCGGAACCTCGGCCCTTAATTTGCACGCGGCAGCGCGTTTCTTGCTGGATATGTTTGACATAGGCGCCCCCGTGACCAACAACTTGAGCTCTTAGGTTGAAGCCTGGTACAGGTTCGAAGTCGATGGGAATTTTCTCCTCTGGCCATTTGCGCTACACAAGGTTAGCAGTACTCTCCCTAACGTATTAACATATACCTACTCTGCCGAACTCATCACGCTCAACAGCATCTGGCTCTCGCCTTCTGAAGCGCCTCTCGTCAACGAGGTTAGGCAGTTCTTGCTTCATGAGCTCCTCGATCTTTTCGACGGCTTGCTCGAGGCCAACCTTGCTCGTGCTCGTAACGTGTAGGTAAAGTGGTGGTTTCTAAGAAAATATCAGTAACCAGTCCATCCTTCTATCATGGTATTTCGTACCGCTGCTGTGGCCATGCTCTTATCGGGGTAGTATTCTCCGCGTGTCGTGATATCTTTAAAAGTCAATATTAAATCTACAAAAGCGTTAAATTCGGGAATAGCGTACCAGCGCCGGTTTCTTCTTTGATCTATATCACGCAGCGGACGTCAGCAGGTGCCACAGAGGTTTATATGAATTCTATCGCGCTTCAAGTAAGCTTGACAGGTCCCACACAAGGTAAGAGAGGGGGTATGGAACTCCCCGGGGGGAAGAAAGATTATGAATTAGGAGGTCTGAGGGAACTGGGGATATCAGTGGGTATGACACAAGGGGGTATTCACCATCTTTTGAGTAGAGCCTTTGGTCAGTGTGTATCTGTTTCGGAGGTCATTGACTTCGATGTCACGGATGTAATCTCCGTCTGCGATGTACATGTCGCCATTGACTGTTCCGATGGTGCCTGTTTCCATAGCTGTGCTCGGGGTCGGAGGTTTCACTTCGGCGGGACTGCCAGTAGATCGAATCGGAGGAACGTCGACATGCTGGATACCTTTTTTGGCTTGCATCTGGGCTTGGATGCGCGATGCGACGGCAGCTATCAGATGTTAGTTGTGTCTTGGTTTAAATTTACTATGAAACATACCCGCAGCAACAGCAGGATCCAGAGCTGGTTTCTTCGCAGGTTCCCCAGCAGCTGGGCTGCCACTCTCCCTCCTCATGGGACTCCTGCTTCTTCGGGCATCTCTCTCCCTGGCTGGCGGGGGTGATCTTGAGCGGCGATCGAAGCGCGAAGCCCGTGGTGCTGGCTCTTTCTGGTCGAAGCGTGACCTCTTGGCCGTCCTCCTCTCGGTGTCGTCCATGATGGCCGAGGTGGTAAGATAAATAAAAAGGTTGGTCGATCGCAGGCCTTCCTGTCGAGTGCAAAGAAGCTGTAACAGGTAGTTTTCCTGTCGCCTCTAACCTCGCCGGCAAGATAAAGGTGAATACTTCAAATAGTGAAGATATAATCAAGTTAACAGCGTTCGTTGGCAACAAATTAATGTCACGTATGGCTCTACTTTTGACCCTCGTATGGCTCTTTCAGCCTCTTTATTTTGCGACCGGGGCCTGGTAGCCTTACTCATCGCTAGCTCCACACTTTCAACGGACAACGGAGCCCCGTCCCTCCTCCCCCACCGAAACAAAGCGCAGGTGATGGTCAAGGCACACGGCCCTTAGCGACATCGGGGACAATTTTCCACAAAGCCGAGCTCTGGCTTCTCAACCTCACAGATTCCAATTGCGGTGGTGTTGACTCACATATCAAAGAAGTCTTTACGACTTCATCCACAACTGCCTCAGCGACGTCAATTGAAATCCCCAGATTGGGTGTTTGTCGTCGCCATGGCAGCTCGCACTTCCATCCTCAAGCTTCGCACTCCTACGAGCTCCCTCATCACTGCGGCGAAGCGGTCTCAGTCGACCTCATCATCAACCTCAGCCCTTGCATACAAGGCCCTTCACCGCCGCATCACCCCCCTCCCAACACAGGATTCCCCAGCATGGTCTGCCCAGGCTGCCGTCTCCAACATCCTCTATGAGACTCCAGCTCCCTCGAAAGCACCTCCAACACGCCACATCCTCAACTGCCTGGTTCAGAATGAGCCGGGAGTTCTCTCCCGTGTCTCCGGGATTCTCGCTGCCCGCGGCTTCAACATCGACAGTCTGGTCGTATGCCACACCGAGGTCGAGGACCTGTCCCGCATGACAATTGTCCTTTCCGGTCAAGACGGCGTTGTCGAGCAGGCCCGCCGCCAGCTCGAGGACCTCGTCCCCGTCTGGGCCGTTTTAGATTACACTCAAGCGCCGCTTGTGCAACGCGAGCTGCTGCTTGCAAAGATCAACATCCTCGGCCCAGAGTATTTCGAGGAGCTGCTCGCTCACCACCGCGAGATCACCGCAGAGATTGATGGCGAGATCGGAGACCACGGCCTGGAGCACAGCGCGGTCGCGGACTTCCACCCCAGCAAACTCGTGCTCAGCCAGGCGCTGCGATTGAAGCATGAGCATCTGAAGTCCATCACCTACTTTGCTCACCAGTTCGGTGGCAAGGTGTTGGATATCAGCAACAACAACTGTATTGTTGAACTGTAAGTACTCCCTCATCCCTAAAACATGGCCGGTGATGTAATGTTACTCACACCTATCTAGTTCCGCGAAACCCACCCGTATCGACTCGTTCATGAAGCTCGTCTCCCCGTTCGGCATCCTCGAGTCTACCCGCACGGGACTCATGGCGCTGCCGCGCTCCCCTCTCTTCGACGCCCACCAGGACGATCTGAAGGAGGCGGACGAGATCGTCGACGCCAGCTCGCTCCCACCAGGATAAATGTTTCGCCTGCGGAAATTGTGAAAAGGAGTCGGCGTCATTCTTCGTTTGTTCGGCGGTAGCTAGGCAATGCTACGGGAATTGTACGGGAGGTGGGTTGTGTGGTTGTTGTTGGTTGTTGGAGCTCTTGTATTTAGACAAATCGAAATCCAACTAAAAATGGTCGGTATCTAGCTCGTTAGGTATGGGATAGGCAGCTTGTCTCGGATTATAATGTTCAATTGGTCTGTCATACTACTTGAATTATCTTGAACTATCTGTTTTGACTGCACCTCGAATGTCGCCCCAAAATGGCGTGAAATATACAGTAAAATCCCATGGAAGAATCGTACATGTTGAGTATCTGACTCATAGGACTTGATTGTCGGGCTTCATATTTTTAGGTGAACCGATGTGGTATCTTTATGGGAATCTCACTTATTATTCTTATTGATTTCTAGGTCTCAATGACCCTCTTATATCGAGGTTCACGTGAAATCTCAGAGAGTGATAAAACATAACTCAGGACGAAAGTCCAACGCTTCTAAAAACATAACCCTACAACAGCACCTTTGAGGAACCCAACGCCTAATACGCCTCTATACAAAAATCCCTCCCAATCGCGCCATCATATTCAAACTCAGTCCTATCCTATCTACAATCTCACTTTCGCACCAATCCCCTCTCCCTCAAACCATAACTTCTCCTTCCACTTCCCCAACCTCACCCCTACCTCCGCCTTCGCTGATAGCTTCAGTCCACCACCAAGCGCCTCGCGGATACGGTCGTAGCCTATAGAGTCCGGATCCCAATCTACAGGCAGTTTGTCGGTCTCGCTGAGTCCAGGCGGAACATCGATTGGTAGGTCATATACGATAGTGCCGACTGGTTCGGTGTGGTTATAGAATGCTGTGGCATTGATGGTTTCGATGAAGATGTGGGTGTCCTTGAGCGGAGAGAAGATGGTGAAGGAAGCCGAGGAGGAGAAGATGTGGAATGTAGCGCCTTGGATGAATCGTAGATGATCTGGAGCATCTTCGTCGTCGTCATCGTCGCCTGAGCCATTGTGGGGAGAAGATAGGCGGGGAATTTGCATCTCGATGGGGAATTTGGAGAGGCTTTCACCTAGGGCTGGTTGGAAAGGGATACTGCCGTCGTATGTTTGGAATGTGATGGTTGTGTTCCAGCCGGATATGTACTGGGATATGAGGTTTCGTGCGTTCGCTGAGGAATTGGCATCTCCCAAGGTCGCGGGATCCCACAAGACTCGCACAGCAAGGTTTGTATTGTTGCCCAAGGTGACCTCAGCGTTTGACACCGTAGCTAGCCCGATAACAGAGTTGTTGCTCAAAATATGGATGTTCAATGATGGAATGGTGGCGGTGTAATTCGTAGGGTTTGTGAAGTTGACCTTGCCTTCCAGAGTCAACGAGTTCTTGCCGGTGTCGAGGATTTTTAAGTCGAATACTTGGGGGTTTATACCCCCTAGAGCGCCTTTGAGGCCGCCATTTCCGGGAGCTGCGATTTCGTCAGCCTCGGACTTGTCTAGGCATCTAGGCCGAACATCCCACCCTTTACCGGGACAGATCCTTCTCTGTAAAATGTTAGTATTCCCTTGATAATTAATGGGTTTTAGCTGTTCTGCTTACCCAGGAAGTTCCCTAACAACTAATGACCCCAGCACAGTTTCGGCCTCAACATCCACGAGTGCTCTAACTTCCAATGTCACGCCTTCTCCGAAAAGGATTTTCTGTGCCACATCTTGAAACACTCTCTGGTCGGTAATATTTATAGGCGCATCCTTGATCTTGGACTGGATCTTTAAGAGTGCATCTTCGTCGTCCGTTGCATCAATCCTCTCAGATTGTGCTTTTTGCCATTCCTTCAGATCCATGACACCGAGTTTCTTGTCCTTGTAGAAAATATCCGCTGTTGGGCGGACGTTGGTGACATTGATTGCAAAGTTGACCTCTTTCGGTAGATTGGCCATGACTATGATAGTGCCAGATATTTGAGGGTTTGATTCGGGGCTGCGCGGATCCGCAAATGGATCAGGCAACCCAAAGTGTACATCCGCGAACGTGAAGTTCTTGACCAGTCCATCGAAATTTCGGCCTGGGAATGGAACCGGTACTGTAATGGCTGAAACCAAATCGGATATCCAAGTCGGCGTTTCTGGCGATGGGTTTTTGGACCCCTTTACATATATGGTGGCGTCCTTGCCGTGCATATACTCGCCCACCAGCACGTCCAATGGCGACAGTGTAGTGCTAGGGCAGGGCTTGGTTAAAGAGCTTGGGAGCTCCCGTATGACGCCTCCGGCATGGACTTCGATATCCGATTCTGGCTGCACATCGACCCGATCCGTCGACGCCTCCGCAAGCATAATATATGGGTCAACCACATCGCAGTTCTGAACTAGGATGTCAAACTGAAGAGGTGGTATTGACAGGCTGATTGGATAGTGGTTGTCAACAACAAGAGTTGCATCTGCCCTCATGCCCCGCTTGATTATGGCTTTGCGACTGCGAGCCTGCATCAGATTCGTTTCCTCGATATTGATGTGAGTTATATTATAGGACGGGATATTAGGGATATTGTGGCCTAGGGAGGTTAATCAACGCATTCATAAGTATTCAAATAGGGAAACTAACCTTCAAGAACGATTGTTGGAGATATGGTTTTGTTCCCGAGACGGAAGAAGCCAGACTTAAGTGGAACATCAATCATGCCCCTCACCGTCAATTGTGTCATCCGTCCAGAAAGCCAGTCATTGACGATACGCTGAAGGTCTGCGGTTTCGGCAGGTTTAACGTCTGTCAAGAAATCCAGATGCGTGACCTCGCCGTTGCGGATGCTGGCGTGTACTTTCGGAACGGTTGCAGTGCCAATAAGTAAGTTGTCGTACTCGGGAAGGTAAACCTTCACTTCTGTCTCGTCGCTTTCGACCGTGTGGGCGATGTAAGTTCCAAGTCGCCCAAGGGTTCGGATGACAGAGTTCTCGCATTTGGCTGCATCGAGCTGGAAGTCTGCCTGCACTCGGGCTCGCACCCCAGTGCTTGTAAACGAGTCGATGGACAGGCCGGACGGGTCGATAACCATCGACTGCTTGCTGTACTCTTCGACGGCAGCTGGTGCAAAAAATAGCACCGAGATGATGAGCAAAACCGACACAGAGAGGCCGGTGATAGCTGTGATAGTAGCCCAAGATTTGCCCTTCGTTGCCGAGGCGCTGGAATCGTTGCTCTGTATCGACCGCAATGACGTCGACGCTGGTGAGAGTGGCGCGGGGTCTTCCTCTCCGTCATATCGTGGAGTTCCGTGTCCATGCGAGAGCAGCGGTGCATACTCTGTATCATCCTCGCGACGCTCCTCCGATGCTCGATGAGCCACCTCATCCGAGTCGCCCAACAGCGGCCGGGATGAGTCGTCCGTCGGCATCGTTCCGGTTGTCTTTGTAAGCCCTTTGGTGTATCTTATGCGCTCATTCTGTGTGTAGCAATAGTGTTGAAAGAGCTACTTCGGTATATATATGCTCGTCAACGCCGTTGCCTGTGATATTGATGATTAGAGTAGGTGTTTGGTATGTTGAGGGTTGAGGACGTCGATGATACAACAGAGTACATGCACTGTGCCTTGGAAACGCCATCGACAGGCTCCGGCGGCGACGGCCGTGCGTGTGGTCAGTGGCCACTAAAGATCGGCCACTTATCGATAAGGAACCACTTTCCGATAAGAGTGAACGCGGGGGAAAAGAGAGTAAGGTTGGGACGCTAGCAGGCGGTGCCCCGGAAGCCGGAATCAGTTTCCCCGACCGGCCAGTGACCGACACCGGAATTCAGATTATACCCGAATAGTTGTACTCATCGGCAACATCCATGTTCATTCAACTACAACCACAACTATTTTTTGTTTCTCGCAAGAATTTAACCACATCACTAATATTTGCGATACAAAAACCATTAAAAGTTCAATGTCAGTATTCTATCTCTTATGTCCTTCTTCTTTTTCTTCCAAGTTCTCAATTGACGTCTTAATTCTAGCTTCAACATGGCCAGTATGACTCTTCGTCCCGCCAGGACTGCGCTCCGGTGTTTATCAAAACCACAATTGCGAACTTACTCAGGCCCTGCCAGTCCCGCGGACCCCGCCGTCTCTCCGTTCGCCCCTCGTCACTTCCTGTCCATTGCAGACCTCACTCCGGCCGAGCTGGTTACCCTCGTGAGGAGTGCCAAGACACACAAGACCAATATCAAGAAGGGTCTCGTCCCCAAAAAAGTTCAAGAATCTCTCAATGGCAAGACCGTAGCGATGATGTTCAACAAGCGAAGCACAAGGACTCGAGTCTCAACCGAAGCCGCAGTAGTCACCATGGGCGGCCACCCGATGTTCTTGGGTAAAGACGATATTCAACTTGGCGTGAGTCAACTTCCCTCCACCCTTGATAAACCCCCTTTTACTCTGAAGATTCTTAACACCATGGCTTTAGGTTAACGAGTCTCTCTACGACACATCCGTCGTGATCTCCTCTATGACCTCCTGCATGGTGGTCCGCGCCGGCGAGCACAGTGAAGTTGCCGATCTCGCAAAGCACTCCTCTGTCCCCGTCATCAACGCCCTCACAAACGACTACCATCCCCTCCAAACAATCGCCGACTTCCTCACAATCCACGAAACATTCCCTCCCACATCATCAGTCAAGGACTCCCTCACAAACCCCTCTCTCGGGCTGGAGGGCCTCAAGATTGCGTGGATTGGCGACTCAAATAATGTTCTCTTCGACTTAGCTATCGCCTCTGTTAAGTTGGGGGTCGATATCTCCGTAGCTTCCCCCAAGGGCTTCACAATCCCACCACGAATGAAGGAGATCATCCTTGCCTCCGCAAAAGGAGTCTCAAACCCGGGTAAACTGACCGAAACAAGCGTGCCAGAGGAAGCTATCAAGGATGCCGACATCCTTGTGACAGACACCTGGGTCTCTATGGGTCAGGAGGAAGAATATAAGAAGCGCCTGGAGGCCTTCGCTGGATATCAAATCACAAACGACCTCGCGAAACGCGGAGGCGCAAAGGAGGGCTGGAAGTTCATGCACTGCCTGCCCAGGCACCCAGAGGAGGTTGCGGACGAGGTTTTCTACAGCCCGAGGAGTCTCGTTTTCCCAGAGGCGGAGAACAGGTTGTATGCTGCAATCGCTGCGATTGAGGCATTTGTTGTGAACAAGGGAAAGATTGTAGAGTAAGCGGCAGTCCAACGGTTGGGGATTGGAGTTCAAACAAAAGCGTTTTGCGGTAGAAGGCGTCTTTATATACCATCTACATGAAGCTTTTTTACTATGGCCAGTACATTCTCCCGTGAAATACTTCGCCTAAATATTGCTTCAAGGCGAATGTTGAAGATGGATAATGAAAGGTAGGCACAGAACACACTCATGAAGAGCTGCCGTTCAATCAGGGTATTTCAGTACATTACATCTTCTAAAATTTATTCAGTTCATCTACTGAGGTTTGTCAGTTCTCATATTTCGTGTTGGAGTTGACTACAGTGGTGAAACACGTGACATCAGACGTCAGACGTCAGGTGGGCTCCTCCGCCACATTACATATCGATGACAACCATATTTGAGTACGATCTACGATACTTAATAAGTATTGCTTTTTATAGAATTATTGATGTGCTGTTGTCTGTCATTACCGCCATAATCTATATTTCCCATTCTATACCTAGTCTTATTGACTTTGATAGAGAATCGCTCCAAATCTACTGTATTCCATGGGCAACCCATCACTGGGAGGCTATCAACAAGACGAATAATCTCTAGGGAGACCAAGGTTTCCGTACGACTCTCAAGAGATGTCGCAACGTATAACTTCCATGCTCAGCCCTTCGAGCGATCACCCGCCATCATTTAGTGACGCTGTCCCTTCCTACAATGACCACACACTCGATGAACGCTTTGAGCCATCCTCCTCTCACCCAGTACACCAAGCCAGCTCAGAAACCCCTAAACCACGCCCTCTCAGCTCAAACAACCCTTATAGGCAATTATTGGAACATTCACCTCCTCTAGAAGCTGCCCCGGGTATCAGTCTGTCCACACCACCTCAACCCGAAACTCAAGCCAGCCATCAAACCCCGCCAGCCTCACCTACGCATCCCAGCGAACGCCAGCAATCGAGCCTCCCCCCTCAACAGACACCCGCCGAGCTCGATGCTCTCCAGGCGACGGCTCAAGCCGCCCAAAGAGCCCCTGAATTCCTCTCACTCGACCGCGACCTCATCTTCCCGCCGCCTCCCTCTCAAGCTCTCTATTCCCTGGCATTTGCACTGTCTCCCAATGGCAGATCGAATACTGTCCGACGCTCCGTCCCCGCCGTTACGCGAGCAGACGGGAGCCAGCGCTCTGAAGTCACCGATAAAGACCTCTATACCATCCGCCGGGATTCTTTTTTTAATTCCCGCTTTATCATAGAAGGGAAGCGCCGAAGCACCTTCCCAGGGACCTTGAATCTAAGGTATCATGCGAATATAATCAAAGGCCCGTATTGGGACTGCACGGTGGAGAAGACGGGAGAGTTGCTGATGAGGGGAAAGGGCGAGGAGTGGATAGATGGCCTAGGACGGACCGTTGGCCGCGAGCCCGAAGGGGTCTGCTTGGGGAGGAAGAAGAGAAAGGTAATGGAGAAAGAGCATGAACAGAGGACTCAAGGCCAAAACGTGGCGTGGAAACCACCTGTTTTGGAGCTGGTGGGGGAGGGGAAGAATGCAGGCGGTGATGATAGTAGTGAAGATGCCAAAGCTAGGATCAGGGACTTACTCGTTACATGCTGGGTGGCCAAGTGTTGGGATGCCGAGAGAGTAGCCGCGATGCCGGAGCAGCTTGCGGCGGATGGTAAGTGGCCTTGTCGGCGTGGTTTTGTCACCTGGCGAGCACCCAGAAGTGGAAAAGATACTAACGTAACCTAGGGTCTCGTTGGAAACGAAGGTCTGAAGTTCCCCGAGGAACTAGTTTCTTTTTCTAATTGGGAGTATTCTAGCTTTTTTTCACCTCACCCACCGTTGCGCGCCATACCCAGTCCGAATGATCCTAGACAGTAGCTAGTGAACGTTTGCTAGTAATTTATTGTTCAAGCTGAACGTCATGTTCTTACTTTGTGATTGTGAATGTTCTGATATTAAATTTGTTTCAAAAATAAAAGTATGAGAAATATAAAAATAAATCAGATTATTAATGTCCCACTTCAATACTTGCCCCCGAACAACACCTGGATACGAAGTGAGTTTTACACAGTCGTCCTCCTCACCCGTCATATAATTATATATTATATATAGATCAAATCACCACTTGACTAAGATTCAATTGGTTGCCATCCAAACAGGCACAATATTCGGGCCAAGCACGTGACCGCATAGGAAATTTTAGGTGGACTGGGGCGATAAGCAGCTTATCAACTTAGCGGCCGCCCGAAAATACCTTTCAATTGGTCCCTGCAAATAAATCCAAAATCTTCCATTTCCTGTCGCAACAGCACTGTAAGAGACCATGGCACAGGTCTCCGGCAGCACGTCCTCGTCCATGACTTCGACATCACACACGATGACTGCCGAACCTACGAACCAGAAATTGGGCACCCCCCAATCGTCGTATTCCGCGTACGCGAAATCTCTTCTGCAGGCGCTGCAGCCGGAGAATCGGTATAAGTTCATAGCGCCCGAGAAGGAAATCTGCGAGGGGGCTTTGGATTTGGCGAAGTCGACTTTGGATGGATTTGCGGCGCAGCTGTATGATGAGCAGAACAAGAGGGTGGAGGAGGAGAGGAAGGATCGGAAGAGGAAGAGGGGCGAGGCTGCAGATGGCGGGGAGCTGCTGAAGATTAGGAAGGTGCATACGCAAGGCTTTGCTGTAGAGCAGGTTTGGGAGCAAGCGAGGAGAGTTATTGACGCATTGAGGGGAGATGTCGAGAGGGACTTGGATGAGTTGGCGCCTAGTGAGGGTGATGAAAGTGAGAGTGAAGATGGTGAAGAAGGCGAAGGTGATAGTGAGCTGGACGGGATGGAGTTCGGCGAAGACGGACTTGAGATTGGAAGCGAGGGTGATAGTGCAGAGGGCGACGAAGACCAAGAGGAGGAGATGGATGTCATGGAGGAGGGCGTTGACGACGATGAAGACGAAGACGATATGGCGGCTATGATGGACGGTGAGGACGACCTCGAGGATGAAGACGACGAAGATGCAGAGGATGATGGAGAAGAGGAAGAATTTGTCGAAGACCCTCACGGACTGAACGACGGCTTTTTCTCGATCGACCAGTTCAACAAACAAACCGAGTTCCTGGAATTGCAAGATACTGCTGCGGATCCATACACCGGAGAGGCTAGTGACGAAGAAGAAATCGACTGGGATGCCGACCCAATGACTGCAGTGGCCGCAGCGGGCACGAAAAGCAAGAAGTCGGGTGCAGCGGATGATGAAAGCGAGGACGAAGATGAGAAAGAGGACGAGGATGGGCCAACCTTTGGCAACATGGACCTGAACGCCCCCGAAGGTGAGAGCGATGACGAAGAAGACGAGGATATGGAGGATGTCATCGATGCCCCAGGAGATAACACCAACGACATTCTGTACAAGGATTTCTTCCAGCCTCCAGCACGCAAAGTTACCAAGGCCGAAAAGCAAGCTTCATATCTCGCAAGACAAGAGAAGAAGGCAAAAGCACTCCCAGCAGATGACGAGCAGGATGTTGAGCGGGCGATGGCTGATGTTCGCCGTGACCTTTTCGACGATGAAGAAGAAGATCGTTCCGAGGATGATCTTTCGGATGTTGACGCTGCCGACCCTAAATCGAGAAGGTCTGCCCATGAGCGCCGTCAAGCAAAGCTCGCCGAAGAGATCCGTCGCCTCGAAGCGGCATCCGTGCAGAAGCGAGAGTGGACTTTGTCGGGTGAAGCAAGAGCTGCCGACCGCCCCCAGAACTCCCTTCTGGAACAGGATCTAGACTTTGAGCGAACCGGCAAGCCAGTGCCAGTTATCACCGCAGAAGTCAGCGAAAGCATCGAGGAACTTATCAAGCGCCGTATCATCGCTCAAGAGTTTGACGAGGTCATCCGCCGTCGTCCAGACTCCGACTCGGTTCCTGACAATGCTCGCCGTGGCGCTTTCGAGCTCGAGGACACCAAAGCCCAGCAAAGTCTTGCCGAGATGTACGAAGAGGAGCACGTCAAGAACAACAACCCTGACACATATATGAGCAAGGCCGATGACAAGCTGAAGAAGCAACATCTCGAGATTGAGGGTCTCTGGAAGGACGTCTGTGGCAAATTAGATGCGCTCAGCAGCTGGCACTACAAGCCCAAGCCTCCTGCACCAAGCTTGACTGTCGTCGCTGATGTGGCGACCGTTAACATGGAGGACGCACAGCCTACGATGGCAAGCGGTATTACTGGAGCTGACAGCATGCTGGCACCTCAGGAGATCTACAAGGCTGGCAAGGATAAGAATTCGGTGGACAAGGGAGAAATTGTGCCGAAGAGCGGTGCTCCTATTGCCAGGCAGGAGATGACGAGGGAAGAGAAACTCAGGAGGCGTAGACGCGAGAAGGAGAGGATCAAGAAGAGAGGTGGTGAGGTTCAGAACGCGAGACCTGAGGGCAAGAAGGCGAAGGCGAAGAGGGAGACAGTTGAAGAGCTTAAGAAGGCCGGAGTAAAGGTCATTGGCAGGAGAGGTGACATCAAGGATGTTGAGGGGAATAAGATCAAGGCCGCACAGATCACAAATGGTGCTGGTGGCTTCAAGTTGTAGAGGGGTAACAGTGTGTGGTTAAGGCATTTCTGGAGTTTCAAGCGTTAGGATAGGTGTTTTATAGATGAATAATGTGTTCTTATAAGGAAGACATTTAACAACTATATATACAATGCGATTTTCTGTATAAAGCATAGATATCTGTATTTATTGTAAGTTGGTGAGGCCAGTTTTGGTGAGCTTTCTCGGAAAGGGACAATCTCGGGAGCGATTGCAATTAAGCGACGCTCATTGGTCCACACATTTTAGCGTTCTTACGACCGAGCATCATTGAATCTTCAGAGCCTCCAGTTCGCGACGTCGACCCTAAACGCCCCTCGCTTTCCATCCCGTGCGGTCCCTCGATTCCCTTTCCTCTGCCAATATACAATAGAGGCACAGACAAGATGCTGTCGTCCGCACGGCCTGCTGCCGCATTGGCCCTCCGTGGTAAGCTTGCCTGCACCACATCCCGCGTCGCCACAAATCCTAACTTCTCCGGTGTAGCCAAACCCACATCCGCCATTGTCCCATACAGGTCAATTGCCGCGATCTCGTCCTCAGCATCGAAGACTGCGAGTGCGCTCGCCTCACAAAATGCGTCGGGCTTTCCCCTGGGCGTGACCGGCAAGCCGAAGCGGGAGGTGCTGTTGCCCAGCCAAGAGCCGAAGAAGGGTGCTATGCAATACGCATTGTACGTGCTCAATTCCCCGATACCTATATGCCATGGCACACTTGTGTGTGCATTGCGAGCTTCCAGCTAACCCCTCATCTTAGAACGACTCTCGATCAAGTTGCTAACTGGGCCCGCCAATCCTCCTTATGGCCCATGACCTTCGGACTCGCCTGCTGCGCCGTCGAAATGATGCATCTCTCAACCCCACGATACGATCAGGATCGCCTCGGTATCATTTTCCGTGCTTCGCCGCGTCAATCCGATGTCATGATTGTTGCCGGAACCTTGACAAACAAGATGGCCCCCGCCTTGAGACAAGTCTACGATCAGATGCCCGAGCCGAGATGGGTCATCTCCATGGGAAGCTGTGCCAACGGCGGTGGATACTACCACTACAGCTACAGTGTGACGAGAGGGTGCGACCGCATCGTTCCTGTTGATATTTACGTTCCGGGATGCCCGCCCACCTCGGAGGCTTTGATGTACGGCGTGTTCCAGCTCCAGAAGAAGATGAGGCACACGCGCATTACGAGGATGTGGTACAGGAAGTAGATGGAAATGTTATCTGTGGCCCTGGACGGGAAGTTTCGTTTGTAAAAACGGGTGCATACTGTATATAGTACCTCACGGCGTTAGTTTCAGAATGAAATATTAAAAACTTGAAGCAATTGGTTGGTGCTTTGTGCTTGATATCGTGGTAATGTGCAATGCACACTAGATATTGATTGCTATTATATACAGGACGAACGCTAGATACTGATGCCAGCCGTGGCTAGAATAAGCTCTATATACCGTTTATTAGATATAGGTCTCTATCATATACAGCACGAATGCTAGACACTGATGCTTCTTGTAGCCTGCATAGTGCCTGTGCGTCGTTTACTAGGTATGGACTACTATTATATATCATACGAATGTTAGTGCCTAAATGATAAATTGTTAGTCCCAGTGTTTATTAGTATGGAACAGAGGGACAGCTACTGATATGACACTAATTGTAAGTCAGTTACTAGCACATTTAAGCCTGATATTAGGACCCAAGAGCAGTCAAGAGTATCTTGATTACTATTAAATACAAGTATGGAGTTGGGAGATCTAACAATTATTCTATGTTTTAGAATCTCAAAGTGCAGCCCCTGTTGCCAGTGCCAGCCAGTACGCCTCAGACGCCACAGTAATCCTCCTTCCAATTTATATCGTGGAGGCCCAGCCCCTATTCTACACGGCCCCAAACCCCCAATTACCCTCGACATCCGTGTTAGCGAGGCTATCAAACACCCTAATATCTGAGTCCCTAAACTGCCACTCTGACAACCCCCCATCAATACCTGTCTCATCCATCCCCGGAAACTGCGTGCTCGCAAATGATAGCACAGGTGCCGGCACCATATTCTCCCCCATGCCTGGCATACCAAGCCAGGCCGGAGGTCGTGGCGTCGGCTCGTTAGACTCCTTAGATAACGAGGCCGGCGTGATTGGCGACTGCTTCTCGACGTTCGCAGCCTGTGCTCCCGATACGAGCGTGAGGACGCCAAAGTAGGGAATCTTGAGGCGTAGGTTGCCTGTTAGCCCGTTTAGGTCCGTCGAGATGAGGGTTTTGAGGACATCTGCGCACTGCTTGCCGAGGGCGAAGCTGCATGCAAAGGCCGTGTTCTCGAGGGATTTGATGAGGTCGTCTACCATGCCGCGGTCTTGGTCACGCTGGGTCGGGTCAAGGATGCCCTGGCTTGGTGTTCCCATGAGCCCGAGGAGGATGATGATGGCGGACATGAAGGCTTGGAAGTCAACGATGTGGCATATGAACGGCTGATCCTCACACTTCCGCAGTAACAGCCATCGCTGTATTAATTCCCGACAGGCGTTAAGGCAACAGATCTTGGAGTAGTCGTAGCGTCTGTCGGTGGCTGAGCGAAGCATGAATGGTAAATGCACGAGGGTCTCAATCTGATAGTGCCATAGCTGGCCGAGTAGGCGGTCCATCTCCTTCGTTACACCGTTAGAGTTCATTTTCTTCATGTACTCTTGAGTTGTTGGCACGTGCCACCAACATGGAAGCATGGTCTGCTTCAAGGTTTCGAGTGCTTCGTCAATCTGCTGCGTCTCGGCGTAGGCGTTGGATTCACCGGAGGAATTGCGTTCGATGACACGGAGGGCAATGGTGCTGAGTTCCTTAATGTACAATTCTTCCTTGCTCAAGGAATCATATGCACCCTCTGGTTGCCCTGCGTAGGGGTCTTTGGCAACGGCTGGTGGTAGGCCGAGGAGCAAGGTTCTGGCATAGAGTTAGAGGCCGCGAGGAAATGACAGCATATATACCACTTACAAATAAACGTCGCCTTTCAAAAGGTGATAATAAATGTAGCTGCGGTGGATATCTTCTGGAGATAAAGGCATTGTGCTATCACGCTTGTTTTTGGCTGGGGACCGGTGGAGGCCCATTAGCTGTGCGATATTCAATGCCCGACGAAAGCTGAGCCATGCCCTCCGTAGATTTCCCACATTGATCTGGAAGCCTCCAAGCAAGATGAGACACTCGAGACCTTCCACATTTCCAACAAGTTCGTCGTCAGAGGTCACGATATTCGTGATGATTGTCAGGCACTTCTCCATCCATGCAGAAGGCGTCGGCATTTCCAGGGCTTTCAATTTAGACCCTTCTGATGATTGCTGGACACAGAGGCAGAGTGCAAGCAGGTGCCTTGCTATAGCTGCTGGGTGCCATGCCCGGACTTCCTCCACCCCAACGGTAGGGATTCCGTAGGGCCTGTCCCCGGTTTGAATGGTAAGTTGTGATAAATACTTATTCAGATACCACCACTCGTTGGCACGGCTTGTCAGGAGATCACAATCTGCCTGAGAGGGAAGAAGGCGGTACAAGGTACGACGAACGGTGTCTATCTTGTTACACGTATCCATCGATGAGCAGCTGGTTGTGGAGCCCGGGGTAGGCATTTGCCGCACATGCTGTGGAACAGGAGGCCGGCTCAACTATTACCGTTAATTTCTATTATAAGGAGACAGACAAATCTGGAACTTACAACACTATTGTCGAAGAGAGACATAATCGGGGCGTTTCCATACTCGGTATGGCCGCCCTCGTCAGTCGGCACAATCACATCGATACCAATGCATGATGCGGAGGCTTCTAGATTGTCCGCCGCTTCTTCAGCAGGAGTAGATCTATCGATGCTCGGCGAGACCTTTGTTATCAGCTTCTCCAACAGCTCTTCGACCCTGCCAAGCCGGTGGCCAAGTCCAGTATTATTTGAACTTGAGCGCTCAGCATCATCGAGGAACTCTTGAGAAACGCATGATGTGCCTCTGTCTAGACATCCTTTGCATGTGGGCTCACTATCGTCGCCAAATATGCACCTGATTTTCCTACGCTTGCACTCCCAGCAACTTCGCGTCCCTTTTCTTACTCTTCGAACTCTCTTGTCACGGTGCTCGTCATTGCCATCGTTGGATATGTGCGACGGCGA
The DNA here is from genome assembly GCF_001662655.1 of Pseudogymnoascus verrucosus. Classification (NCBI taxonomy): domain Eukaryota; kingdom Fungi; phylum Ascomycota; class Leotiomycetes; order Thelebolales; family Thelebolaceae; genus Pseudogymnoascus; species Pseudogymnoascus verrucosus. The sequence continues at coordinate 187,746 of NW_017263672.1, forward strand.
CATCGTGACACAGGCGAGATTTCCTTCAGCCTTATACAGAGAAATTTGTAAACACTGACAGGCTCATATCTTTAATTCTGTGCAGCATGCGCCTGGTTGTCTTGAATTGTCATCATCATTGTGATATGTCAGCTTGTCCGCCGTGATTCGGCCGAATTAGCCCGGTTTTGTGGAGTTCTCAAAAATCCCGTCAAATTTTGACCATATCAGATAGAACAGAGAGAACATGACATGAGAAACAATATGAAATTTAACACCACCTATAATACATTAAACGACCTTTTTAATGATTATAAGTTCAAGATCCCGAAATATGTCTGAACCAGGGATGTGTGACAGCACCATCAAAGTCACGTGCATACGTATTTCCTCGGAGCTCGGCTCATCATAATTCCGCATCCCAGAGAAATGTTCGCGAGTCCATCAACGGGGTGACCTCCAAGAACGGCAGCAGCAACTCCCAATTCGACCGCCAACCTCTTCCCAGACAGAGCGCGACGCCGCAGAGCCACTACAGCCATGCCGCCCAGGCTCCCCTCCCAACCGATTCTCTATTTCACGCGCTGCTTCTCCACCACCCCACAAACCCTCGCCAAGTCGACAGAGAAGCGCCTGGCTTTCGAACACAGCGCCATCCCGCCATACCCCTACGGAGCCTCGAGATGGTATAAGCAGTCCAACTTTGGCCTGTACGGCATGCAGAAGATTCGCTTCGGAAACATGGTGTCTGAGAGGAACGAGATCAAGACCCGCCGCTACTGGCGACCGAACGTGCACCAGAAGCGCCTGTGGAGTGTGGCCCTCGGGAAGTTCTTGAGGTTGAGAGTCACAGCTAGGGTGCTGAGGACGGTTGATAAGTGTGGTGGACTTGATGAGTACCTGTTGGGCGACAAGGCAGGGAGGATCAAGGAGCTCGGAATGGGGGGATGGAAGTTGAGGTGGAGAGTTATGCAGTCCGAGTCTGTTAAGGAGAGGTTTAGAGCCGAGCGAGAGGCGCTGGGCCTGCCGCCGAAGGAGGAGGTGCTTATTGGAGAGGATGGGCTGCCAGTCACGCAAGAACAGGTTGCAGAGGAGATACAGAAGTACGACGATGCGCTAGCTAAGGATGTGGAGATTGATATTGGCGAGGACGAGCCTGAAGTTAAGGATGTACAGTTTATGGCCGAGGAGGGAAAGCCGGGAAAGGTTACGGTATAGAGGGATATTAGAATCATGAGCCGGTTTGGCTTTGTACGATCAATGTAAAACAACATGTTACCTTCACCCATATCGAAAATGCGTATATATCATAAATGCGGTCATGATTTTGTCAGCAATGAATTCCATGATATTATTTGGGGCTTGCACCTTTATATAGATTCATCATCCATCGTACAAGGCTCAAGCAAGTCTGACACCAGCCTGTCTCTGCTTTTTCAACTGTTGGCCAACGGCGCCGCTCATGCCCGTCAGCTGGCTGGAGTCCAGTAAACTCTGTGCCTCTCTCCTCTTCTCGTCCTCAATCTTCTTCAACAACTTCTCTGTCTTCTGTTTGCCGCTTCCCTTGCCATGGAACTGATGACTAAGGTGCTTGAAGGCTTCTTTCTGGTTCATATTTCGCCCGAACTCATCAGTATATTTAAGCTCCACATTCGGCCTATATTCCTTATTGAAATGTTCCGCAAGTTGCCTCGACTCCTGCTGATCACGGTAGGTGTTCTGCTGGCGTGCGTAGTCCTCCTTCTCTCGTGCGGACATTCGGTCGAGGCGCCCAGTGGCACGATCCCTCTCACGTTGCTGGCGTGCCTTGAGTTCGGCGGCAGCTTCCCTCCGCTGCTTCTCGGCGAGGAAAAGTTGCTTCTCTCTGAAGATGGCATTGCGATCACCAGATTCCGAGGTCTTGAGAATACCTCTATCCTTGAGGAGCTTCAGTGTCGAACCTAGGCCCTTATCAAGGGTGGCCTCGTCATCCATTCCCATACTGGAAATATTCTCCTCCTCGCGCTTGAGGCGCTCCTGCAAATCCTCGTGATCTTCAATATTAGCATATGATTGCTGCTCCATATTGACATCTCCATCTTCGTCTGACTCTGCGCCCATCGTTGTAGCGATATCTGTGTGTTTCGGTGCAACGCGCGGCCTCTTAACTTCCGGTGCCTCTGGCTTCTGAAGATTGGCTACAAATTCCGAGGTCTCATCTATCACAAGCCCCGTCGACTCTTCTTCTTCAGTAGTGTCAGGGGTAGCAGCTTCCGCACGAAGTTGCTTTGCGATATCCTCGGGCCTGACTCGCTTCCTTTTCTTGAGCGCATTCCGCCGTTGTGCCGCAAGTGATGCTTGTAGGTCGTCGTCATCAACGAATGAGACGTCTTCGTATGTTCGCTTCTTTATAATCCGGGCTCCCGAGTCAATTTCCATATCGTTGCTATCCGCTAGTACTTCATCCACTGGTGGGACAATGTCGTCTTCATCGACGGCCCTCTGCCTTGTAGACTTGGCCTTCTTCTTCTTTGGCTTGCGGATCTTGATATCTGCAGCATCTATATAATCAGAAGATGGCTCGTCCTCTTGAAAAAAATTAGCACTGAATCGTTCCCAATAGCCGTACAAAGACTTACTCAAAAAATCAAGGCTGATAGCCTTTGGTTTCATTCCCAGTGTTGCGCCACTTTTGATCGCTTCCAGTTGCTCTTTTGTGCTTCCCTGCCCATCCAGAGTGAACCTGCTGGATTTTTTGCCCTCAATCTCAACATCATAATGCGATAAAATGGTCCTATCCTCCGAGTCATCGATATCGTTGGGGTTGTAAACCGGCTTCTTCTTCTTCAATTCCAACAAATCCTTGAGCTTTTCCCGCTCTCTCAGATCTGTGTTCTCCAGCTCATCTCCTTCCTCTTCATTCTCGTCAATAGTTGTGTCCTTCAGGGTAAGGACGTGGTCCTCTCCTTCCTGGAATGTGCCCAGCTCATGGCCAACCTTGACTCCCGCGAGATCCTTTTCCGTATATTCCGCTTCCTTCTCAGCCTCTATTCGTTCCTTTTCGAGTTTTCGAGCCTTCTCAATCTCGCGTTGGCGCTTCTTTTGTTTGATGAGCCAGCTCTTAGCATCCTGGTCGCCCTCGTCGGCCTCCCCGAGGCCCTTGCCTTCGAGTTTGGCGAATCGTCTCGCAGCATCGCGAGCCTTCTTGATGGCCTCTGCTTTCGCATCCCGCTTGCGCCTGGCTTCTTCGGCATCTTGAAGCTTCTGGTAATTCGCGTAGCTTTCTGCTTGTCGCGACTCAAGAGTGCTCGCCACTTCTTCGTCGTCCGGAGAGGATTTGGTGGCGTCTTTGAAAACGGGCCCGACTCCTGGTACTGGCAAAGGCGCCAGTCCCAGTGATATACGAAGTCGATTCGTTTCTTCGATAGATATTGCGCTCGCCATATTGAGTTGTGAGTAGGTGGACTTTTGAATCGTTGTGTTGGTTCAAATCCAGTCCGTTGTGATGGAGGCAACGAGGCGACATGAGGCTGAGGCTACCAATTTCAGTATCTTGGCATGACGGGCGCATGCGCTAGCTTACTAAGCTAAGCCAGTTTAGCGTCTACAACTATTCACTTTTCCACGCGCCTTCATCTTCTTCACATTATATTCCAGATTTGAAGCCAGTGATTGTTTTATTTGGCTGCCTGGATCTATGAAGTGAAGTTGATTATTGAATTAGTTTGGCCGCCTATACAGGCTTGCTGAGGTCAAAATGCCAATTTCCCATCAACAGATCTCTATACTGGTACTTCCAAAGCTTAGACTGGTGATACAATCTGGATTTTGATGATGAGATATTCAGGGCCTCATATTCTACTTACTTTTTCCTGTGGTCATTCCGTTGTGAGATTGGGATATGCTACATGCACCGTCTTCGGGCTGCCTGTTCTTTTGCGAAGAAGCCCTTTAAGGGGCAGTTCAGCAGATGATCGATTCGATGAAGACAGAGATGCAGAGTGAAGACGGATGTCGGCACCGTGAGCCATAGACACCCTGTGCGGTTTGGAAGAGTGATTATTTTATTCACATATCCCACTTGCTGAGCGATATATCGAAACCGACGATAGCTTCAAAAGCGCGCTGTGGCTTATTCCTCACTTTCTTACCAACTCTCAGGCACAATTCGAACTGCCAATAGGGCCGAATTACTCTGTGAAAGGGCTGGATAAATTGGATTCATATCCCGTCTCACCAGCCACTTCCGAGGCTCTTTTGATGCCCCTCTGGCCAATATGGCGCCTTCGACAGTGGATAATATGGCCTACAAGACCACAAAATCACTACATCGGGCCGTTCCTGAAAAAAGCAACATTGTAGTGCATATCCCACATGCGAGAAGCAGCATGCCAAACTCGTTTTTTTCATATATAGCCACTAGTAATAATCATCGGACGGCAACTATTGACCGCCGGAGGCGTGCCGTGGACGCCTTTAAACCCCCCTGTAGGGCTTATTGATCCTGCGGCTTGGCTAAGAATCACGTCGTATGCCCATCGAGACACCCCATTTACACCATTATCCTGTATGATCGGCTTCTTTAATCGGCTAAGACTACGCGTGGCAGTGTGATGAAGAAGGCTATTTAGCGGCGTTTCCTCGGCGAGCGGCTGATCCATGGGGAAATCTGCAAAGTTCCTTGAATAGACGTGATAATACCTGTACGCGCATCCGTAGCTGCCGAGTGTCGGCCGCATAAACGAATAAACAAGTGAGGGGCATGTCTTCAATGGCAAGAGTAGCCGCGCGCACTATATATTAGAGTGCAGAGACTCCACGATCGGCACGTAACGGCAGGCACCGAGAAATCGGATTGGTGGTGCTGGAAAAGCCCTAGGAAAAGGGCCGTCTCGTCCTGTTCACGAGTTGCATGGATGCTTTTTTCAGTAAGCTTTTCCCCGCGCACGTGGAAATAATCAATATGGGGACCCCGCATCGGCGCATATGCACGGCGGGTCCTTGCTTTTACAGTGCGTTGGGCTCACGAGATGTTCCGTTCACGAGACAGTTGTAAGCTGCCAAAGTCAACGGTGATGGATGCACTGAAACAACCCCGATTGAAAGTGACTGTATTGCCGTGAATTAACGGATGACTTGTACAGGTCGTAGCTTCCTCATTTTATCTTCGCGAATCACATCAGACAAACAGACATGTGCTCCATGATGTAAGTGAGGAAATGGGATATTGGCGGTAAGTGAGACATTTTGGCTCAGGTGCCGACACGAAGTCGCACTCGACGCCACAAACTGCCACCGAAGCCCACCTCTTAGCTTGCCCATCCAGGAGGACAGAGCCCACTATCGCCGCATCATTTCCGCTTTTAGTTGTTCCTCTTAGCTTGCCCATCCAGGAGGACAGAGCCCACTATCGCCGCATCATTTCCGCTTTTAGTTGTTCGCCGAGAAGATGGCGCCTCTCTCCAGGTACGATAGATACGATATAGGCTCATTAAGATGCCTTCGCAGGCTTCACTGTCGGCCCGTCTTGACCCCACTGACATTTGTCTCTGAATAGACGGGTCCAAGACTCAAATCCTCTATATAAGTCTCATGAGGGCGCTCTTCATTCAGCTCCCTCTTCATCGCCGATCCCACTTCGCTTCTTCCATAATCCCTTCACCATCAAGTTCATCATGTTTGGACTTGGCCCTGCCCTCTTGGTGAGCCTTCTGGCCTTCCAGAATGCACTCGCATTACCTGGCACTAGCCGTGCCCATATCGAGAAGCGTGATCTCAATTCCTGGATCACGACTCAAAGCCCTTATTCCTTGACGAGACTGCTCTGTAATATCGGTGCAGACGGATGCGCCGCTTCGGGTGCTGCGTCCGGAGCAGTCGTTGCTTCCCCGAGCAAAAGCTCGCCAGATTGTGACTATTTCCAAACCACCTCCCTGATGAACCTCTCTAACGAAATCTAGATTGGTATACCTGGTCACGGGATTCAGCTCTTGTCTTCAAATACCTCGTGGATAGGCTCGGGAATTCATACGATGCAAGCCTGCAGACTAAGATTCAGAATTATATTATCTCCCAGGCCAATCTCCAGGGTGTCACGAACCCGTCGGGCTCGCTCGATACCGGGGCTGGGCTTGGAGAGCCAAAGTTCAATGTTGATCTCACTGCCTTTACAGGAGCCTGGGGCCGTCCGCAACGCGATGGCCCAGCCCTTAGAGCTGAGGTTCTGATCGGCTATGGAAACTGGCTGGTCGACAATGGTTATTCTGCTACTGCAGTGTCTTCAATCTGGCCAGTCCTTGTCAACGACCTTGCCTATGTTGTCCAATACTGGTAAGGGTGACTTCCATCATCAAAGCCTTGTTCTATGCTAATCATCCATAGGAACCAGGGTGGATTTGACTTGTGGGAAGAGGTGAATGGAAACTCCTTCTTCACCACAGCCTCCCAGCACCGTGCTCTTGTAGAGGGTATTGCATTCGCAGCTAGAATCGGCAAGACCTGCAACAACTGCGCCACTGTTGCACCACAGATCCTTTGCTACCAGCAATATTACTGGACTTCCAACGGCAACTACATTATTTCTAACATCAATGTCAACAACGGGCGCACTGGAAAGGATGCTAACTCCATCCTGACCTCAATCCACAGCTTCGACCCCGCAGGTGGTTGTGATGCTGCCACGTTCCAGCCGTACGTTTTGAAGATCTGAAGAGTACAAAGCTGTCGCTAACGTTTTCTAGATGTTCTGACCGTGCTCTTGCAAACCACAAGGCCGTCACCGACTCGTTCAGATCCGTATACTCCATCAACTCTGGAATCGCCCAAGGAGCTGCAGTTTCAGTTGGCCGCTACTCGGAGGATACTTACTACAATGGAAACCCTTGGTACCTGGCCACCTTCGCCGCCGCAGAGCAGCTTTACGACGCTCTCTACCAATGGAACGCCGTCGGAGCTATCGCCATCACTGACGTGTCTTTGGCCTTCTTCAAGGACCTTTATTCCTCGGCAGCAACCGGAACATATCAGAAGGGCAGCACCCAATACACCGCAATCGTCGCAGCCGTAAAGACCTACGCCGATGGTTACATGACCAAGGCACAGGCATACACACCTTCAAGCGGAGCCCTCGCCGAGCAATATGACCGCTCGAGCGGATCGCCCCTCTCCGCCGCCGACCTTACATGGTCATATGCTGCATTCCTGAGCGCAAGCGACCGCCGCGCTGGTATCGTCCCTGCCTCCTGGGGCTCGATCAACGGCAACACGGTTCCCTCTGGCACCTGTGGAAACTCCGCATACACCGGGTCTTACTCCAAGGCCTCGGTCTCATTCCCCGCTAACCAGACTCCTGGGACAGCCGTGCCAACCTCCACGGCCACAGGAACGGCTACGGGAACTACATCCGCGCCGGCTTCTACTTCTACTTCATGCGTGGTTCCTGCCACGGTCGCGGTCACATTCAACGAAGTGGTAACCACCGTCGTCGGCCAGACCGTCAAGATCGTCGGATCCATCTCGCAACTCGGCAGCTGGAACACCGCTAACGCTATCGCCCTGTCTGCCAGTGGATATACGAGCAGCAACCACCTCTGGAGCATCGCGCTTAACTTGCCATCTGGAACGACGTTCCAGTACAAGTTCATCAACGTTGCGTCGAATGGTGCGGTGACGTGGGAGTCGGATCCTAATCGCCAGTATACGGTGCCAGCTACGTGTGATACGACGGCTACTGTTGCTAGTAGCTGGAAGTGAGCGGAAATCATGAGGCGGAGATGGATGCGCGAGTCTGGGGGTTGCTTTTGATTGTGAGAGCGAATAGCGAAAATAAACAAAGTCGGGCGGATTAAGCGGGGTGGTTATTATATATAAGGGGCGAGTTCGTTTACTCTGTACATAGAATACCTATTAGTTATCAAATGCATGCGAGGAATTTCATCTCTTAATCTGCGGTTCTCACATTGCTTGTTCCTGGTTCCTGGCAGCGGCTTATAAGTTATCACAGCCTCGTCGCGTTGACATCCACAAGGCTGACACCCATCACAGCCTCGCCACCCAACCCCCACCTTGCCATCAACATACAGCCATACAGACAGTTCCACCACAAGATCTCCCCATAAATCTGCCATCTATACAAACCCCCACAATGTCCCATCACTGCCATGATGAACACGATGGCCACGGCCACTCCCACGGCGACGACGGCGCCCACGACCACAGCGACGACATCACCCCCGCGATCCAGCACTCGCTATACCAACACATCGACTTCGACGCCATCACGACGCTGAATGAGGCTGTTGCTGGGTCTGGGGCGGCGGTGGTGAAGAAGACGTGGGCGGAGCGGTTGGAGGATGTGCCGGAGGTGGGGAGTGATGCTGATGAGCAGCTTTTGATGCATATTCCGTGAGTCGTCCTCCCCTCGCCAGACACCCCGGCGGCCCCTCCACAAACCCCCCCCCGAACAGTTCTTGGGTGGGCGCGGCTGTTACTGGTGGTGGAATTTAGCAGGAGCTGATCTGACTGAACCGCGTGGCAGGTTTACGGGCCAAATCAAGCTTCACTCGATACTAATCCGCACCTCTCTCTCCCCTTCCGCCCCCCGCACACTCAAACTCTTCATAAACCGCACCGACATCGACTTCGACCTCGCCACCCAACTCCCCCCCACGCAAACCCTGCACCTCTCCCAAACCTCCGAGATCCAAGATATCCCCATCAAGCGCGCCTTATTCGGTAAAGTGCAGAGCTTGACGCTGTTTTTTGAGGATAGTTTTGGGGAGGGGGACGAGGAGGTTAGTAGGGTGGGTTATGTGGGGTTTAGGGGGGAGTGGATGAGGTTGGGGGGGGCGCCGGAGGGGGTGCTTTATGAGGCTGCGGCGAATCCGAGGGATCATAAGGTTAAGGGGGTGGGGGCGTTGGGGATGGGGAGTCGGTTGGGGGGGTGAGGGGGAGGGGAAGGAGGGGTGATGAGATAGGGTTTGGGGAGGAGGGTTATAACTGAAGATGCCATGGGATGAAAAGGGGATAGGATGGGAATCGAATTGGTCGTTGGTATGATTCAAGGTAACTCTGGACAGAAGTTACAGTACTCGTTTTGAGTTGCGAGACTTGGGAGAAGCGGCAGGGCCACAGCTGGGTTGTGAAAGCTATCATTATTAGTAGTAACTATGATTACTGAGGCATATGCAGATATAATGCAAACCTCCTAACTTAGAGCTGTTCAGGTACTCTTGAGAAGTTAAACTACCATGCCTTATCCCACAAAATAGGATTAAAAAGAACGAACACTTAAATCCCAAAGACACCTGTATACCACACCCTCCCATCTCGTCTCGTACAACTCCACCCCGCGTTATGCATATCATATGTATATGCAAGGTGGACCCCCTACTCCCACATCTCTCACAGCCCAACCCACCCAGGTAATGAGTCATATATCACCTCCACAACCCGACCCATCGACTACAAGAACCCACACAAGCAGTCTCCTCCCATCAAATCAAAGCAATTTGGCGCAGCGGAAGCGCGCCGGGCTCATAACCCGGAGGTCGCATGATCGAAACATGCAATTGCTAATTCTTTTGTGGTTTTTTTTGTCTTTTTGTTTTTATTTTTTATTTTTATTTCGGCAGTACTGTATTTTTTGGAGGGGTGGGTTTGCCGAGGGGTAAAAGTGCGAGGCTGAGGGGGAAGGCTGAGGGTGGTTTTTTTTGGGTGGTGATGATGCTCGCTTAGGGCTAGCGATGGGATTTTTATATGGAAGATGAAGGTGGGTGATCTGGGGAGCCTGGTTTACGCCATATGTGTTTTATATGGCGCAGTAGCAGTAGGGTAGCCAGAACCGAGTGAGGCATGCAGAGTGAGGGATGAGGGATATTCTAAAAAACCCCTTTCAAAGTCTGCGGGATTATCACAGCCAGCCACACACATCTGCTGCCTGGCCTGGTGCGGCTGTTTTGTCAACCTCAGCCTTGCATGAGCCGATGGATAGCCGCATCATATACATATATACGGTAAGCGATGCCTTGGACAGTGGGAGGAAGATTGCCCCGGAATATGGGGGAAGAAGGGGTATGTTGTATGAGGCGGTGGATGCCGTGGCTTGCATGGAGTGGAGGAAGGGGCGTTTTTTTCTGGAGGGAGGGTGAGGTTGAGTGTGGGGAGTACGGTGGTAGTGGTAGTGGTGGTGGTGGTATGTGGTGAGGGGAGGGAGGGGGTTCGGGTAGCGGCGTATTGACAGCTACTTTGGCGACCGAGTCATGGTATGGCGTAATGTGGCTAGTAAATAGAGTCTATGCCTTCACTCACTTCATCTAGTATGGTGCCTGTTACTTCACCATATAATAACAATTTCCTCACTCATACCTCTCTCTTCTCTCTATTTTCCTGTTGTCGCCGTTTTTTACCTCACATGAAGACATATAATACTCGGCTCCAGACCGTTATCGATAAGAAACCACCCACAGTGAAAAAGCCGGACGTGCCCGCGCATCCATCCATCCCCACCAAATCCGTTTTTTTACACAAAAACAGTACGTACTCCATGCACAAATATACCATCTTAGTACTAACTTTACTCCAGTATCCAGTCCTTTGTGAGTCCAGAATTCTCTGCCTGGTCCTAAATGTCCTAAATCCCACTTTAATATCCCACTCCAGCTCCTACTTGCTCCTCTTTGCTCCATCCTTCTAAGCCCTTTGAGCCTTCTAAACCCTCTAAGCCCTCTAAGCCCCCCTCAATCCTGTACACAGCTCACAAAGAGGACCAGGGCCATCAAGCCGAACTCCCCACACCCGCTCTAGAGTATTCTACCCACTACCACCGCTTTTACCAGCCTTTTACAGCCTTTACCAGCCTTTACCACCCTTTACCAAATACCTCCAAAAGTACCCTACCACCCAATTCACTACTATAAGGTACTTAACACCCACAATTGCCCACTGCCAAATTAGCCTTGCCCACCACCCTCAATCGTCATCCCCCCATCAATCAACCACCCACCACCACACATCCACCTTAACTACCAACAACCTGACCTAACCTCGTTCCCCCCCTTCCACCACCACCACCCCCTCCTCTTCCCGCATTCACGAAATTCCTCACTTTCAAACTCGCGTGCCTGTGCAAATTCATATTTATTTGTTAAAACCCTCAACCACATCTCGACACTTTCGTGAAATCCTCATGAATATTGACTTCTAGCCCACCATCCAACCCTATCGACCCTCCCACCTCGCCCACCGCCGACCCCGCACCTCCAATAGACACATTGCGATAATTTTCTCACCAACCCTTCTCTCAACCACTACGACTACGCGCTTGCCTGTCTGAATATCAGTGGTGTTGCAAAGTGCTCAGAATATCAGTTCGCCATGGGCCAGACTCTCTCAGAGCCGGTTGTTGAAAAGGTGTGTGGTGTTTCTTTCTGCCTGTTATTTGGGGGCTGTGTGGTGTGGGTGGACGTGTCGAACTTTTCGGGTTGGCGACAACAATGGCCTTTCGTGACGAAATACGGTGTATATCATTGCAGTGGATGGGGATATACTATTTCCGCGTGTCGAGGCTGGGTTTGTGGTTGTTTGGGAATGCAGAGAGACGTGCGGGTTTACCAACGGATGTTTGTGCTGACTCTTCCCTTTCTCACAGCACTCGTCCAGCGGCGGTGATGAGCGACTGATATACGGAATCTCATGTATGCAAGGATGGCGTATCAGCATGGAAGATGCGCATGCCACGATTCTTGATCTACAGTCCCAGTCCGACAAGCCCAGGCAAGACGCGCCCGCAGATGAACGGCTCTCGTTCTTCGGAGTATACGACGGACACGGCGGAGCAAAGGTGGCCTTGTTCGCAGGTGACAATGTGCATCAGATCATCGCGAAGCAGGAGGCGTTCAAGAGAGGCGATATCGAGCAGGCGCTGAAGGATGGGTTTTTGGCGACGGACCGTGCGATTCTGAATGGTTAGCTTTGCTGCGCGCTGTAGACGTCATTCATCTTTGCTGACGTTCTAGATCCACAATACGAGGATGAGGTCTCTGGTTGCACGGCTACGGTCGCAATCATCTCGGGAAAGAAGATCTACGTGGTAAGTTGTGGAGCGTATCTCGTGCCATTGTACGTGCTAATTGAGACAGGGTAACGCTGGAGACTCAAGAACCGTGCTGGGAGTAAAGGGACGCGCAAAGCCGCTCTCCTTTGACCACAAGCCGCAAAACGAAGGTATATATACTGCGGAACTCATGAAAGAGACCCAATCTAATGCGATATAACAGGCGAGAAGGCCCGTATCACGGCCGCTGGTGGCTTTGTTGATTTCGGAAGAGTCAACGGCAACCTGGCGCTCTCTCGTGCTCTTGGTGACTTTGAGTTCAAGAAGTCACATCAACTGGCGCCCGAGCAACAGATTGTCACCGCATACCCCGACGTAACGATCCATGACATCTCCGAGGACGATGAGTTTGTGGTTGTTGCCTGTGATGGTGAGATTGGAGGCACATGAGACGTGGATTCTGGATTCTGCTAACACTGAAAAGGTATCTGGGATTGCCAGTCTTCGCAGGCTGTTGTCGAGTTTGTGAGGCGTGGAATTGCCGCCAAGCAGGACCTCGAGAAGATCTGTGAGAACATGATGGACAACTGCCTGGCCTCCAACTCGGAGACCGGCGGCGTTGGTTGTGACAACATGACCATGGCAGTCGTTGGTATCCTCAACGGGCAGACCAAGGAGGAGTGGTACGAGAAGATCGCACAGCGAGTTGCCAACGGGGAAGGCCCATGCGCCCCTGTTGAATATGGTCAGGACGGTTCATTATTCCCGGAGTTATTCTTCACTAATGCGTGGACAGCTGAGTTCCGCGGCCCCGGCGTTCACCACAACTTCGACGACAGCGACAGCGGGTACGACATGGACATGGACCAGCGGTCGAGAAACGTCGTCGCTGGCGGTAAGAAGGGGCGCATCATCCTCCTCGGCGACGGGACCGAGATCCTCACGGGCCCCGAGGACGCGGAGATGATCGACAACGAGGAGGAGGAGGAGGACCTCGCGAGCCAGGCACAGCCCGTCAAGGGCGAGGAGCACGACCACGTGCCGCTGCCGACGAGCGCCGCGATCCCGGACAAGATTACGAGGCCGATCGTCGACGTGAAGGAGAAGATACAGAATGTGGTCAAGGGAGAGGCGAAGAGCGAGTAATCGGGGGAATAGATTAATCTGCCATATATTTGGCCCTCGTGCGCGCGCGGCAGGGAGGTGGAAGGAGGAGTGCAGGTGTAGTGGGCGTAATCGTGCATTGCTGTGCTGCTGTGGTGGAGCTGGAGCTGGGGCGATCTATCCCGGGAGGGAGGGCGCGGGAGGGATAGGGCTGGCTTGGCTGGGGAGGGGAGAGGATGTGGAGAGGGGGGACGGGGCGGCCACCAAGGCCATTTTGGGCAGACGATGATGAGATGATGCAGCGAGCGTTCTGTGGCTGCTGCTACTGCTGCGGCAGGCACATCTACGGAGGGCACTGACGAGCTGACGAGCTGAAAACACTTTTTTATTTCTTGCTTGTCTGTCTCCCCAGTGCGGAGTTTCCTTTTTGTCTCGGGTGCGAATCATACCAGCGCGTTCTTGTTGTCCGATGGGGTCCTGTTCGATTGCGCATACATGCTGCTGTCCGTCTAGGGAGGGGGGTGGTATAGACTTAAGACTCTAGTTTTCGAAAGCATTTTTTGTATTTTCTGAAGAGTGATTGATTGAGGGGGGGTTGATTTGATGTCTGGTGTGGTTTAATGCCTTGAGAGGTGAAACTGTTGAAGTATCCCAGGCGTCTGGGTTGGTGGTACAAGGTAATTCGCCATCCCAGTGTGCTCAGTAAGTAATCCAGTGAAAACCATCCGTATACGAAAACATAAAGAACTGTACCGCGTCACAATTATAAATGAAATGAGGAAAAAGGAAATTATGATATTATCCAAAAAAGCAAACCCCAGCAAACCAACTTCCACACTTCGCGCTGTGGCGGTCTTTCACCCGTCCGTTGTGGCTGGTGTCTGTCGTCCCAGGTCCTCTAGCTTGCATTGAAATGACGAGCTCGCGCTTGCTTGCGAAAGGTGGAGTGGGGGTCCGGGGCACGAAACTTGGCCAGGGAACGCGAAACAAGCGAAATATATTTAAGCGGTCGGGAGACCACCGTGGTCGGTCAGCTAGGAATGACATAGCTCCGTCTGTCGACAACTCTCTCCTCCATTTTCCCAATTCGTCAGACGCTACTTTAATTATCTCGACCTGATCGCGTTTTATAGAGAGTGGATTTGTTCTTGAGCGTTCCGATTGATCTTCTGCGCGATACTAATAAGGATCTGCGACAACGGCGAGCTTGTCCACCTACCCGAAAATAAAAGGAGGTCTACTGGGAGCTCAATCAAGGAAGTTGTAGGCTCAACACACCAGCCTTCGCAATTGAATTCTACGAAGCTACTATCTCTACAATCCCATTCAACACCGGGCCAAAACTCTTCGCGTCCCCTAACTTCCACCCAACCACCACACACACAAAATGTCCTCCGCATCATCCCTCAACTCCGCCCCCCCCGCCGCCGCCGCCCCAGCCGGAAAACGCAAGCGCGACGCGCCCATCACCCTTCAACCCTCCTCTCGCGACGCCTCGGGCGAAGAAACCACCGCGCCGCCACTGAACCAGCATCACAAGAAAGGCGGGCCGGGAGGACTCGCGATCGAGACCCAGCGGAAGCGTCAGCGGTCCGGATTGGCGACGGAGAGGTCGGTGGGTAGTGCAGACGAGGAGGAGGATGAGGAGAGCAGCAGTAGTGTTGGGCTGGGAGGGGATGCGATGGCGGCGCCGCCGGTGGGGAGGTTGACGGATCCGGTGGGGTATAAGACGAATGCGCCGCCTGAGGGGAGGGCGGTGAGGGTTTATGCTGATGGGGTGTTTGATCTTTTTCATCTGGGGTGAGTTTGGTGGCTTCTTTCTTCGTGATGGTGGGGTTGAGGTGTGTGTGCTGACTGGGGATAATAGACATATGCGCCAGCTCGAACAGGCGAAGAAGGCTTTCCCGGAGGTATACCTGATTGTTGGGGTGACGGGGGATAAGGAGACGC
Organism: Pseudogymnoascus verrucosus; assembly: GCF_001662655.1. NCBI lineage: Eukaryota > Fungi > Ascomycota > Leotiomycetes > Thelebolales > Thelebolaceae > Pseudogymnoascus > Pseudogymnoascus verrucosus. The sequence continues at coordinate 202,810 of NW_017263672.1, forward strand.
ACAAGCGTAAGGGCTTGACTGTGTTGTCTGGACAGGAACGCGCGGAGACGGTGCGTCACTGTAAGTGGGTGGATGAGGTGATTGATAATTGCCCGTGGATTGTCACACCGGCGTTCTTGGAGGAGCACCAGATCGACTATGTCGCGCACGATGACCTGCCATATGGAGCGGACGAGGGCGATGATATCTACAAGCCGATCAAGGAGGCGGGCAAGTTCCTCGTCACCCAGCGCACGGAGGGCGTTAGCACCACTGGGATTATCACGAAGTAAGCAACCCCCCCCCCAATTTCCCCCCACACACCCCGCTCATAACTAACCCCCCCTTCCCAGGGTCGTCCGCGACTACGAGAAATACATCGCGCGCCAATTCAAGCGCGGCACCTCGCGCCAGGAACTCAACGTCTCATGGCTCAAGAAGAACGAGCTGGACCTCAAGCGCCACGTGGGCGAGATCCGCGACTCCATCCGCAATAACTGGACCTCGACGGGCCAGGAGCTGGGGAAGGAGCTACAGCGCTTCTGGCAGCCTAGTCGGCCTGCTAGTCCGATGCGGGGGCTGAGCGGGGGGGCGGAGGGGGGTGCGGTGGGGAGTCCGAGGGCGTTGGGACATCTTAGGGAGAGGTTGGAGTTGCCGGGGGGGTGGGGAAATGGGAATGGAGGGGATTTTGCGACGGGGTATAGTTTGGGACTTATTGGGGGGGTGAGGTCGTGGGTATGTGTTCTCTCCCTCTTGGGTTTATGGGTCGAGGAATCATGGATAAGGGCTAATGGGAGTAGATGACACGCAGCCGCTCGTCGAACAGGAACAGTCGCCAGGGAAGCGATGATAGCGATGCCGATGACAGTGATGAGAAATCCCCCAACGATGAGAAGTCGCCTACGAGGGGCCGCACGGGAAAGGCGGACACGACCGCGAGCACAAGCCGTGATGAGGAGACTGCACAAGCATGAATAGTTCCAGATCCTTAATAGGCTTTTACGCTGCTGGATCGAGTGGGGTGGGTAGTAGATAGAAAGGTTTTGCTCGTGGCAAGCGACCGTGTGTGTCTGGGAAATGTTGTTCTCTTCGAATCAGCTGCCGCGTAGCTGTGTGTTCAAACCAAGTTATTATTTTATTTCTCGTGGGTTTTTTTCTTGGCGCAATGGGAAAGCAGGGAGAGCGGTAGATAAAAATATTATAAAATGGCTGGATCGGATATATATGGCTTGTATTGTAGAAAAGTGGTGGGCGAGCAATGCTGATTCTGAAGGGGCCGAGGCTTCACGATGTTTTATCAAATTTCTTGGCTGTCTCTGGGCTCCTCTATGATGTCTTTGGCCGGCTGTCTTCCCCACGCTTGGTCTAGAGATGCAAGTGCTAAAGACTCGAGGCCTGTAAAGCGATCATCTTCATCCTCAAGCAGAAAGTTTTCAGAGATCCATTTCCCGTGTTGAGCACTCCCCGCACCTGTGCGGAGGCGGCTGTGGGTAAGTGGGGCAATAGCATCATTTACCCCTCCTTATAAAGGTTTCAAAGATACGAGAAGCGCCCTCTTATCCTAACTCCAACCTCTATCATCAGAGTAGCTCTGCAAACATTACCAAGTAAACCTCATTATCTCATATTTTAAACCATAACCACCCACCATGTCCGCAAAAACCACCATCAAAGTCCCCCACCTCGGCGGCATCGACGTAGGTTACCGCCTCTCCAACAACAGCGTCGACGCCACAAAACCCACCGTCGTCCTAATCAACTCCATGTGCACGACCTCCTCCCTCTACAACGAGCAATTCAACAGCAAGTCCCTCACCGATGCCGTGAACCTCCTCGCCATTGAGCCGCTAGGCCACGGCGCTACTACCTCAGCCACAGAGCACTTCACGTATTGGGACACGGCGACTATGGCGTTGCAGGCTATGGAGGCGTTGGGGGTGGAGAAGGCTTTTGCGCTGGGGACTAGTCAGGGGGGGTGGATGGTTGTTAGGATGGCGTTGTTGGCGCCTGAGAAGGTATGTCTTCCCTGCGGTATTCTAAGAGCAAGAGTGTACTAACTACCACCAAGATCCTCGGTCTCCTCCCCCTCGGAACATCCATGGACTACGAATCCGCATCCTCGCGCGAGAAGGGTTGCTGGGACCCTAAGACCAACCTCCTCCCCTTCTACCTGAAGTGGTCCGTCCCCAACCCCGACTTCGTAGTCGACGCCGTCTGGTGCGGTATGGTAGGCAGCCTCGGCTTTTCCGGGACCGTCAGCGCGGAGACGCTGGCGTTCTGGGATGAGACGGTGAGGGAGGTGTATAGTGGGGAGGAGGGGAGGAAGAGGTTGAGGATGGCGGTGATTTGTCTTCTAGAGAGGGATGGGTTGTTGTTGAGGTTGAGGGATGTGAAGTGCCCTGTGTACTGGTTGCATGTGAGTATTTTCTTGCTGGGTTGAGATGGGTGGGAGGCGATGTGCTGATATGGGGATAGGGACCTGAGGATCCGGTGTTTAGCAAGACTATTCCGGAGGAGCAGATTAAGCTCTTTACGTCGTCGCCGGAGGCGACGCTGACGATTGTTGAGGGTGCGGGACATTATCTTAATGCTACGAGTCCCAAGGAGACAGAGGAGGCTATTTTGAAGATGGTCAGCAAGTACGCTTAAATGTCATCATGGAGGGCTAAAGGATTCTTGTGGTTCTGGGGCCAGGAGTCAATATATAGGATTGGGCCTCAGGGGATGAATACTATGGATTGGAGCTTCCCCTTGATTTCTGTACATATCAATCACAGTACTGCATTTCATGTCTACTCCAACTAAAGTTGAAATGCATTGCCACCAGTGCTATATCGCATCATTTGCTTAAAATGCGCCCAATGGTCTTTATTGGCCTTCATAGCTAGAGACCCGATGATAGAGATCGGATTTGGCGGGGATATTAGCGCGGCGCGGACCGCAGGACCAGCCATTTATTATTGAACCCTAGAGCGACCCCGCACCCCTTTCCTGCAGTATGCTACATACGGGAATACTCGAGCTATAGATACATATACTCATAATGAGTCTTATCGCGCTACGGAGCATGTCCCACAATTATTTATGGGTGTCCCTTTAACTGTACACCAAAGAATAAATATGAGACCCAAAGCCTCGAAAGTCAGATGTTTTGCCTGCAACAACTTTGGAGTTTCATAAGGCTTCACTGAGAAGAAAGAAAAATAGCCTTCATCAATCGCTCATTCACGCCATTACGAAATCAATTCGAGGCCATATACCTTCAGACCTACTCCAACCACACACAATGGATTCTCCCAACTACCCACTGCCATCAGGGCTCCATCCCATCCCGCCCCATCTACTCGACTTACGCCCAGACTCCGAGGTTGACCATGATCTCCTACACCCCAAACCCGTCTCAGACGAGAAGAACGTCTGGTTTTTCTGGCACTCCGGCTACACGCAGATGCACCCCTACACCCAGCGAAACATCCGCGCCTGGCACCGGCGTTTCTCCAAGCAAGGCTGGACCATTCGCGTTCTCGATAGGCTATCCCCTTACCCTTTAAATGTGGCGAACTTCCTCGATATCTCAGACCCGGATACTTTCCCCCGTGCCTTTGTGGATGGCACTATTGGCGGAGACTATGCGCCGCAGCATACATCTGACCTCGTTCGCTGGCCGCTCCTGCTGAAGTATGGCGGAGTATATGCGGATGTGGGGCTGATGCAGATTGGGGACTTGGATAGGATGTGGCGTGAGACGGTCGGCAATCCGGCTTCGCCGTTTGAGGTGTTGTCGTATAATATGGGAGGCGTAGAGGGGCGAGGTCTGACGAATTATTTCCTGGCGTGTCTCCCTAATAATCCGCTGTTTGAGCGATGCCATAAACTGTTCCAGGCTTTATGGGCTGAGGACGGCGGGAAAACGAGCACCGACGGGATGCACAGCAGCCCATTGTTAAAGGGTCTGCCGATGATGGGAGGTTCATTTACGATTGAGGAGGAGGATAAAAAGATTGGACCGGAGGAGGTGAGCAAGATGTTGACGGATTATATCATTCAGGGGCAGGCTATGACAATGGTCATGGGCCTTGTTGACGACGAGGACGGCTGGAATGGACCTAAGTACGTTGCTGAGCACGTATATGCCATCGACTACATGGTGGGTTCGCAACTCATCAACGAGATCACAGGATGGGATGGGCGGAAGGCGTTCGATCTGATGTCGCTGTCGCTTCCCAAAGAAGGTGAGACTGAGAGCGCGGAACAAAAACAGGCAAGAGAAATAGTCGAGGCTTGCCTAGGGAAGAGTTTTGGGTTTAAGCTAGCTCATGGGTTGATTTTGAGAGTTTTCAAAGAGACTTTGGGGTCGTTATGGAGGAAGCACGAAGGGTCAGACGATATCCCCGGGACGTATGCGCATTGGTTCAGGCACGGGACTACGTATTGGAACCAAGATGGACTACCGCCAAGGTTGGAATTTGAGGTCATTGAGCCGTTTAAAAGTGGCCCATTGCTGAGAGAGGTGTAAATAGTGAGTTTTTGAAGGTGTAACGTGGACTTTATTTGGTTAGCTTCGAGAAGTAAATTTATATACTGATATTGGTAAGTTTACCAAGCAAACCCGCATATGTGACCTCATCCAGATCCTATCAAATTGTGAATATCCTTTTTCTGGCCTTTCTCCGCGGATATAATAATCATGGTGCAGTTATGGTTCAGTAATCAGAATAGAGTTGCAACTTAACAACTAGTCTGGCCCCTAATTACTCAACTATCGTGGCCTTAATCCAACCACAGGCGAGAGCAATACGTCAAAATTTATCACCTGAGCTTCTATAGGGCGCAACCACCTCACACAAAGCATTGGGGATGACGGATTATTCAGAAAGGATGGAACCGCGCATATAAAGTTTCCTGCGTCCCTCATTCTTCATTCATTACCTTTGTCGATTAAATTCATTCCATTACAAGACTGTCTCGAAAGCATTGTCACAAAATGCCAAGTTCCAAGGGAAAGATCTTGGTTATAGGTGGCACAGGTGCTCAAGGAGTACCGGTAGTAAAATGTATTACACTACTTCACTTCCATTGCTGTTGCTGACCCTTTCAGCTTTTGCGTCAGGTTCGAAATATGCCGTACGCGTTCTCACCCGAGATGCCTCATCTTCGTCTGCTTCTGAGTTGGCAGTAATACCTGGAGTGGAGATATTCGAGGGTGACTCCTATGATGAAGCCACCCTTCGCAAGGCGTTTGTTGGCATTGATTACGCCTTTGTGAACACAAATGGCTTTGCCATTGGAGAAAAGGCGGAGATCTACTGGGGCATCCGCATGTACGAGCTTGCCCGAGAATTTGGCCTGAAGCATTTTATTTATGCCGGTCTCGAGTATGCTTCGAAACTCGGGAACTTTGACCCAAAATATAGATGCGGCCATCTCGATGGGAAAGCCAAAGTTACAGACTACCTCTCCGCACAGCCGACAACCCCGATGGCGTGGTCAGTCTTGACCTCTTGTTTGTACATGGAAGGGCTCTCAGAGGTGCTTGCCCCTCACCCTGATCCGAATAACCCTGGTACGCTCATCTTCGCAGCCCCTCTTGGGACTGCGAAGTGCCCTCTCATATATCTCAAAGATTATGGAGACTATGCCCGCTGGATGCTCGATACACCTGCTCGGAGCAACGGGTTGGTGTTGCACGTTGCTACAGAGGACATCTCCTGGAAGGATTTGACTGCTGCCTTCACAGAAGTGACGGGTATAAAGTCAGTTTACAAGGACATCACCTTGGACGAATATTTCAAGCTTGGAGTATTTGAAGACCCAGAGGCGAAGGTTGGGCATTCGGTTACCCGCAATGATCCTACGTTATTCACTATCCGCGAGAACTACTCGGGGTTCTGGAATACGTGGAAAGATGAATTGACTAAGAGGGACTACAAACTTTTGGATGAGATTTTGCCCACAAGAGTGAAATCTGTGAAGGAATGGATGAAGAAGACAGAGTATAAGGGGAAGTCAGCACCAGTTCTGAAAGACTATCGTGATGGTGCTCGTACGAGAGGCGTTCGTCAGTAAAAAAAATGGAGCAGGCGGAACGTTGTCTAGGTATCATAAGCAGCATTTCCCACGAAGAGATATAATCAGGGTGCAGTTAAGTTTTAGTAATCAGAATAGAGTTACAACTCAAAACTAGTGTGATGAGGTGAACAGGTGATATTTAGGGTAATGGTCCTGAAATCTATATTTCTACGTATTTACAAGCAAACGTCATGTCATGCCACCTACATACTGCACAAAATGATATAAGAGAACTGGAAGCAGCATCTCCCCTGAGAGTGCAAGAAGCAATTGATCATCAAAAATGCCGCCTGGAAATACTAAGCCGAGTCCACGGATAGCGATTATCGGCGTTTGCCAGGTCGGCGCCGCTGCTGCCAACGCGCTCATCCTCGGCTCCGTCGCGACCGAGCTGGTCCTAGTTGATGTTAAAGTTGACCTGAGAGACAGCCAGGTCCGCGATCTCTCCGATGTGACCTACAGCCGCAACAGCGCTACGAGCGTGCGAGCCGGCACGCACCAAGAGGCAGGGCAGTGCGACATTGTTGTCATTACCGCAGGGTCAAAGTATTCTTTAGGTAATAGATCAAGTTGATATCCTGGGGGCGCGAGCTTATGTGATTTGTCAGGTCAACCTAGCATCGACCACATGTACCGGAACATTGCGACTATTCGGAGTGCAATCAAAGCAATGAAGCCATTTAGATCAGACACCATCTTACTCGTCGTGGCGAACCCTGTCGATCTTCTCACGTCCCTTGCTCAAGAGCTCTCCGGACTTCCGGCATGTCAAGTTTTGGGCTCAGGCACCTTCCTGGACTCGGTGCGTCTTCGTGGGCTGTTGGCAGCCCAAGCTGGAGTACGTGCATAGAATTCCTACGTCCCCGTCCAAACGTCCTGATTAAGATAGGTCGCAGCCAATTCAATAGACCTCTACGTATTAGGTGTGCATGGCGATTCTCAAGTTGTTGCATGGTCGACTGCAACTATTGCTGGTGTTCGAGTCGAGAAATACCTCTTGCCTAGCATTTTCAACCATGCCGACCTTGAGAATGATTGCAAATACAGATCGCAGAGCGTTATCCAGGTTAAAGGGGCGACACCCTTTGGAACCGGCGCTGTTGTGTCTAGCATGTGTTCTTCTATTCTCTTGGACAAGCGGAATGTTCGTCCCGTTAGCCATTTCCAAAAGGAGTTCGGTTGCTGTTTCAGCTTGCCTGTGGTCCTTGGGAGGAAAGAGATCATAAAGACCATTCAGATGCCGCTGAATGGCGACGAGAATGCTGATATAGCCAAGTCGGCGATGACGCTGAAAGGCATGATTGAGCGGATCAAAGAGGATCAGCAGGCTTAAAGGAAGTTACCAAACGGAACCTACTGGTACCAAGTGGCTAGCTACAATGCAAGTCCATTCAGTGCTAACATCGCTGGCGGTGTAGGAAATGGGCGCATTCTAGTTCCCCAATACTTACAAGGATAAAATTAAAAAATAAATGTATATTAGATACGGTAGGGGTGGCCCCCTACCCTGTGTCAAAATCAAAGGAGACAAAACTCTGGGGTAATGGTAACATAGTCGTATATTGAGCTATATATAACCTTTTTGCAACATTATCCAACTACAAGCAACTATATTTCAATACTCCGTGTTGGTGTAAATCAGCTGCAGCAACCTGTGGACTGGCACAAGAGAATGCACCCCAATCTCTGGATGCTGCAGTCGTGGCCAGGAGCGCAGGGCATATCTAGTAACTATTAGATTTCCGTAGATTTTGTTTCCACGCCCCCATTCCTGTACAGGGCTAGACATAACGCTTACCATTGTAGCAGTATGCATGGCAAGCTGAGCAGCCTGAGTAGGCGCACTTCCGCGCCTCTAGTGTAGAACCGACGGCCGCGGCGCTCTTTGCCTCGACGGGGGAGGCAAGTACGACGCTGGAGAAAATAGCCGAGACAGCGACGAGGATGGTGATTAGCTTCATGGTGGCTTTATTCGAGTTTGATATTGACTGGTTTGGTTGTTGGCTGTTGAGGTAGATGAATGCAAGTGTGTTTGTCCGTTGGAAAGAAGTGCGAGCACGCCATCATTTATAGACCATATACGCCATAAAACTCCCCAATTCAAAAGAGTCTCTTCTGCGTAAGTGAGAGGCCATATCGTAAGTTGCCTTTTTTGAAGAAGCAATTCGGGAAACAACCTCTCCGTGAATTAAAAAGAGTCAGTTACGGGAGAGCGTAGTTATAAGGATCGTACTAATAAGCATAACTTTATATTACGGGTGGCTTGCGTCTATAAATTCCACCAATAATCCAAGACGAGGCGGCGCCTCATGTAACATAAATGTTTATACCATGGTACTGTTGTCAAATCAACGTAAGAGCACCGCGAAATTAATACGAAGCATTGCTCGACCTCACCCTATCTACCCTGCTCCCTCGCCTCCTTCCTCTGCTCACCGTCGCATTACTCTAAGATTACTCTAAGATTATCATTTAACCTACAATAAATCCAGATCCTATGCTAAATCCATTGACATGATTCGGGCAGAAAGCAAGTGAGTTGAAAACCTTCCTCTCTGTAGCTGTGTCGCATTGCAATTACCTACTGCAAGAAGCGGAGTTTGGATTTAATTGTCTGGAAGAAGATGACAAGGTGAGTCTGCTGATGGAATACAGCAGCGATTACTCGTGAGCTATTACTGACACCATCCGCATATCACACTCGACTAGCACAACGAACTGCGATTGAGCCGCTTACTCAGAGTCATAATTCTCCGTCCATTGAAAACGGATAAGACTGGTTCTATCTCATTAAATTACAACGCATAGCTATGGCATAGCTATGCTATAGATAGCTAGTGAGCTGCCAAACATCGCCCACCGTCGTTTGGCTCAGGCAGCCTGTGCCTAGGAATTAACCCCGCGGCGCAGTTTAGCATCTGTTAAGATAACTAACTACACGCTTCAAGGCCGAAGTCATAACTTCGTTGTGCCATGTGTGGGTTAGACGTGCTGGTTTAACATGGCCCAAGAGCAGCTGTAGTATCAAATTAGCAACAGCACAAATACGACATTTGATCTTTAAAAATAGAATGCACTTACCAATCGAGCAGCTGCTATCAGTCAGCGATCCACTGAGAAAGCAGGATCCGCCATCGTAGTGTAGCTGATCCCAAGTGCTGCGGACAATGTTAGCCATCTTAGCCACATGCTTGGCATAATTCTCACGCACCAGTTTCCATTGACACACTCGCCCTTCTTGTAGCATGAGAAGGCGTGCTTTGAACCGGCATCCACCTTCTTTGCAACAGGATAGTCGGTGCCGGGCCCAGTGCGACAATTTGCAGTGGTTCCAGCGCTTATGTTGATGACCTTACATGATATAGCTTTAATTACTTGGCACTGCTCGGTGGAGGATTCTGCGGCAGGCACGGCCAAGATGGTGGCAGGGAGGAGGAGGAGGGCAGCGGTGATAGAAAACTTCATTATGGCGACGCTAAAACTTCAAAAATAACAATGCGATGTCGAAGACGATCAACCTAATTATCTGAAGATGCTCCCTTTATATGTGGTAACATAGCCCCGTTGGCTTGGCCCGTCTGTGGTTTACATTAGTGTCAGCACGGCACAATTGTTCACCCGTAACTCAGGTCCAGACCAACTAGCTTCAACCAACACGATTAGGCTAATATTTCTTAGGAAAGAGGATACGTTAGTGGGCTTCATGGAAAACCATTTCAGGGGAGCTGAAATTAATGCACATAAAAATAGCTAACATTCCACGCTATACTTCTTGGCATGATTGAGCCTACTCCCAAGTAGTACTTAAGCTTGTGAAAAGAAGAGTGAAGTCGATGTCAAATCTCTTGAATGATTGCATGTGGTGGGATTTCTCGTATCGTGGTAATAACTGCCATCTGGATGGTGGAGCAGGGACTAGTAGAGCGCCATGATCGGGATCCCCGCTATACCCCATATAATTTGCAACTTAAAAGTTAATATCGACATCTAACAATTTAGAGATATGCGTTTCGCTCTTAACTTAATAGGTGATCAAATTGAATATCGTTTCTAATATCCGAGCCTTGAATGACTCCCTTGGTTTGTGGCTGTGACTGACGGTGACTCACTCCATCCATATCACCAAAACCATTCTTCGCGATAGCCTTCGCTGATTAACAAACAACACCACATTGCCCATTGACAACATGCATTCCGCCAAAGCTACAGCCAGCAGTATGACGTAGAAAGCTCTTTCCGTTAATCTAAAGAACCCATATGGATTAAATCCCAAGAAAGAAAATGCACCAAAACCACCAAACCCCAAAGGCAAGGCCACACCTCCATCTCGCGACGCCCAAAATGACCCCGACTCAATGTTCAAGGGCGGCTTCCTTGCCGACGTGTACAGCAAGAATCCCGTGAGATCAGATGGCATGGGAAGAGTCGTCACACGCTTTCCGCCTGAACCCAATGGCTTCCTCCATCTGGGGCATACCAAAGCGATTATGATTAATTTTGGATTCGCCAGGTTCCACGGCGGCGATTGCTACCTGCGCTTTGATGATACGAATCCGACGGAAAAAGAAGAAAAGTATTTCATAACTATAGAAGAGATGATTAACTGGCTGGGATTTAAACCGGTGAAAGTTACCCATTCCAGCGATAACTTTGACCGCCTTTATGAGCTTGCAGAGGAGCTCATTAACAAGAACGGTGCCTATGTCTGCCATTGCACCAGTAAGATTTAGATATTTATGAGACCTCTGATCGTGGCCGGTGTCTAACATTTCCTACAGAAGAAGAGGTTGTAGCCCAACGCGGTGGCGGCAAAGGCAAGGCTAGATACGCCTGCCCTCACCGAGGCCGACCCAATTCCGAATCCCTGGCCGAATTCCGAGCAATGCGTGACGGGAAATACGCACCACGCAAGGCAGTCCTCCGCATGAAACAAAATCTAGAAGACAATAATCCTCAGATGTGGGATTTGACGGCTTATCGTGTCCTTGACGAGAAGCACAAGCATCACCGGATGGGGAACAAGTGGAGGATTATCCCACCTACGATTTCACGCACTGCCTATGCGATACCTTCGAGGGGGTAACACACTCGCTTTGCAACACGGAATTTGAGCTTTCTCGGGTTTCGTATGAATGGCTATGTGACAAGGTTGCTGTTTACAAGCCGATGCAGCGAGAGTTCGGCCGCCTCGGGATCTCGGGTACTGTTCTTTTGAAGCGCAAGATACTTGCTCTTATTGAGAGTAATCATGTCCATGATTGGGATGACCCTCGTTTGTATACGCTTATTGCTCTTCGGCGCCGGGGGGTTCCTCCCGAAGCGATTCTCGGTTTCGTCAACGAGCTTGGGGTTACCATGGCCGAGACTACTATTGATACAAACCGATTTGAGCAATGCATTCGTCGCTATCTAGAAGTCACAGTTCCTCGCCTGATGCTTGTCCTCGATCCTATTCCAGTGGTTATTGATAATATCCCAGAAGATTATATTGAGATGGTGGAGCTGCCGTTCTCCAAAGATCCAGCTTCTGGTGTAAGTGATTTACCTCTATAGACCTGTGCGATGAGAAAACCCCCTTGAAGTTTTGTGCATACAGAGCCATCGTTTTGGTTTTCCTGTCTTTACATTCACGAACGGCTAATCATAATCCCTTGCCAGGTCCATACCGTTCCATTCACCAGAACCGTCTACATCGAACGCAGTGACTTCCGAGAATCGGCCTCAAAAGACTTCTTCCGTCTTGCACCTGGCACATCTGTCGGACTGTTAAAAGTCCCATATCCCATCACAGCAACTGGATTCGAAACAGACCCTGAAACAAGATTAGTTACTCTAGTGAACGCTCGTTATGAAAAGCCCGACGAAGGGTCTGCATTTAAAAAGCCTAAGAGGTATGTATTATCCTTACTATCTTCACCCCCAAAATATATCAAAGCTAAATGTAGATGCTAACCTTCTCACTAGTTAGTTAGATCCACTGGGTTGCAAAATGCCCTTCAAAGAACAGCCCCGTCAAAGCTACTGTCCGCGTCTTCAACTCCCTTTTCAAATCAGACGACCCCAATACTCGACCTGAGGGATTTCTGTCTGATGTCAACCCCCACTTCGAGGAGATATTCCCAAACGCAATGATTGAGACTGGCATCGAGGAAATCAAGCGCACCGCTCCATGGCCAAGACCCCGCGAGGGGTATACCGAGGCTGCATCTGGCATCACACCACCAGAAACCGTTCGATTCCAAGGGATGCGCATTGCATATTTCTGCCTAGACCGCGACAGTACAGAGACAAACCTCGTTTTAAACAGGATAGTAAGTCTAAAAGAGGATGCCAAGAAGGCATAATCAAATAAATAGCTATATAAAAATATAATTCCAACCTTCCCTACTACATCAATCCTTCCCACTCAACAACCCCTCCACCTAGCAAGTCCCCCATCTCCTCCCTTTTCCCCCTCTCCCTCCACAACCCTCTCCACCAACCCCGCAAAATACCCCAGGCAACCCCCATCCACACCCTCCTCTTCACAAGTCCTCAAAATATTCCTCAACCCCTCTCTCTGCATCGCTACCGGACTCCCCAATGGAGAGTGAAGTCCAAATCGAAGTCCAAGTCCAAGTCCAAGTTCAAGGACTTTTGTTGTCATTCCAGGTGGGACAAAGACTCATCTAAAGATGATGCTCCTTTCCAACTGATCGTATTAACGCCATACTTGATTAGTCGCTAGTTATGACCAAATCTTCTTGCAATGTCCCGTCTCTCTTCCTTACCCTTGACAAGTTCATTGTACTTTTCGGAGCCAAATGTTTTCTCAAACTCTTCATCTGTGTAGGAGATCTACGAAACATCAGCTGAGAACCCCTAAAAATAACAGGAAGTAGCTTACGCTTTGAGGTCTATTGGCAGGGTTAAATTGATACCTCTCCTCTAGTTTTCTAGCGGCGTATGGCGGCAATGGATAGCGGACACTGCATCTTATATCAGCTACAGCATGAAGACTATGATCTTTCAATACATACAGCTCTGCCCCGTTCCATCTGAAAAATGAGATTGCATAGTCTGTACTATCCACTGGACCATTATCAACAAGTAGGGAGCACCGAACACCAAACGAAAATTCTCCCTCCATTACAAAACGATCGCCAAGAGTCTCATTAAAGTCTCGAGCGAAAACCATTTGACAGGCTTGATTAGTAAGAAATGTAGCTTTATCTTTGTCTGCACCAGGGACTGTATGCGATTTGCAGGTAATGAGAATACGTGTTGCCATTATCGTTACCCCGATTGAATTGAGAACGTTGCAAGAAGGGTTGAGGGGTAGGCATGGCTTATATAATTAGGAGCAGTGTAAGCCTATTTCGTTCTCGTCTACCTGACGTATCACCAACTCCTCCTCCTCCAAATCGTCCACTAGCGATTTCAAGCAAGCACGTGCATAATAGTTAAATTGGTGCCATCTAGCATTTCAAACTATTTACAGCACTGCTTTACCCTGCTCAATCTGCTTTATCACCGAATCGGTATCGACGAGGTCCCACACATCAGCGAATTTGCCATCCACCGGGTGATAAAGAGTGAACTGTGAAGCAGTCACGCGGCAACCAGTTGGCTCAATTCCCTGGAAAGTGCCTTGGTGGGTACCAGTGACCCTAAGATGCAGGGCGAGGTAGTTGCCTTCGATAGTGAGATTCCTCATCTCCCAATGCCAGTCGGGGAATGCGGCAATCAGAGGCTTGAACTGCGCCGTAACTTTGGATGGAGCCCAGGGTTCATCGTTGACGTTAATAGGCGAGGTATAGAATGACTCCATTGCCTTGAAATTGTGTGCATTGCAATGCTCAATATAGGAAAGGTATAGTGCCCGGCGTTCTTCGTTCTGGGCTGCGTAGCCAGTTACTCCAGAAACAGGCGGTGTTCCTTGAGTAGCCATTGTCTTATGTATGAAAAAAGGAGCTCTTTAAAGCAGGGCCGGTTTAATAGACGTGAAATGGTGAATACTTTCTTCTGAGAAGCAGTCCAGCTTATAAGAATTTATATGGGCGGATAGATAAAGTTTATAAACTAATGAGAACAATGTTAGACACACTTTTTTGTAAACCGGGGGCCAGAGGGAAATTACAGGCTAAGATTGAAGATGCTTTTATAAATCTGACGCTGTAGGTTGTATCTGTCAAATGTAAATAGAAATTGCCAAAATATACTTGGTATATTTGGTGATATTGGAGTTGTCGTTACGAGAATAGAATTGGGGGGTTGTTAAGAGCTAAGGGGATGAAGGTCTTAGTTATATACACAAGGGCGATGCCATGTAGGTAGGGACACCTCTTAGCTAAGAAGAACATCGTTTGGCACCAAGACGTATCAATAAAATCTGCTGTTGTCAGATTACCTAACCAGCTTACCTGACCAGCTTACATGACCCTACTGACAGATGGCTATTTCAGTACCAATTAAAGTCTGGCTTCACATGATGATGTAATCTAATACAGGCAAAAAAAATACAAAGGCAGCCTGTCAGGGAAACTGGAAAGTACGCCCTGGCAGAGCGGACGGGATGCCTAATTCTCTTGAGTCTGTGGTCGTATGCGATTGTTCTTCCTGTAGAGTGGGCTATCAGGAGCCGTTTCTTCTGTTTACTTTCTCCAAAAACACCAGTATTAAAATAAACGCCACGACCCGAGCACAGACTAGAAAAGCACGGGGGCCACAAAACTTGGTAAAATAGGGCAAAGGTCTTGAGAATCGGTACAGTATAGTAGTCATAATCCTGCCGCTGCCTGGCGATCTGGCCTGACTCCCGTCACTCTGTACGATGTTTAACATATTAGCAACATTTTACTTCTTTACAAGTATCCTGACCCCTTTAGAGCCATCTGGCGCCACAGGGATGAAGACGTCCTTGGTGAGTTCCACATCATACATAGTCGTCTCGAATAGTTCCAAGTACCCCGCATCATCCTCGAACCTTATATCCTCGCTCCCGTAAGCCCTGAATATCCTCGCCAGAGCAACATAAAGCTCTGCGTAAGCCAGATTGATGCCAATGCATTGTCTCGTGCCCTTTGAAAAAGAGACAAGGTATTTAGACAACTGTGGGTTGCCAATCCAGCGTTCAGGCAAGAACTTCCTCGAGTTGGGAAAGACCGACTCGTCATGGTGAATGAGAACGCTCGTCATGCTGACCGGTGTTCCGGGAGGTATGTACCAGTCTTTGTTTCCGTCGTTAAAAGACAAAGTCTCGTCAGGTGCAATGCGTTGGAGGCGAGTGCATACGCCGTAGCTCAGTCGAATGCACTCCTGGACGCATCCTGTCAAGAATGGAAGCTGCTCCAAGGCAGCCAAGGTAATGGGTGAGGAAGGACTTTTCAACACCGTCTGCAGTTCCTCCTTAAGTTTTTTTAGCGTCCCGGGCTGGGAAAGAAGATAAAAGACGGCAATGCAGAGTCCCCAAGCTGTGGTGATTGTTCCAGCAATGACAACTGTCTGACCATCCTGCGCGAGTCGAGCATCTGACTTCTCTTCGGGCGGCAGGTCGCTGTTAATAATCTCATAGAAAATTGTCCGGTGATCAGCACCTTTGTCGTCAGTTATTCCAGCCTTCATCTCCTTAATCTGTTTTTTAATCATCTGTATCACAGGGTTAGTGTAAATTCTTATAGAAAGGTGTTCAATGGATAACGTTAGTTGAAAGAAAGCAACCAACATTTTGAAGACCAAAATACGAGGCCATGTCGGGATCTAACCAGGTCATAAATGACTCAGGCAACGACTGCATGAGAGGCAAGATCCAGGGATATTGCTTGACGAGAGCACCGCCGCTGCTGCCAGCAATAGACGCATTGTGAAATGTGGGTTCAAAGTCATGCTGATCAACTCGACGGTCAGACCGTGCAAAGGCATATTCTTGAGCGATGTCTGTAACGACTGTCAGCGGAGTCAAGGCGGCAAATGATATATATACCATTAGTGTATGCAGAGAATGCGTAGTTCAGAATTATGAGCTGGCTGGAAGCTTGAAACTCTTGAAAGCGGTTCAGCAGCGCGTCAATTCTCTCGTCAATGATAGGTTGCAGCTTCCTGACCGCGCCTTTGGAAAAGAATGGATTGACAGCTGCTCTTCGGATGCGGTGGGAGTCGTGATCGTTAGTCCCGAACATGGATTCGGGCAAGCCAAACTGTGCCGAAAACCAATCCCACCGATGGCGACGCTTTCCGGGCCCTGAGTACAGTTTCTCGTAGAAGTCGGGTGATGAAACGTGCAGCTCATAGGGATTGATGCGGATAATAGGGCCATATTTCTCGTGCATCCGACCAATCTCAAACGTATACTGCCCACCTTGTACTACATCGTAATAGAATTCATACCTGTCATTCATCAGTGTAATCTATAGAGTGTGTCTTATTATTTTACTTACCAGAAGCTCACTGCTGCTAGCTTGGGCCCTGGGAACTTGGCTATTGGACTGAAATATATGCGATAGACAGCTTGCGTGATAACGTACACGAGCCAGGCCGTGAGTGTCGCGGCTAGTGCTGAAGCAACAGATCCGCTGAAGATCGAGTTCATAGTATACTGTTATAATTATAGCTATTAACGTGATAATGCAGATTAAGATGAGTAGAGGGGTAGGCTTAAAGTGTGAGATAAAGGAAGTAAAGACGAGACGCAGAGTGTTGGACATAAGGGAAAACGGTGCCGCAGCCCGGAACCTACCACAGGGATTGCCGAGGATTGTCGGAGAAATACAGTACAAACTAGGGCTGATCCCTTCCGTAAAATAACCAGTCGAATCAATTACAATTTTATCCTTAGTATAGAGATATGGCTACGACTGTTCCTTGGCAACTGCCATGGGTGGATCGGGCCGCTGGCACCGCCGAGTGGGGGTCCAAGCTCCCAACACCGTACTATAGCGCGACCTGACCCACTAAAAATCAATGGGACGGGCATTACCTCCTTGACTTGCCACCCTTGCAACTCAGCCGGACATTTATCACCATCCGTTTGTTCTCCTCGAGAAGGGTTCATCATATCCATTTGATATATATGAGCTTGACAATAGCCCTTAAGAAATATCCATCTTCAATAGTTTCCGCTTGCTGCGAACTTTATCTGTTCGAGTAGGGCAGAAATGAAGGATGACTCTACTGCTTCCTTCTTTACATACTTATGTTTCCTGGCATAGTCTCCCTGCATTATTTATCTTCCTCGGTGCCTTCAACATAAGCGAATGTCGGTCCTGTTAGAGTGAAGTTAGTAAATATTATATCTAAAGTAGCATCTATAGCATGACTCTACTGGCAAAGGTACTGCTCGTGTTAGCATCCTTCGTGATTCTCTCACTTACTCCTTTGGGGTGGTTCCATCTCAGGGTCCTGTTCTGGACCCTTTGCTTCATTGTCGCCATTTGAACCCTCATTCTTGGTATCTCCAGGATCATCTGCTGCGTGATTTTTATCATCCGTCTGTGTATTGGCAATCCCAACCTGCGGTCCATCATCAATCTCAACCTGCGGCCCATCACTCTTCTCGTCTTGTGTGACTGGTTGTTTAGCTTCTGATTTTTTATCACCTGAATAGATGGGGTCCCAAGTATCGTCAACCTGCGATCCATCATCAATCGTCTCAACTTGCGGTCCATCATCAATCTTCTCAACTTGCGGCCCATCATCAATCGTCTCAACTTGCGGTCCATCATCAATCTTCTCAACTTGCGGCCCATCATCAATCTTTTCAACTTGCTGTCCATCATAAATCTCAACCTGGGGTCTACTATATTCCCGGTATTGTGCGACTGATTGTTCTTCTCTTGGCTCTATATCTCCTGAATAGATGGGGTCCCAATCATCGTCTGTTGTACTTGAGGTTGTACTTGAGTCCTGCTCTGTTTCCTCTATGATGTCTTCAACTGCCTTCTTTGCATTTTCTTTCTTGGCTATCCTTGCTTTGATCAATTCTTTTCTGGAGCGGTACTCCTTCTCTTTGGCTTCCTTTTCCGTCTTCGACTTTTCCTGCTCGTATATGCGAGCCTGCATCATCTCTTGGGTTAGCTGACGTTCTTCTAATACCTTTCTTCTCTCCAATTCAGAATCTCCCTTAGAATGACCCTGGTATTGGGGTAACGGTTGCCTTACATCTTCAGCCATTTGGTTGTAAAAGCTGAAGTTGGATAAGTCAACAATCATGTCCTGGGGCAAATCCCCAGCCACAGCTCTTGCCGCACGTTGGGCCTCTTCTAGTTGCACGGTAAATTGTTCCTGGAATCGAAACAATGCACTTTGAATCATCCGTTTGCACCACTCCATGAGGGGGTTTTCCAGAATTCTAGCGAAGTTTGGCGGTGATGACATTTGGTCTTCAAAGTCGGCTAGCTCATCCCTTAGGGCTTGGAGTTGTGCTTCGTCATGTGCGAGAAGGTATTTTGTAAGACATGTTTGCAGATAGCCAACCATGTCCCCTTGCGTTAACTTCTGTAAGTTGCCAAGCTTTGCAAGTAGTTCCGTAGGATCTTCAGACCGGCAGGCGAGCTCTCTAAGAAAGCTTGCCTCCATACGGTAATCTCCTAGGTCCTGAGCAGCTTTTAGACCAGTATGCAATAGGTCGGTTGAGTTGCCCTGGAGAGTACTGGCACACCATCCTGGGTTTTCAGCACTGATCGGAATGTAAATAGGTAATGCGTTTAACCAGACGGTAAGCCCAGGAAACCTCCTTAAACTCTTTTGCGTCGATGTTGCATCATTTCCAAAGCCTGCCACGTGTCTTGCTAGCTCCGCCTCTGCTAATATCCATCTTAAATATGGCCTTGACTTGACATGCTCAGGATTGTTGTCCTTAATACAAGTAGAGAATCTCCTCGCAAGCTCTAACACTTGTTTTGCATTGCCAATAGCTTGCTGATTAAGCCTAGGGCGGAGCTGCGAAATAAAACTCTGGCCTAGAGTTGCCAGGATATCGAGAGTAGCGAGATATGATGATTCGTCGTACTCTTCAAGATTCCAATCGCGTAGGAAGTCAGCAAAGAAAGCGGAGGAGTATATATCGGCGCCAATAAAGGTTTTCCAGGTATGCTTTTGTCCTAGAGCTGACACAGATGCTGAAATTATATCACGGACGTCCCATATTCGCCCATCCGATAGAAGTGACTTATACAACCCTGGCCGTTCAGACCAGATACCGGAATACATGAAAGGCGGAAAAAAACTCGATTTATCTCTCAGATAAGACAGGACTTTGAGGTAGTATTGAAGTATTTGTAGCTTTGCATGTTAGAATAGCTCTCATATTATGGAAAACGTGCCTTGAATGACATACATCTGATGAGCAAGGTTGTCTGTCCGTCTTTCTTGTGTTGATGTATGTTGAGAGCTCGTCCAATTCTACGGTTTGAAGTCCCTTTTTAAAAAGACCCTTGGAATGAAATTCCCTATACGCTGAGCGGAGGTAGATGCTAATCTCGGTTCTCGTAACAGGCTCTGGTAATTGTCCGGGGGTTACTCCTCCTCTCTCCATAGCCATGATGTTGGACCTGCCAGGACCGAAGTTGCCGTTGTTCAGAGCATGACGTTCACTTTCCGTACCATAATTTTGTGCAGGTTCTGGGCCGTCGCCACCCGGAAGAGGTGTCTTATGTGATTCATCTTTCGTATAGTTTCCACGATCTAGAAGCATGTCTGAGTACTCTAAGAGGACGGGTTCCAGGTCGTTGTGGTCGAAGAGATGCGTCTCAAAGTGCAGCTCGGCTTCTTTGAAGTGCCCTAATCTAACCAAGCGGGAGAATTCTTCTAGTCGGCTCTCGACATCATCCTCTACATCAAGTTCCAGATGAACGGTTGTATCACGAGGCGAGGAAGGGTTCCATGTAACGTTGACAGCATCCGAGGAACTTCCGCGAGCTTGAGACTGAACCTTCTCCCGCGAAACACTTGTCATTTTACCCCGTTCGTTTTGATCGCGCAAAGAAACCCCATTTCGAGGGTCGTAGTTAGGAATTTGGTCCTGCCACCATGGATAGCGCTCATAATCCCTTCCTGGCCCTGATAAATCCCTGCCATCAGACTTGCCACTGTTATCTCGAAAACGATACGGTATGTCTCTCTCCCTCACCGCGAGCGGCTCCGCAGTTTCAATATCTGCAGCATATCTTCGCTGTGTAGTATTTACATTAAGCGGAGTACGGCGAGGTGGCACGAACGGATCCTCGGGGTTTTCTTGACTCATAGTACGCACATTTCTATCTGAATCCAGTTAGTATCGCTACTGTTGATGATAGAAATAATGTACCATAGTAGATATTGTGGTAAGGCGTTTTGGCTTCTAGATGAACCGGAGGTGCTTCGATCGGATTACCATAGGCATTCATTATTCGAGCGCCCGGAGGAGGGGCTAGCTTAGGAGAACCAGGCGCTCTGTCTTTACGCATCTGTGACTCTAAATCGTCAATACGCTCGCGCTCGACTTTGTTGATGCGTCCGAGTTCGCGCTCGATTTTGTTGACACGATCGAACTCACGCTTCATTTCGTCGAGCCGTACAAGGAGTCCAGGGCCGTCTGAGACGGCCGTGGGCACCAAGAACCGAGACTGGGCGTCTCGGCTGCTATGCAGTCGGGCTCGCTCCAGAGACGACGACCTATTCATTTTACAGGATGCTAAAAACAAAAATAAATCATGAATCTCGTGCAAGGTAGTCTAGAAGGCTGTCGCTTATGGGTAGTGTGAGGGGATTTAATTGTAGCAATAGAAGCCACGCAGTTGCTGCGCCTTGGCTGCAGCATGGGGCCAAAACTAAGCGAACTGCGGACTGCGGATTTATATACTCAGCCTCACAGCTTCATAGGATTGCCTCTCAGCTGGGGCCAGCCTCCCTCATGTCAGTTAGATATTTACTCGATTGATTTTACTCGATTGATTTTACTCGATTGATTTTACTCGATTGATTTTACTCGATTGATTGAGCGCACCAAATCGTTCATAGTAGCAACCCCGCAACAGTTGTGGATTCCAAGAAGCATGACTTCCCAACAGCCTGGCATCTCCGCGCGGAAGTTCGGCCGGTCTTTCGAATGCTTTGATTCCCTATCATCAGCGAGCGTGGGCAATCGAGAGCTCGGAAAGGTCAAGATAGACTGTCGATTCCGTCTATCGAAATCGAAATGGGGTGTGTTGGGAAACGCAGAACGGTCCGCTGGAATTCTCTACATGGATCTCTGCTTTGATCAACCAAAGGACTGCAGGCTATCTAGCGCAACGGTTTTATTGACGTTAGATCATGAGGTTAATGACATAGATAGGTATCGGAGACCAGATCCTGTGTCCATTTCTCGGGCAAACTCGCTTCAGATGACCAATTATTTCGGACCAAGGCAGCTAAGCGGCAAGCAAACGACCGTGAATATGAAGTCTACTTACCGCCTCACCCCCGAGGTCAATGTCATGGGCACTGGTCTGGGAGGATTAGGGAAAGATGTTGAGACTAAGCGGGAAGTCACCAGTAGGTGGACCTTCACCGGACAGCTTCAGCCAGGCAAGACTGCAGCCTACCGAACTCTGAAGTGGGAACTGAGCGAAAACGAGTTGGACCTCCAATCGCTACATAGTAGTACCATCCACACGGGATTTACATTTGAGCATGATCAGAAACCATGCTACCTTCGCGTTGAAATCACAGGCAAACTGCGGGGAGTGCGGCACCGTATAAAGGAGAACCTGAAGTTCCCTCCAAAGCGATCAAAAAACCAGGGCGAGACCGTCGTTAAGATGGATCTTGGTCCACAGCACAAGTTCAACACTCGCCTTGACTCGTTAGCAGATGGCTTAGCGATGGCAATGGAAATGGAGAATTACGAGAAAATTCCAGTTGAGATGCCCGAAGCTATACCGGCGTTCTTCCAGGAAGTCCGCAATCAGCAAAGTCAGCTAGCAGCGACTTCCAATCCAGCGCCACCCCCTTCGTCGGAAGAGGCAATAATAGGTCGGATCGATCTTACTCCAGCGCAACCGCCAATGCTCACCGCACCAGTCGCCGAAGACCCCCTCATTGAAGAGCTCGCTAGGGCGCATTTGTCCTTCCCTCTTCCAGCCCAGATCCGGCGGAGGGCTCCCAAGAGTATGTCCTCAAGTTCGACGGTGACACTAGTAGGAGTGGAGGAGCGGGATGAGGAGATATCTGCAGCGTTAAAAGGCGCGCAAAACGGGGTACCTGAGGTACAGAAAGAATTCAACGAGGTTGGACAAGCTATACACGCTGTGCAGGATCTCGTGAAGACAGAAAAGGAAGAAGTTGATGCTGCTCTAGAAACGTTTATGCGACTTTCACAATCCCCTGCACTTCTGTTTCTTATTCATGTATTTGCTAGCTTCTTGGATTTGTTTGCAAAGAAGCAAGCGTCTGTTAAAAAGAAATTTTAAATTGGGTAACTGCTCAACTTCAAAAATATTCTTTTGGCAGGACTAGGGCTGGTGGTTTTGTTAATGATATCTATACCCTTATCATTTCTTTGGTTTATAGCTACTGTTTGTAATATATTGATTTTAGCACTCGTCCCGTTTTTCTGCTCTCCTGGGGGGAGGAGTTGGTTGTCTTATGACAGAAGATACTATTATTATTAGGGGTGCAAAATGACATAAACTAGAAGCCGTGATGATTGTTTTGAATTAAACGGTGCAGACTGAATAGTACAGTGAGAATCAGATCCCCCGCAGATCAAACCTCCAAGAAACCATCAAAGAACTCCACCCTCCCAAACCTCCAGTAGGCCACAACCTCAAACTCCAATAAACCTTTCGTAAATCGACTCTGTACCAACATGTGGTTCAACAGGAGCCACTCTGCCAACCTAAGCGACAATGTCCCAATTCCAGCTCTCCCACCCTCATAGCAGCTCGGATACCACCCCGTAGACAAAATCGCGGCGTCTTTCCCTATTCACCCTCACATAACTCCAATCTGCACCGCTTGCACCGTCTGCACATCACCCACCCCACTCCTCCTCCCCACCCCCTCCTCACTCCTCCTCCCCTCCACATCTCCCACCCTCCCCCTCCTCCTCCACCTCCCCAACACCCCCCCACTCCCACCACCCCTCCCTCTCTCTCCACCCACCCCCGGCCTCCTCACCCCCTTACAAGGACACCTAAACCCATCCACCTGCACCCAATTCGCGAATTTCTCGCAACTCCCACAGAACAGCGTCTCCGCGGGCATCCAATCCCTGATATGGAAGTGCAGCGCGCATTCCTGGGAGCAGGAGTGTGGACACAAAGGGGGTGGGCCGGGGAATCGCTTGTGTTGGAGGATTGAGGTGCGCCAGCGGATGATGGCGTGTTCGAAGGCGGGGGAGCCGAGGGCGGCGTGGCGGAGGGTGGAGATTGGGCAGGGGGTTGTGAGGGGGATGGGGCCGGGGTTGAGGGAGGAGTTGATGATGTAGAGGCGGGGTCTAAAAAGGGGGTTAGTTGGGGGTTGGTGGGGTGGGGCTGAGAGGAGGGAGGGAGACTGACGAGGAGAGAGACAGGCAGGAAGCGTCGATGAGCTCAAGGTTGGTGAAGATCTGGATTAAAATCTCGGTAGGTAGAGTGTCGAGAGAGTGTTTCGGCGGGCATGGAGGTGGTTCAGGGGATTGGCTCGAGCCTTGCTGGCGCGTGAGGAGGGTTTTGAGGTGCCCTAGGGACATACGGCGGCGTTCCTCCATTGTTTCCGAGGGATCGCGTGAGGAAGACGATGAGCGGCGACGATGCTCAGTGGGGAGGGTCAAGTGTGACCAGAGGGGTGTATAGAGGTTTCCGATATATCTCATGTAGGCCAGCTATTTCGATGACAACAAAATCGACAACGATGGAGGAGAAAAGGGCGCCATAGCAGCTCCCAAGAACTGGGCATAGCTATTATATAAGTCAACTGACTGCAGATCGACGACTGAGGAAGCCCCGGCCGAGAGGCCAAGCGGCCGCCAAAGCAAGGCTGATTGAAATGTGAGAAGCGGGGGACGTGGTCTGTGCGTCCATTTATCAGAATGCTTGTTTCTGCTGATGCGGGTACGAATTCGTGATGCAAGTGCCGGGAGAGATTTATCCGGACCGGGGAGGATGGGAGTTAGTGCTCGTACCTGGCTTCATTTACTTTAGTAAGGCAGTTGTATGTAGGTTATAACTGATGTGATGAAGTTTCTGTTCTTAGAATGCCATATATCACCACTTCAGGTCAAAATATCCGGGCCGCCATCCCGGAGACAGCACGTTTTTCTCAGGCTTATCAATGCCAACACTTCCACTAACCAGCCGGAATCTCTCCCCGTCCCGACCTTCTGCCGAACTTTCGCCGGAGAAAGAGCCTGTTTCTCTTCGGCGAGCTGGTTTGGGATCAGTGTGATGGGCGTGGCGGATTAATAAGGTGGATGTTGTAGAGATCGACGGTGCCTCTGGTGCGTGTGATGGTGGATCCTAGAAAAAATGCAGTGGGTTGAAGCCCGCGACTCCGCGGTTTTCAACTCTATCCGTGACGGTGGGTGGCCTTGTCGAGCATTCAAAGGACTTGAAAGGCTTGAAAGGAGCCGCGGCATTTGACCTGTGCATCCGGGCGTGGTCAGAAGGGCGCGTCCTTCTTACTCATTGAAGAATATAGCAAAGATAAGCAGAATATGAGCCAACTTCACCAGAACCTGATTTGAAAGCGTATTATTCATTAAGTGCCCACGCGAGATAAGTGTGGTTCTGCACATGACGCGCTATATGAATACACATACCCATACATACATACACCAGTCCTAATCATCATTAGGGGACTGGTTGATCTTCGAGTCACCAACGCCGTCCATATGCAACTCCAACGCCTCGATATCCCGTTGAATCATAAGGCTCCCCTTAAACCATAAGACTCCCCTTAAATCATAAGGCTCCCCTTAAATCACAAGGCCCCTCTGCTTCCCCAGAACAACTCCCCCAAATAACCCGCGGACTCCTTTATACCTCCCCTCTCGCCTAAATCCGTCTCTTCCATAACCATCATAACCCTTCTCTCATAAACTCCATTTCGATCATCATCATTCATACACCCCCTCTCAAAGCTTACTAGCCTCCACCGCCGGCTCCTCAATATTCGGCAACCAATGCCTCCCACACATCATCGGTTTCGGCGGGTTACTCCTAAAACACCAATCCTCCACGCCCTCCTTCGCCTTCAACCCAAACACGCCCCTAACAGCGCAATACTCGTACCTCCCCGGCATGAACTCGCGAATATGCATGTGTAGCTCACAGCGATAGATGCCGCAGTACCTGCACGCCGTGACGGGGCCGAGAACCTCCCACGCCCTCTCGAGCGTGTTGGGGCCGCGACGGCGCTGGTTCAGGGGGACGCGCACGCGGTGGGTGGTGCGGTAGGCGGTGTAGAAGTGGCGCGAGGTGAGGCCGAGACAGGTGCTGTCGATGGGGTCGAGGGAGGAGAAGATGAGCAGGTGGAGTTCGGTGGGGAGGGAGGTGAGGGAGGTTGTGGGTGCGGCGGTGGGTGTCTCGACGGGGGTGAGAGCAGCGGCTAAGCTGGGGATGTGAACTGGCGCATGCGGCAGGTCGATCGTGGCGTCGTAGTGGGCGCGCATGGTGGCATCGATGGCGCCGCCTGGGTATAAGGCGAGAGTGGGGGGGTCAACGGCGGAAGTGTGCATCGCGTGGGTGGTGGTAAGGACCTCGGCGGTGGCCATTTTTATAGCTGCACTCGTCTTTCGCTTGGGGGGCGTTCGGGTGGGACGGCTGTGATGACTGTTAGAATGGTACGATTTTTTAAGGGACGGCGGTGAGGTGTCATAGGGGACTTACCGAGTCCGGGAATCGACTCACGACGAAACACGACGGGCGAGGGCACGATGGTGCGGGGAGGTTGTGTTGGGTTCGAGTGCGTTTCGTGGCGCGACGAGGTGAGGGCGACGGTGTGAGAAGATGGCTCTCGAGATTTCCACAGTGGCGAGCAAGATTTGCGCGGTCCGTTTGATTGAAGCGAGTAAACGAGTGTGAGCTGAGATTGGCGACCTCTTTGGACTCGAGGTTGTAGTTGTTGTTCGTTGCAAAAGGAAGAGAGTGTGATGTGAGTAAGAAAGAAATAGGATCGGCTTTGGGGGTGAATTTGTCGACGCCTCCTGTTGTTGCCGCGGCACAGGAGAAGGAGGGCCACACACCACACCAATAACAAGGCTGAGCGTTTCCGCCTTTTCACTTAGTTGGACCCGGACCCAGGGCGGTCAACCCGGGACTGGGTGGGTGGACGGGAAGGGAAGGTTGTATGTGGGCTTGTTTAGAGGCTGTATGGGCTGTAGGGGTTGTAGGGACTGTAACTCGAGTGGGCAGTTAGTTTGGACAGTTTGAGACTGAAAGGATGAAGATTTTCAAGATTTTCAAGATTTTTTACTGTACGTACCGGCCGACAGCCTCGTGGAAGACGGTGAAGATGCAGAACGAGGATTTCCCGCATCCCCGGACGGTGGCGGTGGAGCGATTGAGTGGATGGATGTGGGGTCACGGGGTCGTCATTTCTAAGTTTGTCGTGGGGCTAGCATGAGTAGTAGTGCAGTTTAACATGCGAAAGGGGGAATGATATGCCATTTATAGTTGGCTGAGTTGTACTAAGTTGGAAGTAATGTTACAAACTTACAGACCCCTTTTTTAACATGTGTGTGATCGTGATCTGTTAGACTAGTTTGTTAGAATACAGACTGTTGTAACCCGACCCGACTCCGTACACTCCGACCCGTGTCAGCTTTCAATATCAGTATTTAGAGTATCACACATCTCGGTATGCCCAGTGCGTACAGCATCACAGATCAAATTCCAGACTGGTCTAGATTGGACGGGGGGCCTAGAGTTACATGCCGACATGCTACGTATTCCTTAGCAGGCGTACTATAAACAGGCCATAGACAGCTATAGACGTGGCGAGTTCTAATTCCGTGCAGGATCACTATCTCCACCCCTGCTGTCAGGGATGTGTACTTCAAGAATCCTACACACCACTTTGTAATTGTGCTGTATGTACAAGTACTAAATCTACTAAATCTACTAAATATGCATGATAGAGGGGCGTGGGGTGTGCCGAAAGCCAGCTGCGGGTTACGGCGATGCCGGATACAAGAGTGCATAAGGAGCTTTGACTTCCGAGGTTCGTATCACTGTAGTGATACACCAGACCGATACACGTGACTGACATATGGTTTTGCATCTGTTGAAAGAAATCGGACTTTCCTAAGAAATACAGTGTCGTTTTTACTCCCAAAATGACAGGTCTTTCTCGAGGAGTTGTCCGGGGAGCTGGATAAGTCCCCCGGTTGGCTTGGCGGGTGATGCGGCGTGCATGCAAGGCCGCTACCCGCTCACTAAGTTCAGTCACAACTAAATTCCAGAAGCCTTCAGCCAGTTGGGGTTTCAGCGCTTCCCCTGAGGCCTACAAATAATGTACATAGACCCGTAGATAATGTAGAAATCTTATTAATTCTATTATCCTATATACTGTACTCTACTGTAAGACTTCCGTTCCGTTGTGTTGAGAGAGCGATTAAGTGAGCCGGAGGTTCTCACATGGTAGCATCATTGCGAGCTTCCAATACTCACCTGAATAGCCTCAGCCGTTGTTGCTTATTAGTATTCATGACTTCCACAGGAGTAAAAAAACGGAACAGCCAGTTCTTTGCAACCGTCCTGATCCAAGATGAGGGCGAGCCAGAGCAGGATGTCGCGGACGCAGGAAGGTCTGATGCCCATCTGCCCATCATGTCCGCGCCACAGAGCGACGACACCTCTCCAGCTATTATGGGCTTCCTTCAGTACCTATCACCTAGCGAAAGTTGAAACATCTTCCCCGTGAGTACAGGTGGCAGCACTGGCATTGCTCCTGCCCAGATCCACCCGCACCCTCTAGCGGACCGGACAAGGGATAAGGAGAAAGGGCGTATGGAGGGCAGTGGTTATGTGTCCCTTTATAGCAACAGTCTGCCTGGTTACGTGCCGTATCGGAGCTCTCCCCTGAGTACAGAAATAACCCAGTTCCAGCCACAGCCTCAGGAGGGTCGGGCAAGGGATAAGGGGAAAGGGCGCATGGATGACGTGCCGCCTCAGAGCGACAGCCTCCTTGACGCGCCACAAGCCCGGGAACCCACGAGCCTCGGAAGATTTCTCGTCCGTATGTGTAGCAAGGAAAACCGCGAGAGGCCAGGGAAGACAATCAGTGCCATGCGGAGAGTACCAGACGGTACGTTACCTCGTTCATCTACCATGGCCCAGCCCGGACGATCCTATTGTCCAGCGTGAGATCCTGCACTTATGTCGGTTGAAGAAGAACATAGTACAGGTCGAGGTGATGCTGCGCACAGCACACCTGAGCGTACAAGATCAGAAGCCGGCAATTCTGCACGCTCTTGGGGGGATTGATGGTGCGCTGAACGAGAATCCGTATGAGGGCACGTGGAGGAAGTATCGGCATCATATAAAACTCATTGACCTCCTGTCTGACCCTGGTGCGATTGGGGGTAACTTGACTGCGCTGGCTATTCTCATTCCAGCGGGGTTCAGCTGGATCGAGGGGCACGAGACGTCGCTGGCGACGGGCGACTCGATGCAGGCTACTGTGGCGGGGGTGATGGAGAGGGTGCCGGAGCTTCGTCAGCTTAGTCTTGAGCTGATTCCGTATGGAGTCTGGTTGATGGGGGAGTCGGAAGGGCCTCCGCCTTCACTATTGAAGGGTGTAGAGGTGTTTTAGGGGGTGTTTGGATTAGTAGTTTTGAGTATTTGCATCGGCAGTTTGAGTATTTGTATGAGCAGTTATGTGGTGGTGATGATTTAGACTAGACTTTATATACCAAATTTGCAGTAGAATGTCATGCAGAGTACGGCCATACATAGAGTCTGACGTTCAACATATCATATCCCTAAGGCTAGTCAGTTCCACTTCCCTGCATTGCATTTTAAGAAGTAGGGTCCAGTGTGGGCACATAGTCGTCGTTCACCGCTCGTAAACTGCCATTTTTCATATACAAATGCCATGCTGGTATGCTTCTCCATGTTCTCATTCTCCATGCTCATGCTCCAACTTTCACTCCCCATCTGCCATTTCCCCGCTCTCTCGCCCTCCACACCCTCACCATCCACCTTCCCCTTCTTCACCTACAACCCAACCCAAATAACACTAATCACCACATCCAGCCCCCTCCCCCCCTCAAACTTAAAACTCCACATCCCATCCGTAGCCTCATTCCAATAAGCCCCCGTCGCGCTATGCATTCCCCTCCTCCCCGCCTGCTCCGCTGTTGCTCCTCCTGCCTTCTCCTCTCCGTCTTCCTTCTTGACGCTGGATGACTTTCCGAGCGCGGTGGTGGGCACGAGGTGCTGGATGATGGTGCTGTTGATGGCGAATTTGAAGGCGGGTTGCGTGGCGGGGGGGGTGGTGGATTCGGAGATTAGGGATTTGAGGATTGCGTTCTGGGAGGGTGGTAAGGGGTTAGCTGGGTGTCTTTGGTCTGGGGTGAGGGGGTAGGGGGTGAGGGAGGGGGGGAAAGGAAGGGTAAGAAAGGAGGCAAGGGGGACGTACGATGATGGAGTTGTTCCACTGTGCGGTCTTTGGGTGGTCGTAGAATTCTGCGCCTTCGAGGGCGGAGGTGCAGGCCTGTGTTGTGTTAGTTGGTTGGTCTGTGGATGTTTTCCCTTCCTCTGGCCATTCATTCAATCGTTCACTCAATCGTTCGTTCATTCGTTCGCTCGCTCGCTAGCGGGGAGTAGATTGAAAACATACATCAGTAGCAATCTGCTTCAAACGCGTAGTACTAATCGGCTTCACACAGTTAGCATCAACCATCACCATCATCCAGAAGCCTCATTCAACTCACCGGCGTCGCCTTCCCCGCCTCAGCCTTCACAGGCGTAACTGGTGCAGCAGTCGACATATCTACTGCTCGTGTTTGTATGTGTATGTATGTAGGGGTTCTCGATCTATCAATCGTGCGTAGTTGAGACAAGTTAATAATGCGGCTCAGCTTGTCACAATCAATCGAACCCGCTAATTGTCCAATGCACACATACACCGTGTTTACACCCACCGCTCACGCGCCCCAGCAACGGGTCTGTGCTTACCACGTGATCCCGACAGAACACATGCGGCGGATATTTAGGCACAGCCACAATTCAGAGTCGTCCCATATATGAGACAAGCGCCACAGCCAATCCAGTCGCAACGCCAAGCGAACCAGTCGGGAGCGTTAACGAACACACGTGTAGATGTGGTTACCGGATTGGGGTAGCTGTGTTTTTCCCTTGGGCCAGACAGAGAGGAGCCAGAGCGAGAAGCAGGGCGATGCTGGGAAGAGGATAGCCGCGAAACATCTTTCGTGTGTTCCCCCACCTTCTTGTCTTTGAAGTTCTTCTTTCTGTCTGTCTCTGTGTTACGCATATCATTGAGGGTTCTGTATAGTTTGGAGATATTCTTGGGACTTTTTGGGAATTGGCAGTCATTGGCATCGATTGCTAGAGAGAGAGCTCCGAGGTATCGACGGGAGTGACGACAGCTTGACGACAGAGGTTGAGACGACGACGAAGAAGCTTGACGGCGAGTCATTGAGGTTCTGCACATCTCGATTGCATATGCCAATTGCACATATCAACACACATACATACATCTGAAGTTCTACACCAGCTCGGCCAGCGCATCCAGCTCATCAATCCTCCTCAACCTCACACCACAACCACAAACCACACACCTACCACTACACACCCCAACAACCACCCACCATGTCCACGCAACCACTCCTCCAATCCGCCCCCGGCAAACGCATCGCTCTCCCCACCCGCATCGAGCCCAAAGTCTTCTTCGCCAACGAGCGCACCTTCCTCTCCTGGCTCAACTCAACCATCATCCTCGGCGCCCTCGCGCTCGGGATGTTAAACTTCGGCGACCGCCCCGCCTTCATCTCCGCGTTCTTGTTCACGGGGATCAGTATCGCGACGATGATTTATGCGTTGATTACGTATCATTGGAGGGCGAGGAGTATTAGGAGGAGGGGGCAGGCGGGGTTTGATGATCGGTTCGGTCCGAGTGTGTTGGCGGTTGTGTTGGTGGTGGCG
Source organism: Pseudogymnoascus verrucosus (assembly GCF_001662655.1). Lineage (NCBI taxonomy): Eukaryota > Fungi > Ascomycota > Leotiomycetes > Thelebolales > Thelebolaceae > Pseudogymnoascus > Pseudogymnoascus verrucosus. The sequence continues at coordinate 233,943 of NW_017263672.1, forward strand.
GTGGGGGTGAATTTTGTGTTGAGGATTGGGTATGGGGGGAAGAAGGATGGGAAGAACTGAGGAGGGGGAGATGGGGGTAGATATGGAGGTCTGACGGTGGTACAAAGTTGTGGTGGTGTACAAACGAGCGGGGTGTACAGACAGTAGCATGGTGGCACGGTGATACAACGGCGGAAGTGGCGACACGAAGCGGGAGATGGGCGGGTGTACAGAACGAAACAGAACACAGCGGCGTTTCTAGACGCGCGTGAGTGTGCAGGGCGATTGGGGGGGGAGGGGGATTTCATGGGGAGGGATTTCAGTTTATGTCGATGTTGTGTTGGCGTATGGTCGGGGGGTATATAAGCATGGATGAATGGATGGGGGGGTTGGTAGATGGGATGGCGAAATTAAATTGAATTGTGGTTGACAATGGATGGTGTTTATTTTGTGTGATGTGTGGACTGCTTGCTATAGGCTCTAGGTGCATTGTGTGGTTGCAAGGTGATGGGGTATTAGGCTCTAATGTATATATATCCTCCTCCATCTGCTGTGTATTCATATCATACCCTCCCTCTTGGCACCATATTACACCCTCCCTCTCAGTACCATATTATATCCTCCCTCAGTATCCGTCTGTGTGCTGCGTATATCTTCTGGGGATGCAGTACATCCATATACCATCTTCCCACAGAATCCACCGATCTTTCCTCTCCTCGTCTCATCCAGGTTATCACCTCTGGTATATATATTCCGCCACTCGATCTTCCCACCAGTCGTCATTCACCTCTTTGAATTCGTCTGCTCCCTACACGCCAGCAAGTCAGCATATCTCTCTCTCAATCTATCGCCCCCCATCGACTCCGCACAGAAGAAAGAAGGGGAAAAAGAGAAGGAAGAAACTCACCCATAAGCCTCCCTCAACGCCTCCACCCTAACCCTCGACAAATAAACCGTCATAACAGGCACACTCCTCACCTTCTCCGTCCCCTCAATCGCCCTCTCAATCCTCGTCTTCATCTTCTCAAACCCCTCATCTTCCATTTCCACATCCCCATCCCCCCCCTTCGCTTCCCCTCCATCCCCCTCCCCCTCACCCCCCCCATCTCGTGGCACCCCAGCAAACCCCTCCCCAAGCCCATTATACTGAAACCACACCCCCCCCTCCCCCTCCAACTCCCTCTTCACAACCTCCACCACACTAACCAGCTTCCCCGCACTCTTCGCTTTCGCCCACGCTATCACGATAACGGGTTTCGCTGCGGGGGCGGAGAAGGAGAAGGACTTTAGTTGCGTGAGGAGGGTGGTGATTTTGGTGTGCATTTTGGTGGAGGTGAGGATTTGGGTTGTGTGCAGGGTGTGGGTTGTGGGGGTGAGGGAGGGGTGGAGGTGCGGTGTTGTTGGTGTGGTGGTGGGGGGGGGGATGGGCGTGGTGGTGGCGGGCGGGGAGGGTCGGGGTTTTTTGGCGGGGGGGGGGATGAGGGTGTCGTGTGGGTTTGGGCGTTTGGAGGTTGTTGTGATGGGGAGTTTCATGGTGGTTGGTTGTGTGGTGGGTTGTTTCGGTGCGGATGGTTTTGTGGGAGGTTTTGCGGCTGGGCGGTGGGTGGTTTGTTTGCCGTGGGCCTTTTTTGGTTTGGATGCGGCGGAGGGCATGGTTGTGGATGTGGTGAGGTTGAGTGGTTGTTATGAGGTCTGTGGAGGTTGTGGTGAGGTCGTATGGTGAGGTAGACGTGGTAGCCTGGTCGTCTTGTGGGGTTTGCTGTCGAGGCTGTGATTTTGAAGTCGAGGCTGCGATAAACGTGAGTTGACCGTAGAGAGGTTGCTGATCGGGATTGCGGGTGGTTATATAGCTTCTAGCGTTCAAGCAAGAACTATTCGATCTGTGAGTGTATTTAACAACAGCTCCTCATCCCTCTCGGCGACAACTCGATACGTCAAGTCCCTCTCAGCTGCCAGTCGAAGTTCCTGGAGTAGTCGCTCGAGTTGTGTCTCTGGACTTACTATTTCGATCGGTTGATTGTTAATCCGGTATCTTTTCAACAACGGTGAATAGTTAATCCGCTATATTTTCGGCGACGGCATATTATTAATCCACAATTTTTCGGCATCGGTAGATATTAATCCGCTCACCCGGAATATCAATACTCCACCCCATCATCCCCCAAAGGTACCCATGTACAGAACTCACTCACTCTACTTCACCCAACCCACCACCACCACACCCCATACCATACGGTCGCAGCGCAGCCCCCATCCTCCCCTCTAATTGGCCCAACACCACCAGCATCACCAGGGTCATCCCCGCCACCACATTAAACCCGTTCCCAGCCCGTTTCTCCCCCCCTAAAACATGTCTCGGACGGGATGGGGAGTGTACCGTAACGGGCGTGCGATGGTGCGAGATGGGCGAGATGGGCATGGACGACGGATATGAGCATGGACATGGGGAGTAAGCTGAGCTGCGCTAGTGGTGGGCAGGTCGGGCAGGGGAGAGAGGAGGGTCTGGATGCTTGGTGGGAGGGGTGTGTGGTGGGAGGGGGTGTGTGGTGGGTGGTGGGAAGTTGGAAGTGGAGAGGGAGGGGAGGAGAGGGGGTGATGAAGTCAGAGGTGATAAGGGATAGGGATAGGAGGTATTGGTGGTTATGATAGAGGGGGAGGTGTTATCGTTGACTGTGTGGGAGTGAGGCTGGTAGTAGAGTTGGTTGGGCGGGGTGAGGGGATTCTGCTAGTCGTCGCTTTTGATGGCAGTTAGTCCCTTACAGCTTACAGCTTGCAGCTTGCTTGAGGTAAGGCACTGTTGCCTGAATCACGTGATGTGTTCCAGGCTGTGGTGTTCTGTCTATACTGTACTATACTGGACTGTACTATACTACACAGTTTGTATACGGGGCCACAGGTCCAGTCTAACTCCAGTACTAGCATGGTCTAAATGGGGATACACGTGAGACTGGCCACTACGAGTCGAGCTAGACTTCTAGTAATCTAGTAATCAAGCTACGGTCCCAGCTAACGGGCCCATAGTTATGAGTCTTAGTCGGAGATATTGTCTCCGCCCTGTTCCGTGAAGGGAGGTATAGATAGATAGTACTTGCTTTTGCTGTGGTGGGAGTATTGGAGGTGCGTGTACCCTTCTACTGGTTCTCCATACTCTCCGTCTATACTTGGTAATGCGGGAATACGAGGCGAGACATCCATAGCATACCAGAGGAGCAGAGTACAGTATCAGAACAAGATAGAGGACGCGTCTTCGTTCCCTTGCTGTCGTGGTTACTCGTACAGCGTATAGCGTACAGTACAGCCCTGCGTACAACACAGAATGCATCTCTGTTCTGTGCTGTGTGATCTATCTATCCGTCCCAGCCACACTCTGTGTATATCCTCACATTCTATATCGAGAATCTGTAAACAGCTGCAGGCAGGCACTCATATACTATCCCATATCAAACACCCTGAATGCGGTCTTTCTCGTGCATATAGTGCATATATCCTCTTCTCCCCCCTCGACGATCGCGCAAACGCCAAGTCCTTCTACTGCTCTACTACAGCACCTCATCGCAGACGGTACATGCGCTTACCCGTTCTTCCTGCCCGACCGTATCTGCGCTAGGGAGGATGATTGCACGTACCGTTAGGTAGGGGTGACTTGTTCTCTTGTAGTTGATTGTAGCCTATTTCTTGCCTCAGGCTTCAATAATCCCTTCTCTTCCTAGTGGTGTGAATGCTCTTCCCTCCCTTGCTTCCACCAAACAACCCACCACAACCCACCACTAACCCACCACCAACTCACACTAATCACCTCCCAACACACCACCCTCCACCCCATTCCTTCCCTTTCCTCACCTTCCACTCACATACAATTCAACACCCAAATAACACCCAAATGTACTCTACTCCCTCTAAAAGTACATTTACATCAATACACCCTCCAAATACAAAACCCACATACAACCCATCCCAGTACCCATCCTAGTACCCCCCCCCAATCCACCACCCACCCACCCACCTCGTCCCCCCCTCCCTCCTTCTTCCCCTTCCCTTCCCTTCCCTCCCTCTCCCTTCCATCCTTCAAACTTGCGCGCTCTTGTCGTCGCCCATACTGATACAACCACCAAACTTCAATTTCCCCATATTCACGATACTTCATATCCCTTCCTTTGATTCTGTTACTACTCTTTTTGTTTCGTCTACTTATAAAAACTCTTTTTAATTGAGAAAGGTACTCCTGATACCACTCTGCTTGTCACTTGTCATTCGTCACCTCGCCCAACCAAATTCGCTCTTCCCCTAACTCCCGCAATCCGTCCACTCTTTCGCCGCTTCCACACCACACCCCGTTTGTCCGCCGCGACTCGCTCAAATCTCCCCCCCCCTCCACCCTCTACCACCCCATCGCGACAACATTCGCCATCGCAAACCCGCGATTCCGACGCAACAACAACAGCATTTCATACTCTTTTCACGACCTTGTACCAGCATAACTACTTCAATACTCACTTTTTAATCGTCCATATTACACTCCGACAACTGTCGCAACTCGCCCGGTCGCTTCCGCGTCTCCTCATCCCGTCGCATCGGCATACGTCAGCTTTGCGACACGGCTCCGTTTGCGCCCAACACCACATCGCACCACTCTAGACCCTAACCAACCCATGATCTAGAGTCCGAACCTCATCGCGACAACAGGCGCACAGGCGTCGCTGCTAGACAGCGGCGACACGGCGAGCAACAGGCACGCAGAAACGGGGAACCCTTTTACGCCCAGACGTCACCATCAGCGCATGCGAATGTTCCGCTTCTCTTCGTGGATCTCGGAATCCAGGGGAGGCGACGAGGCGGTCCATGGACACAACAAACTCGCCGGCATGGAACAGCCGCTCGACAAGGACGCCCGCGACTACTCGGTCCAGCCCGTCGGCGCGACGAAGCGCAAGCTGGACGATCGCGACGCGCCACCGCTCGGGGTGAGCGCGTGCGCCGCGGCGGCGAAGCGCAAGAAGGAGTGCGACAACAACATGGGAGCAGGGTTGAGCGCGCCGCAGGCGGGGGAGATTGAGGCGACTGCGACTGTGCCGAATAGGTCGAAACCGGGCGCGCTGGCGAGGATGCGCGAGGTCATCGATCACCAGCTCAGTCTCGAGGTGCTGATGAAGCATGATGAGCTGCGTCGCATCGATCAGGAACTTGCGAAGGCGACGGTGGCGCTGGATCAGTTGCGCCGTTGCCACCTCATACCTTTCCCTGTGTCTCTGGGGAGCCCGGAGGCTATGTTGACGGTCAGCACTGGGACGGGCCCATCGATACCTCAGGCGCGTCGCACGCAACCGCGCATGGCGGCGCCGTTTGGCGTGACGGAGGGACCGTACAGCAGGCATTACGCCAGCTGGCTCATCCCGGATCCGGAGTTCGACGGTGTGCAGACAGGTTGGGGCATGCTGCCTGGCGCAGCTGCGGGGAACAACACGGCACCGGGTCGCACGACGAGGAATAGTCTTGCTCTTGAGACGCCAACGACGAAACCACGACGCGGCGCTGCGTCGAGTAAGAAGCTTCAGGCGCTACCGAGCGGGTATCCGCCACCCAAGGAGACTGCGGGACCGCTCGTGCTCAAGCGCGCTGATGGGCAGTGGGTCAAGCTTGTGTGTCTCGTGTGCCAACGCGAGAACTTCGGCAGCACGCAGGGCTTCATCAATCACTGCCGCATCGCTCACCACCGCGAATTCAAGTCCCACGAAGAAGCCGCATCGCAGAGCGGACAGCCCGTCGAAGTCGACAGCGTCACCGGCAGTATCGTCGGCGGTGACTCGTCGAAACCCGCGCCACCTACGACCAACACACCCACCGGCTCAAGCACACTCGTGCACCCGCTCATCCGCTCTGTACCATACGATCGCCAGACCGTCAACACGCTACTCGAGCGCATCAGCGAGGGGACGCGGATGTTCTACGAGGGGAAGCTGCCGGGTATCACGTCCATCCCCAGCGTCGCCCCTGCTGCGCCTTCGCGGAAACGCTCAGAGCCGCATGATGGATTTGTGGCCTCTGACTCTGCACCTTGTCTCTCGCGCCTACTTCATCGGAGAGGGTTCGGGCAGAACCTAGATCAGCTTGTTGAGGAGGTTAAGACGCCGACGAAGCGGAGGAGAGTGGTTGGGACGGATGGGGTGAGTGATTCGGCGAGTGATTCGGACTCGGAGTTCGAGATGGACGCTCCTGAAGCTGCTGTGTTGTCACATGATGCTCCCGTCAACGGCGAGGTCGCTGCTGTTTCTGCTACTGCTGATGCGGCGGCGCCGATGTCTACACCGCAGCCGCAACGACATGCTCCGATCTTACCGCCTGGGTTTGCTAGACCGGGTAGTAGCAAGGGCCCTTCTACCACGCTTCGTAGACCGGGTATGATGCCTTCGAATCTGTATAGCACGCCGGGTAGCCCACCCACGCCCGCCTCGCAACACATACTCCGCCTACCCCTCATGGGACCGTATGACACCATTTCCTCCTCCACCTCCTCGGACGACATCGACGTCGAGATGGACGCCGCGGATCTCTCGCCCGCTACTGCATCCAACAAAGCACCTTCTTTGATCTCGGATGATGGGGAGTACAGCTATGTGGAGGATGGGGAGAGTAGTGGTGCGGAGGAGAGCGTGGAGGGGGGTGATGAGGGGGAGGGAGAGGAGGAGGTGGAGATTGAGGAGGTTGGTGTGGTGAGGACGGGGAAGGGGGGGGCGAGGAGGAAGGGGGGGGAGGTGGGGTTTGTGAGGGCTGTTAAGGGGGGGAAGTAGACTGGCCCGAGTGCTGTCTGGCTTTCGTGTTGGGGAGGAGGGATGTGATCTCCCGAGGTGGAGTGTGGCCATTACCCACGACTCCTGTTCTACGCCACTCTGGCATCTTTTTTTTTGACACTCTTATTACGCTTTTTAGTTCCGGGGAAAAGGGAGGGGATGTTCTGTTTTTTTCTGTGTTTGAGATGCTTTCTTTCTCGAACACGACATACAAAACCTGTTGGTCGATAGGGTGGGGAAGGGGTGGATGGGATGGATGGGGTGGGATGGCGTCTAGCGGCTTAGCATGCATTGTTTGGTCGGTTTTTGCGATCTTTGTGATTTTCTGGGGGGTGGGGTGGGGGGTGATTTTCTTTTGTTTTGGGGATGGGGAGGTGTATGATATAAGAACAAGGGGAGGGTGGATGATGGGGACGGGGATGGAGGGTGAAGTGAAGGGGTAGATGGCTGTGGTTTGGCCTGGTGTTGTGTGATGATTTGTACGGGAAAGGAGGGGAGAGACGGGAAGGAGACGAGAAGGCGTAGAAAGAATGAAAAAAGATATGCTTTTAATCTTACTCTTAACTCGTGAAGTGATGGATAGACGTGTTTGTCCTTAAGCCTGTGCTCATGCTCGTGCTCGTGCTTCGTATTTGCCCTTTTCCATTCCTCACTCGCCCGTCGTCATCAGTTTATACTCTGATGTGCGTTCATGAAGATACTAAGTCTTCATGAACCCACAGGTTTCCCTGTTATTTATGTGTATTAAACTCCCCTCTTTCCCTCCCTAGAACAACGTTTCGGACACACGCTCAGACTCGCCCATCTACTGTGTGACGACGAGGTGGTAAGATAAAAAACCCCTCGTCGTCGTGGTTGTGATAGTTTCTCCCCGACCTCGTAGACATCGTTGGGGTACTATCCAGCAACCTGTTCCGTCTGCCTCCTGTGGCTGTTGAGCTGGGTATTGATGGGTCTTACGGCACTTACAATAGGGAAAGCTTGAGATACATGAAATAGATACTGGTGGTGCTATTGCTGTCGGTGGGCGCTACTATTGTTAGGGGATTGATTCTCACTGTGAGTTTTGAATTCTCATTTTCTTGTCACTACTTCCCGATGCTGTTGTCGAGGCATAAAAAATTCTAAGTTACAACCTTCTTTCTTGTCGCCGTTCCAACGCTGTTGTCGTTGAAGACCTGCTGCTGTTGTTGTGGTAGTAATTCTTGGACTTTATTTCCCCGTCACCCCTCAGTGCTGTCGTTGAGCCTCCCCCACCACCACCACCACTGCTACCTCACAACCCGCCAACTCAGCTTCACCACCCTTCCTCCGCCATCATCCTTACTTATCCAACACCATTCCAACTCACCCCATCATCCTCCATCATCATCCTCATTCACCCAGTTCTCCACGCTGGGTGCTGAATTCCGAGTGGTGCTCAACCCCCGCCTCAGTCATCCTACCTTACCCCCCCGTCGTTGCCACTAGCGGCAAGCTTAATCCTAGCTCCGCGCTCACGGTCCATCGAGTAAGCCAAACCGGCAGCCTCGTCCTTTCAACACCTCGTGCGCAACACTTCCACGGGAATTTATTTTCTGTCTTCTTTGTTCCGCCACAACTCCGCGATCTTAACTTTCTTCTGACGAAGCTTCTTTTTGCGAAAGAGGGGTTTTTTCTTGTTTGGGATCGTCGACGACTGTTGCTGTTGGGTTCTTTTCTGCTGGGAGATTGGATAGGTTGGTAGGATTGGGATTTTGAGCAAGAGGGAAGGATTTGGGGTTAGTGGTATGTTTGGGCTCTTGTCTGCTTTGCTTGCTTTGGGTTTCCTGTCTGTCTGTTTGGATTGGGCTGGTTCATGGTGATGGGGGTGGAAGGTGCGAGAAGTGTGTGGGCATCTACTGGCTTTCTTTGAGTTTGCGCTCAGAGCTGGTTTGATCTACACAGTTCGCAACTCTCTTCCGTTTCCTGTTGCTGGCTTTCTTTGGTCAACACACACACTCGCTCTTCAACTTTCTTGGTGTCAGGCTTGCTTTGATCAAGGGGACTTCGCTAACGTCGCGCGCTGCGGGTTCAGGTTCTATTCACTACTGCACGACGACAAAGACTTCTGGATACCTACTTCCTTCGACAACACAACACCCAAACACAAATATGTCGGATACCGAGCCAAAGCCGGCCGATGAGGTGATGGCCGCTGGGGATGATGAGACGAATGAGGAGGTAAGCTCCCCCTCCCCCACTCCCATCGACACGCACATACCCACAACACAGAAAGACAAATACTAACACCCCACCCCCAGGAAGAGATCTCCGCCATGAAGCGCCGCGTCGCAGAGATGGAAGAAGAAGCCGCAAAGCTGCGCGAGATGCAAGCGACCCTCGACCAACAGAGCTCGGAGATGCACGATGACAAGGAGGACATTGATAGTCGCTCGATCTTTGTGGGGAATGTGGATTATGCGGCGTCGCCGGAGGAGATCCAGGCGCATTTCCAGAGCTGTGGGTCGATTAATAGGGTTACGATCTTGTTGGACAAGTTTACGGGACAACCGAAGGGGTACGATTCCTGATTTAGTTTTTTCTCGTTGTTTTAATATGTCTTTTGGTCACGAACTGTGACGGATAAGTGGGAATTGGGGGGTGCGCTGCCTGGCAAGAGATGGATGCTAATTAGGTGGTGCAGGTACGCGTATGTTGAGTTCACGGAGCCGGCCTTTGTGGCGCAGGCGTTGGTGCTCAATGAGAGCTTGTTCCGTGGGAGGAACCTCAAGGTTTGTGAATTCTGATCTGGCCGAGTGGATTGGTGGGCATGTGGATGATTATACTGACAACGTGCAGGTCGACCCGAAGAGGACGAACATCCCAGGCATGACGAGGGGTCGCGGCCGCGGACGCGGAGGAAGGGGAGGCTTTGGAAGAGGGGGTTTCCCGCCGAGGGGAGGATACAGAGGAGGCTATCGTGGGAGCTCGCGTGGACGTGGATTCACTCCTTATTAGATGATGGTGGAGGACGGGCCGGGACCAATTGGAAACTCACTGTACGATAGAGCAGGCCGCGAGGGAGAAGATTTGGACCGGACCGCCGCCATGAATGGAGATCAGATCAGATGCAGATGCAGATGAGGTGAAGGGAGCCAAAGGGAAAGGTGATCTTTTGAGTTAATGATGCTGCTGCACTCCTCTGCGTAGTTATTTGGACTGGTTTATACACGCACACTCATGGCCTGTGTCTGGCATTTGTGCCCGTTTATAAAATGTGACTGTTTGACTGGTGACGCACATGGACCCTTTCGATTACGATTGGCTTTTTTCCCTCGTTGCCGAGAAAAAAAAATCCCTTCAGGGCGCCAAAACTAAAATAGTAACTCGGGCGACTGCATACTATCACTACAGATTCAAAATCCAATTGCCCATTGTTCAAAACAATCGTCTTAATTCCTCTCCAATACCAAAAATCCTCGCCAAGCCGTCTCCTTCGTAAGCAGCCGCCCTCCCAAAACTCCCCTCCCGTCCTTGTAGCGAGAATCGGCGAGAGACGAAACGGCCTTGTGCGCAAAACCCCACTAAACCGCATTCAGCGAAGTGGGCATTCCAGCTCTCTATCGCCCAGGGAAGGTGTGACACTGACGGCGGCACAACCTGTTATCTCGAAGGCCTTCACCAACGATCGGCAGCAACCCCCTCGCAGCATCAAACCTACATCTCGCAGACTTCCCTCGAGGCTGCCGAGCACCCCCGCCACACGCACCCGCACCAGTGATGCTGACGGCCCGCGTCTGAACGCCCTAGCTAGCCTGCTTTTCGACTCCGGGGGCGACACGCCTTGCACAGCCCCAGTCATTTGGAACGAGTTGGAGAGAGGCGCCTACGCACGACAACGAAACCCGACAGACTCCTACACCCAACGGCGCCGGGTCTGTTCCCAGGACCTAAAGATTCGCCCGCCGATTTTTAATACCACGCGATTAGAGGCGAGTGTGAGAGAGTTGTTGCTGCCATGTCGGCGAGAACGGGCGTCGATACCAGTCTGCCTGGGTAAGCTCCGCGTCATCTGTTGTGTGTGGACGGGGACTAACTGTGGATTAGGCAGCCCAACATCAGGGTTACGAGTAGGAGACCCCTTTGTGGAGAGTGTGATGGGATTGTACTGACGAGAGTGTAGTCATTGCTGCTGATGGATTGTATAAGCGCGAGGTGTTCCGTATGTCGTCGACTCGTCCTTCCCCGCTCTCGAGTCCGTGGAGAGGCTGATTTTTGTTGGTTTTAGGATTCCCGGACCCTTTTGCTGTCGCGACGCTCAATGGCGAACAAACGAATACGACGTCGGTGATTAAGCGGACGCTGAACCCGTACTGGAATGAGACGTTTGAGATGTGCGTGTTGCTGTCATCGGTGCTGGTGGGGTTTGTTGGGTGGTTCATTTGCTGACGAGGCTACAGGCGTGCTACGGAGGATAGTATACTCGCGGTTCAGGTGTTTGATCAGAAGAAGTTTAAGAAGAAGGATCAAGGATTCTTGGGGGTTATCAATGTTCGGATTGGTGATGTGGTCGACTTCAATTCTGGGGAAGATGGTGAGCCGTCCCGCTGCCAACGGTCTACTCCTACGATATACTAACGACCATGACAGAGATGCTCACGCGTGACCTGAAGAAGTCAAATGACAACCTCGTCGTTCATGGAAAGCTAATCATTAACCTGTCGACTAATATGTCCGAGCCAGTACGCAATGCTGCCCCAGCACAATCGACTCGACCAACGTTAGGATCCGCACAAAGTTCGGTTGCCAGCGGTGGATTCCCAGGAGCCAGGTCAGATACCCATGTAGCGGAACCACAAGGTGTCATGATGGCGAACGGTGCGATCTCGACTGCCCCAACGCCTGGACGAGCCCCAGTCGCTGGAAGTATGGGCGCCTCAACAGCCAGCCAGTCCACCGTACCGTCCTCTCGCGCACCGACTGTGCTCAGCTCATTTGAAGATGCACAGGGCAGACTACCTGCTGGCTGGGAGCGCCGCGAGGATAACGTTGGGCGCACGTACTACGTTGATCACAATACCAGGTCTACGAGCTGGGTCAGACCGCAGGCTAGTGGAAACGCCGAGACCCAGCGCAACGAGCGTGATGCCAATACGGCGGTGGAGCGACAGAGACATCAGAACCGGACCCTTCCAGAGGACAGGACTGGCGCCAGCTCACCAGGCATACCGCAGCCATCACCACCTCCCTCCGTTAGTAGCCAGGCGACCAGCAGCTCACTCGCTATGCTTGCCACTGGAGCCACTTCTGCAGGTACAGGCGAACTACCACCCTTATGGGAACAGAGACATACGCCAGAAGGACGTGCATACTTTGTCGACCACAACACTCGAACTACAACATGGGTGGACCCTCGTCGGCAACAATACATCCGGATGTACGGTGGGCAGAACCAGAACAATACCATCCAACAGCAGCCAGTGTCCCAGCTTGGGCCGCTGCCCAGTGGATGGGAGATGCGACTCACAAACACCGCCAGGGTGTACTTTGTGGACCACAATACTAAGACGACGACTTGGGATGATCCTAGACTTCCTTCTTCCCTGGACCAGAACGTTCCGCAGTATAAGAGAGATTTCAGGCGCAAGCTTATCTATTTCAGGTCCCAGCCGGCCTTACGCATCTTGTCTGGCCAGTGCCACATCAAGGCCCGCCGTTCTCATATCTTCGAGGACTCTTATGCTGAGATCATGAGGCAGAGCGCGACGGATCTGAAGAAGCGCTTGATGATCAAGTTCGAGGGCGAAGATGGTCTCGATTACGGTGGAGTTTCCAGAGAATTCTTCTTCCTCCTCTCTCACGAGATGTTCAATCCTTTCTACTGTTTATTCGAGTACTCAGCGCACGACAACTATACCCTTCAGATCAACCCTCATTCCGGTATCAACCCGGAGCATCTCAACTACTTCAAGTTCATCGGCCGCGTTGTCGGCCTTGCGATTTTCCACCGCAGGTTCCTGGATGCGTTCTTCATCGGAGCGCTGTACAAAATGATGCTGCATAAGCCTGTGTCACTACAGGACATGGAGGGTGTCGACGCCGACTTCCACAGAAGTTTAGTGTGGACGCTCGAGAACGACATTGAGGGTGTCCTAGACCAGACATTCTCGACAGAAGATGAGCGCTTCGGTGTCACAAGCGTGGAGGACCTGAAGCCCGGCGGAAGAGACATCGCCGTGACGAACGAGAATAAGAAGGAATACGTTGATCTGATGATCAAGTGGCGCATCCAGAAGCGCGTGGACGAGCAGTTCCAGGCCTTCGTTACCGGCTTCCACGAGCTGATCCCCGCGGACCTGGTTAACGTCTTCGATGAGCGCGAGCTCGAGCTGCTGATTGGTGGTATTGCCGAGATCGATGTCGATGACTGGAAGAAGCACACCGATTACAGAGGATACCAGGAGTCGGACGAGGTCATCAAGTTCTTTTGGCAGACGATCAAGAGTTGGGATGGCGAGCAGAAGTCTCGTCTCCTGCAGTTTGCTACTGGTACATCGCGTATTCCCGTCAACGGATTCAAGGATCTCCAGGGTAGTGATGGGCCGAGACGCTTTACGATTGAAAAGGCGGGTGATGTTGGGAATTTGCCGAAGTCGCATACTTGGTAAGTCTTGTCTATCTATTGATGGGGAGTTTTGGGGACATTTGCTAACACGTATGAACAGCTTCAACCGTCTGGACCTGCCACCTTACAAATCACTAGACGCATTACAGGGCAAGCTCACGACGGCGGTGGAGGAGACCATGGGCTTCGGGCTGGAATAGAAACGTATCTTTACTCCACAATGCAGAGGGTGCAGAGGAGGAGGAGGAGTAGGATTTTTGTCTTGGTAGTTTGGGACGGATGAGAGGACCAAAGAAATTTTAACTTTTTACGATTTCTAGTGTGGAGGGGGAGGTATAATAAAAAGGTACACGCCCCAGCCGAAGATCTTGTCCGTTCTCTTTTTCTTTTTTCTTTTGCACCATCATCAGCTGGGTTCCGAGGGAGATGCATCTTTGTTTGGGAAAACTACTTTGCTTGAAAGTTGAGGAATGGGGTGGGTAGATGGGTGGATGTTGGAGGATGTTTGAATTTGTGCGGGAGGGGGGGTTTTTTTGGATTGAAAAGGGGGGGTGGGTGTGGGATAGTGATACATAGTGACTGGACGTAATTACTGGTTATTATGCTTGTTTTGAGATGTGCTGTGTGTGTGTGATGTGATGAGATGTGAGTCAGGTTTGGAAGGAGAGTGGGAGAGCATCCCTTTTTTATGTGAATGGTCACTTGATGCATCTTTTATGAGTTTTTGAAATCATTAATGGATTATTCTATTGCATCCGCATAATCTTTCTCAAACAAACGCCATATCCCAACCCTTTTTTGGTCTTTCTGTTTTATCCCAATATTTCCCAGACAAACACCGTATTGCAAACCAAAAAAAAATGGTATCCTTTCGTATTCTATCCCAAACCTTTCCCAGCTAAACGCCATACTTCAAACAAAATTTCTCACTCCTAGCAACTTGATCCGCCCTCGAGGCTCAACTTCCCAATCCCAGCTGTGACGCCCTCTTTGGCCAAATTGCCTGGGAGGCGTTTCCGACGACAGGAGTTTGTGGGCAGCGAGCGGATTTTGCGGTCAGTGATCTGCCCCAATTTCCAAACGAGGACTCGAATACGCTCGTCCCTGCTCAGTTGGAAATGGTTCACAGTTTCCAATATCCGGCTGGCGTTTTTGACGTTTGGAACCCCCGAGGTTACATATTTTGTGTCTATACCTCCTGGCCAAGCAAATAAGGGGCATGTGATGGGACCTCTGTATTTCACTAAGCTGTCCAGCTTAGCTATTGTTTCGCTCTCGCTCTTGCTCCATTCCTGGGTAGAAATGCTTTGGGCTAGGTATTCCCCTCCCTTGTAGAACGGACGATGGTAGCGCACGTTGAACAAGGGATATGTGCTGATTAAAGCTTTGATCTCCCTATATCGTTTATAGTCATCACACCAGAACCTGTGAACTTCGACCTCGTGGCAATCGGGATAGTCGATGTCTAGAAAGTCTTTGTATAGTGTCGCAGTTCCCATGATCTGATTAGCCCGATGGTCGACTCCACATCTTAGATGTTCAGGGCCATGTTCTCTAGTTCCTTTGATGACATTGCGAAGAAAGTTGTTTAGCCCCAGGTCACTTGCCGTGTCATGAGGAAACAGCCCGCTATCAAAGTATTGTTTTGCTTCTTTCTGAAGTACGAAAAGATCTTGATCATAGCACCAGGAAGAAGCTATTGTTTCGGCTGACTCTGACTCTGTCTCGTTTCGGACTGGAGCTTCTGTTACCTGTTTATGTCGGCGTCAAATCAAGAACATGGAAATATAGACTTACCTTGAAAGGTATCAAGATCCCGATCTTCTCTGCCGCCTGAGTATCATCCCACCCCTGACTGTGAATACAGGAAGCAATATACCAGTTCCCTTTTTCATACCCCTCACCCTCACCCTGATAATCACGATGATCGAAAAGGTGATAAGATTCGACAAGTTTACACAGTTGATACCAACGATGAGTGCCAATACCTGCTCCAATCTCGACTTCGACGTCTTCGCAATTTTTCGTAGAAAGGTGCCAAAGATCCTTATACTTCGTCGCCATTTTCATGAGCTTGAGGCGATAGTCGATTTGGCGTTGCAGGAGTTCAAGCTCGATAAAGTTAGGTGTCAACGTGCCCTTGGTGATACCGCGAAGCTTCTTGTGCAGCGCTCGGTTCCTTATCTTGTAGTCTAAGCCAGGGAAGCTGTTGAAATAAACCTTTGCCTCATTCTTAACCGCAGTCAAAAGCTCATCGTAGCCGGAGGTTGCATCCTTCAACAGGCACCATCTTCGATGGAATTCGCTAATATGGATGCCTATCCGCTCTGAATACTCAGTCTCCCACTCATCGTCGCCAGAGAACAGAGACATGTCCTTAGACTCCTCCTTCTCGAGAATGCCTTCGATAACGCTCGACAGCCTTTCTTCATGCTCCTCAAAATCAGGATCTTTATCCCCATCGTTTTCTACAGTCTCATAACCTTCGAGGTGGAGCCTCAAAAGCATATCAACTATTCGATGAGAGAATTCTGGTCCACATGGACGCTTGTTATTGGTTCCGCTAATTGGCCATGCCATAGACTCGAGATATTTTCCTTGAGAAGCGACAGGGGCGACATTCATATCAGGATTGATAGCCCACGCACCAGTGCGGTATTCAGTGGCCAGTAAACACAGCCCTGCTTCCGGTGCCTGAGATCCAATTGCCTGCCGGAACGATTCCTTGGTGAGATATTTTGGATCTTCTGCATTTTCCCCGCCCATGACAATCGAATACGCAGGCTGAGACGATCGAGAGAATATCAAAATGAGAACAGGGCGCTTTTCGGCAGCTGCATCGATGCATGTTTTGCTGATAGCCTCCAACACATTCTCCAAGAGGTCTTCCGGAGATACCGTTTGAACGTCGTTCAGTTCACCAAGCTTGCTTTCGTCAAGGACCACGCGCCGCTCCTCGATTTTTTTCGGGTTGTAATCACCATAAACGTACCTGCCGTATTTCTCAACGGCAGATTCGGGCGATACGCAAGTCAACCAGACTTGGTCGGAAGCAACTTCCTTCAGGAGGTGATGGAACAGATAGAAATCGGTAAAGTGCCAGCCTTCCTGGTTAGGAGCTGCGTCTCCTGGTAATTTTGGGTCATTCTCTTTGTTCCAGTCGGTGATACCGCATATGCCGACGATCTTGGTGTTTGGATTTATATCGGGGATATGGCAGTTGGAAAGGAATGATTCTCCTGTGAGAAACTCGGTAGTTTTGATGTGTTCTACGGTGAGAACGCCATCATGTTCAGAGACGTTTTGCCAATCTATCAAACCCTCGGGAACTTTCCAGTTCGACATCTTGAGTTTGTCAGGTTTGGTGTTGGTTATCAAAATGAAATAGATGGAAGGTTGCTTTGCAAAGTAAAGACCAATTTTACGTTCTTGAATGATATGTTAATAATATGAGAAAGTCAAGAACAGCGGAAGCAAGGAAAGTGAGTGACTATTAAATATCCAAATGCTCATTCCCATTCAGACCATCCTCAAGTTAACTATCCTCGGTGTGACTGTAAGCTAATTTAGCTACAGTTTAGTTCCTGTCACCGGCGAGGAAGGCACCACCCTCTCACCAAGACTAGTGATCTTCTCACCAAGATCATAAGCTTTCCCAAGCACTAACATCCCCCCCATACCTCTTAGCATCAAGCTAACTATCAACCTTACCAAAAACCTCGCCGGTAATATTAGTATTTAACAAACCTCACGCGCTTTCCGCGAGGCTAGCGCCTTCCTCGCCGTAAAAAAACCGCGTGTTCTAGAAAACGAAGATAGTCGTCCACTCCCCTCGCCTCGCCACAGGCGCGCGGACACCCGCGCTTGCGGTATGACGTCGCTAAACACCGTTTTAGCTTCCCCAGCACAACCGCAACCCCGACCCCGATCAATCCACCATCTTTCACCCCATCGCCCATCACGAAGACAGCCACGCCCACCTTCGTGATGAGGAATGCCATACCGCTCACCCCCCTCTTTCATTCCCTCATGCCGGCGCCTCTTCCACCATTCCGCGGTTGTGCACGCGACACATTATGAGACGCTTCGGATTCCGACGACGGCGAGTGCGAAGGAGATAAAAACGTAACCTCCCTCCAATCTCCCCCTCTACCCAGACCTTCCTTCTGTTCCTCCCTTCTACCCCTCCCCGACCTCTAACCCCCCTACCACTACTACTACCACCACCACCGCCACAAATCCCCCAGCTAACCCCCCGCAGCGCATTCTACCACCTCTCCAAACTCTCCCACCCCGACCGCAACCCCACCGACCCCACAGCCTCAACCCGCTTCGTCCACATCTCCGAAGCCTACGCCACCCTTCGCTCCCCCGAAAAACGCCAACGCTACGACCGCGACATCGGCCTCCACCACCAGCATCGTCCCTCCCACCCCGTGCACCCCACCGGGCCAGCACAATCGCACTACGGCCCCGCGGGCGGCCGGGCACCAAGCGGCCTAAGTCGTCGTCGAGCGACATTCCACGGGGCGCCAGCGAGCTTTTATAGGAGTGGCGGATGGGGCGAACACGGTGCCAAGAGGCGAGCAGCGCAGGAATCCAGCTCCGGCACGACGGGGGGAGAAGCGCGACCCAAGACAGAGGGCGGGATGGGATGGGGACAGAGCGCGTGGGTTGCTGCGGAAGAAGCGAGGCATTTTGATAGGGAGAGCCATTTGAGGACTTTTAGGAATCATGAGAGGAGGATGAAGGGGCGGGCGCAGGCGGCGCGGGGGGGTGGAGAAGGTGAAGGAGGAGGGGGGGAGAGGGAGGAAGAGGCGGGGGGGAGGGGGATGTTGGGGGATTTTTTGATTGTGTCGGGGGTGATCTTTGGGGGGATTGCGGCGCCGTGGTGGGTTCCTGGGTTGTGGGGGAGGGGGGAGAGGAGGAGGGATGGGGTGTAGATATTGAGGGAGATGGTGTAGATATGGAGGGGGTGTATGATTCAGGAGTGGATTGTGTATATTATTATGGTAGCATGGCACAGGACGAGTCAAAGCAGGATCATGGGTATTAAGGATAGATTTCTCTACCTAATGTACACCGTACACCTCAGCTCTAATCTGCTAGATCGAATACAACCGGACCACACAGCCGTCCACGCCAGTATTTCAAAGTTATGCATCTACTCTCGCAACATCACCAAGTATTAATCTAAGCCTCGAAGGTGAAAGAAGCGCCGATCTGATTTGAAACGTTAGCTGGGGCCCTCTTTCGAAACGAAGCAATGCAATGCAATGCGTGATGAAACACTGACCTTGTTTGGCGAAGAATCGAGCTTCTGGGTGTCGAAGGAAGCACCGAGACCCAGGGTAACGCCCTCGCGGAGGAGAACGTTGTAGGAGACAGCAGCGATACCGCGGTCGTTGATCTTGGCCTTGGTGAAGGACAGGGGGTCGATGCGGTACTTAGAGGCGACCTCGAGGCCGACGTTGGAGCCGGACTTGGAGTCCCAGATGGCCTTGGCACCGGCCTCGACCTGGGAGTTGACCTTGTGGTAGTACGAGGCGGAGAAGACGCTCAGGTTGTTGGAGGCGATGATGGAGGCGGTGTAGAGGGGCTGCTGGTAGCCGAGACCGAGGGAGTACTTGGTGACGGCGGCCTTCTGGACGTCGTAGCCGGCCTCGGCGCCGACGAGGAAGCCGTCGTGGCCGATGACGGCGTCGAGGTTGGCGGTGGGGCCCTTCAGGAGGTCGAAGAAGGCGCGGGTGTGGAAGTTGGGCTGCTTGAAGTGCAGGTTGAGCTTGACGCCCTTGGCCTGGGTGGAGGGGAAGAAGTTGCCGAGAACCTCAGCCTTGAGGCCCTTGGCGATGTTGTCGTTGAGCTCGATCTTGGACTCGAGGGCGTTGGCGGTGTTCCAGGTCTGGGTGACGGTCAAGCCTGCGCGTCGGTAGATGATTAGTAACTGAGCGAAGCCAGATTTGAAGTAGATGAGGCAGTTGTGAGAGCTCTGTTTGTTAAAAACTCGTGCGGTCAAGGAGGGCCGCATGTAGATGACCAAGGGAGGCTTGAAAGGAGATCTTGTGGGGATTATACCAGATGGCTTGTCGGTGTACTTGGCCTCGAGCTGGGTTGAGATGGTCAGCTTGGGGTCCGTCGGTCCGTCGCCAAGCGCGCAGATTGGGGGGGATGGATGGAAGGGAGGGGACATACAGCGCCGGTGGTGGTCTTCTCCTGGGTGCTCTTTCCATTGACCTTGAAGGCAACACCGTTGGCGGTGGTGCTCTTGACCTCAAGGGTGGCGGCTGAGGTGTGGTAGAAGTCCTTGTTCAACAGCTAGAAAATGCGGGATTAGCTGTCCGTTCTCTCGGTCCACGATCACATCACGAGAATTTGTTGAGCTTCAAAGTCGCGTCAGATCTCTTACATCGTTGGACAGCTTCGCAATATCGGAGAATGCTGGGATAGACATCTTGGCTATAGTGTGAGTTTGAGGAAGGATTTGAAAGGGTGATGAATTGTAGATGAGAAAGTTGAGGTTATTGGGATGGAAGAGAGGGATGAGGTCTATTCAACAGGAAGGGGACATGAGCTTTCGTGAGTTTCGGCCCTTCACGCATTTGGAGTACCGTACTTCCTTAGGAAATTAATGGCCAATGCGTGACCAGGCGGAAAGAGTCGGGGACTACGAACGTGAGGTGTTGATTGGCCCAGAGACCAGAGTTCTCCAAACGGCTAAGCGACTAGACCCCAACAAAGCAACATCGTGACTTTTTTTGAAACCGCGGCAGAACGGAGATATACTGGGAATAGGGCTGTTTCGATCCGTTTCGTTCTTTTTACGTCGTTGATCGTCCTCGTCCTTGATTACTTTGTCCTCTTACTCTCATCATCCTCAAGATGGCTGACAAGGACGCTGGAACCCCGCGAGTCTTCCTCGTAAGGCACGGTAAAGCTCCATTACCTGTTGTTTATGCGTGAATTGCCCACGGGATACCCCTCCTCACAGCCTCACCTTCACTTTACTCTCTTCCTCAACCCACCCAGCTAACCCCAAACAAAGGCCAGACAGAATGGACCATCTCCGGTCAATGCACCGGTAGCACCGACATTCCTCTGACCGCCGTCGGGGAGAGCCAAGTGCTTTCGTCCAGCAAGGTTGTGGTGGGGCAGGGCAAGCTCATCGACCCCTCCAAGCTCACCAAGGTGTTCATCAGCCCACGCACCCGCGCCCAGCGCACCTACGACCTCCTGTTCGACGATGCTGCCAAGGCGGCCTTGAAAGAGAAGGTTGAGATAACAGAGGATATCAGGGAGTGGGAGTACGGAGCATACGAGGGCGTGACGCCAACGGATATCCGCAAGCTGCGCCAGGAGAAGGGACTGGATAAGGAGAGGCCATGGAACATCTGGCACGATGGATGCGAGGATGGAGAGTCACCCACTGAGGTTGCCACGCGCCTGGACGAGCTGATCGCGAAGATCAAGCAGCTGCAGGCGCCGTGTATGGATGGCTGGAGGCCGGCGGATATTGTGGTTATTGCGCATGGACACAGTCTGAGGGCTTTTGCGAAGAGGTGGATTGGGTTTGAGATGGGGATGAGGCTGCCGCTGATGTTGGAGCCGGGGGCGGTGGGGGTGTTGAGCTATGAGCATCATAGGGTGGATGAGCCGGCGTTGCTGTTGGGGGTTAATATGGGAGGTGAGGAGTGAGGAGGTGGACGAGTCATGATGGGATGAGAGCTTATGCTACTGATGATGAGGCCTTTGTGGGTTAACATGAAGGTGAGGAGTGAGGAGGTAGACGAATGATGAAATGAGAGCTTATGACACTGGTAACGAGGTGTTTTTGAAGGACTTGGGTGACGTTTGCTGTTGAGGGGGACACCGAGGCATGAGTTGTGCTGTGCGGTGGAGTCGGCATATGTCAGTGGTAACTGAGAGAGTCTCGAAAGCCTCGAGTGATACCAATTATTGAGGAATGCGGTCATGAACACAGTCGGCATATGCCACTGACTGGTAGCCAAGAACTTCTCGAAAGACTTGGGTGATAGCAATTGTTGAGGAATGCAGTCAGTCATGAACACAGTCGGCACATGCTCCTGACTAGTAACTGAGAGAGTCTCGAAAGACTTAAGTGATACCAATTTTTGAGGAATGCGGTCATGAACAGAGTCGGCATATGCCACTGGCTGGCAGCCCAAGGGTTTTCAAAGACTTGGGTGATAGCAATTATTAATGAGCGTAGCCACACATGAATTGTACCAGACATGACACTGACTAGTAACTAAGAGCTTCTCGAAAAACTTAGGTGATACCAATCATTTTCTAACGAGTGTAGTCAGTCATGAACACAGTCGGCAGTGCATCATTACTGACACTAGTAACGGCTTCTCAAAAGACCTAAGTGATAGCAATTACTGCGGAGTGTAGTCAGTCATGGATACAACAGTCGGCACAGCACATGCCACTGACTAGTAACTAAGAGCTTCTCGAAAGAATTAGGTGATACCAATTATCAAAGAACACAACCAGCATGAACCGTACAGCACACCACACATCAGCAGTACCCCCCCACGAGCATGTGGGGAGGTATGTGAACGAGCGGGCACACTCATCCTGTGGCGATGAACGATTCTTCTGCCCTTACATACACACGGACAAGTCCACGAGCCCAGCCCTCCATCCCGTTTCCCGTCCATCCGCACCGTTTCCCACATCATCCCATCCCCCAAGGTGGGAAGAGCGAGTGGGACCACTCCTTAAGGGGGGCAATGAACGATTTTTCCCTTCTTCGCCTTACATACCACCATACCAACCCACGCACAGGCAAATTCCACGGGGTCTCTCTTACCCTCCATCCCGTTTCCCCGTTTCCCGTCCGCACCGTTTTACACATCATCATCCCTTCCCCAAGTGAGGTAATGCAGCCTACACATACGCAAGAATGTTTCACGACTGTGGCGGGCTCGTTGAAGAATTCTTGCCCCTCCCCCCTTCCCCCCTCACCCCACCAATCGGCGCGCACATGCCGTCCCGTCCTTGGCCCACGACGCAATATTCTAGATCGTTTTTATCGTACCTTCGATAAGTAGGAGGGGATGTAAAGGCACAAGCAGGGCTAAGAGGTACAAGTAGAGTCTAGATGCACGCACGTACTAGTAATTCTAGTAATTCTATCCCGAATTCGGGCAGGAAATCAAGGTCTGCTAGCTGTAGTGTGGTGTGCAGGCTGCTTTAGGTGAGCGAGTTGAGCGTGTCAGACGGGGGTTGGCCCTGCATTCTTGATTTTTTAAGACGAATTAAGAGGAGGAAACAAACGCACGCACAACGACCTGCAGGAACGGACCTGTAGGGTTTGGGTTGGGATCCATTCCAGTCAGTTAGTCTAGCCAGGTTATTGGGTGGTGAAGGCTCTTTCAGTACAGGAGATTCAAGTGATAGTTCACACTCTCCCCCTCTCGCTCCATGACTTGTCACTTCTAAGTTGCATGACTTAGTAGGAGGTGGGAGACATGACTTATTGCCCTTACTAGGAGGTGGGAGACATGACTTATTACTACACCGATGTGGTAAGTTCTTGCTGTGTTCGGAGTTTGTTTAGAGAGGGGGTCGGGGTCTCTAGTTGTTTCGACACACAACTCCTACACACATGGCTTTTTCTAGATCTGTATCCGATCGGTGGAATGGTTGGTTGGAGAGTGACTTTGCTTAGCCATAGAGCGGCAGTAGTATGCGGTGGTACCATAGCTAACTGCCATGCTTTACTACCACAGTTAGTTCAATCGAGTACAGCAGAGTAGACCGTTTGAGGGATTAGGGATTCTAGACTTTTGAAAATAACGGGGCTACTGATTCGCGTCCTTCCATACGAGGAAACGATAACCCTGCACACAACACACACGGGAAGTACCATGCCAGTCCATCCCAGTCCCATCCCAGTCTATGTTACTGTGTTTGTTATGTGTGCGTTGCTGCGCCGTACCATCCCATGAAAATTCAGACGGAAATATGGATCCCAACCTGAAACAAACGGTCAACCCCATTGGCTGTGTGTTAGGGTTAAATGTGCACTTGTGCGTATTATACGGTCTGCCCTCCCCCCTGGACGGGCGGAGTTGTTTTAACGAGCCTTAAACGAGCCTTTAACAAGCAATTTAGTCAGGTACACAACAACAAAACTGACCAATCGCGCACCCTTGTGTTGTCGCCTTTTCGTGTGGTACAAGGGTACTTCCTGTAGGCAGTGCAGATCCACTAAACTCCACTTCTCTCTCTCTCTCTCTGCCACGAAAAGGTCTGGTCCTTCTCGTCTTTCTCCACCCCCGTCAACTACCGCCAACACAGCCAGCACACACCCACCCACGCCCGCCCGCCCGTCCACCCTCTCCACCCTCCAATGCTGCCCATTCTTTCGCCCCCAGCAGAGGACCGAGCACCTTAAAGGACCTGGGTATCCTCCAATTTCACTCTCTTTCCTTCCTCCAACCCAACACGAAACTTTTCATCTTTCCAACTTCCCCCAAAGGCTCGACGCCAGTGTATCTGTGATCACACATTCCTTCAAGCAAATAAACAAACGCAAATAAACAACTTCGAGATAAACGCTTCTCAAAAACAATCCTTGATTCGCCAGTCGATCACACCAACATCGCACATACACATCAATCAAAACACATAAAACCCAAAACAAAACACCACCACCCAACAACCGCAATCATGCAATACTCCTTCGTCGCCGCCGGGGCCCTCCTCCTCGCCACCGTCGCCGCCCAGCCCCACGGCCACCACGCGCGCCACAACCGCCGCGCCCCCGCCGTCGTCACCAACGTCGTCGACGTCTACGAGACAGTCATGCTCACCGCGACCGTCTGGGTTGACGAGCAAGGAAACACCATCTCCGCCCCCGTGACCGGCACCGACGCGTCCACCGTCACCGGCTCTCCGCGCACGACCGTCAAGCCGGGAGAGTTCCACGAGCCGACACAGACGCAGCCTGCTGCTGTTGTCGTGCCGACTCCTTCGCCTTCTTCTTCGGAGGCTGCTCCCGTTGCGCCGCCTGCGCCGGAGACGACGACTATCCAGGTCGCGTCGGTCACTCCCCCGGCGCCAGTCGTGCCAACTACCCCCGCTGCGCCGGTTGTCAACACACCCGCCGCGGTCAACACACCTGTCTCTGTCGCCCCTCCCGTCGCCTCTTCCGCCCCCGCCACTGGCTCCTCAAATGGGGAGTGCAGCTCCGGCTCCCCCTGCTCTGGCGACATCACCTTCTACGAAGCTGGTCTCGGCGCGTGCGGCGAGACGACCGATGGGTCGATTGACAAGGTCGTCGCGCTCCCCCACGAGTTCATGGGGACGCAGAGCAATGGCAACCCCTTCTGCGGAAAGACTGTTACTATCAACTATAAGGGCGCTACTGTCCAGGCTACGGTTGTGGATAAGTGCATGGGCTGCGTTGGACGTGATCTCGATCTTTCCAATGCTGCTTTCGATGGTCTTGGAATTGCGGAGAGCGTCGGTCGCACTCAGGCTGATTGGTACTTCAACTAAGTGCCTGTCCGTTTGAGTAGAGATGGGATGGGGGTGGATGAGCCGAGCTCTCTGCCGAGGGATGTCGTGTCGCGAGTTCGATGCGGCGTTTGGGAAACAGGGTTATAGATTGGCTACGGGATTAGAACAGGCGTACATTTCTGGAAAAAAACACGAGTACTTCGCCAATATGCCATCTTATCCTATCTTTCCTTCAGTTGACTGGAGGTGGTTGGGGTAAGGGGGACTTGGTGAAGGAAAGGTGGGTGGGGAGTTTTAGCTCGCTCGCCGGTTTACGAATATCATGATAAAAAAAACCATGCGATTTATCTTATCCCTTTTTTTTCGTCCTGACGCGCCACTGAGAATGGGGGAGGAACGGCGCTTGAGTTTATTACCGGAGATGGGAACATGGTTTCGCAAAATTGTTCCTATTTGACAAGGCTTCGGTGTTGGCTTGGGTGTTACCTCCTTCTTTTGGGGTGTAGAAGGGCGAAAGGGGATGGGGGGGTTGTGTGTTTGGAATACTTCTGTTTCGTGTTGTATATATTTTACACCAACTGTGTGCGGATTTCTCACCTTTGTGTGGGGATGCAATATCACTTTCTTTCACATAACCTATTATGTTCCCTCTTGATGCTTGTGAGATGTGTTTGTGAGTGATGTGCTTGTGATTATGAATATGGGAGTAAGGGGGATCTTGTAGCCGCCCCGCCAGCTGGCTGTTCTACCCCGCGTCGTCACCTTATCCTGCATCTTCCCGTTGAGGGCGTAGTCAGCTGGCGATTCCCATGGCATAGCATAGCACGACGTGGAAGCAGGTCTACCTTCCTTATCTTCCTGGTGGACAAGGAGAGCAATATGGCATGTGTACATTCATCTTGTCGGTCTGTCTGTCTGTTAAAGCTGTTGTAACGGACCGTAAACGTTTATTACGGTCCTTAAAACCGATTCTGCGCATTTTGCAGTTTAGACGTTCTATTTTGCGCACTTTGGCTTCCAATGCATTACCCAGAGCCCCAGCTCTCTCTCATTCTACATAGTAGGTAATATAGAAGTATGTTGCTATCTATTGCGCATAAATAGCTAAATATAATATTTCTACTGAAAATCTAGAGATTTCGCCGGGTATCATTCATTGTGACTCTAACGTTGTTACTACAAGGCTAGAATCTAATGTGTTGTTATGATTGGGGTGGGGCGTAGCGCGTTCACCAACGTCCGAGGCGGCAAGGCTGCTCTCGGCGCCGGTTTCGCGCAGATTAGGCTGTCTATCCTGAGAATGCGCCAAAAGCAAGTGAGGACCAATGGGTCCTGCTTAGGGCTGCACACGAGGGTGCACGTGAGGTTCAGTATGGAGGGGGGGGTAGAGGGAAGAGAGGAAAGCGGTGGACGAGGCGGCACGGCTGCACATGCTGCTGGTTTGGCGCAAGATGGGGTGGTCTGGGTTGGAAATGCGTGGAAAGGAAGGGAGGGCCAATAAGGCACGTTTATGGCAGCAGTTGTGTGGGATTGGGTCGAGAGTTGTGCATTATAGTGAGAGAACTTAGGAACGGGGTGTTTACCGCCGATGGGGCGGCACGGCGGCTCTTTACGCCGGATTTGCGCAATTCCAAGCTCGACAGCTTGGTTTGCGCAAAACCCAGGCCGGGACCTATAGGGTCCGCTTGGTTAAGGTAGGTGAGTATGTGGGCGGGAGGGGTGAAGGCGGGAGTGAGCGGGGGAGACAGTTAACTGGCAGACAGGGCAACACGGCATCTCTTTCTTCCGGTTTCGCGCAGATCAAGCCGCGGAGCTTGAAACTGCGCAAATCACAAGTGAGGACCAATAAGGTCCGCTTGCTTGAGGCGGCCGAGGTTGTAGGCAGGGTGTGGGTAGGTGTGAGGAGACGGGGGAGACAGTTAGCCGGCAGACGGGGCGGCACGGCTGCTCTTTATGCCGGATTTGCGCAAATTCTAGGCCGACAGCCTTGCCTGCGCAAATCCGGCGCTGAAGGCGGCCGTGCTGCCCTGTCTGCTGCAGAACGTGAGCAAGGCTGTCAGCCTGGGATTTGTGTAAGATGCAGTGAGGACTAATAGGGCCCGTTTGATGGGGGGAGTGCACAAGCCGCATGGGGTGTAGGAGCGGTGGCAGATGTTCACCGGCAGCGACGGGGCGGCAGTGCCGCCCTCGGCGCCGAATTTGCGCAAAATCGGTTCTAGAGGCGGCCCGGCTAGTGGGATTACATGGGGTTTGAAGTATTACATGACAATTAGAGTGCATGGGACTGACTACTAGTGCACTAACAGCGACGGGGCGGCAAGGCCGCCCTCGGCGCCGGTTTGGAGCAAATAGATGCGCTAAGTGAAAAGGTGCGCAATGAATAACTGAGGGCCTGTGAGGCTGTTTCGGTGGGGTATCGCAAGTGGGCATGGGAGTTCATTGCAGCCAGCTGCATACTACAAACGAATGAGTTGTAAGGATCTAAGTGATTATTGCAACTTTCTTTGGTTTGAAAGGGCGTTTGATATAAGGTTCATGAGAGAGTGGGAAGATACAGTACTTATTAAAAGATAATAGTTATTTGTATGTGAATATTTGTATTATAATTATATTATATCAACGCCTAAATATGCTTCATTCCAACTCCATCTTCCCTTCCAATAGTACGCCCATCGCTATGCCCTCACCCAAAATCACCACTCCCCCTCACTTACCCACCCCCTTCAAAATCAACTCCGCCACCTTCTCCCCCACCACCATAACCCCAAACATCGGATTAACACTCAACGGCTCCAATAAACTCGCATCAGCAACCCACACATTCCCCGTCCCCACCACCCTCCCCCTGTCATCCACACACTTCCCAATCTTACAACTCCCACTCCAATGATTCACCTGCCCCCTCGCATACGCCGACGGCGTGGTGATATACTGCTCTATCCTCGCCACGCTGGCATCGCGCTCTAAATTCAACGTCTTCACATCCGCCGGCAGCGCTGCGAAGATCCGCTTGATGAAGCTGGCGATGGCGCGAGCGTCCGGGGCGGAGGAGTAATACACGTTCCCGTCCGGACCGGGGATGAACTTCCCATCGAGCACCACCGAGCCGCGCGACGCGAGACCAGAGGTGCCGTAGATGTTAAGCGTGATGGTAGTAGCAGACGTATAATCCGCGTACCCCCCCGTGCCGATCGTGCCTTGGAACCCAACAATACGGCCATCAGGCTGGGCGGCGCGGGAGAAGAAAACAGATGTCTGACCCGCAGAAGCGTACGGCCCAGAGCGGTGCGCTAGGTAAAGCGCCGAGTCCGCGGGTGCGGGGTTGCTATAAGACGGTCCGAAGGCGGTGATACTCGGGCTGGACAGCTCGATGAATGTATTCGGGTTGTCGAAAAGGTTTGCGCCTACGGCAGCGTTGGATATCCAGTCTCCGTGCGTGAGGTTGCCGAGTTTACCGGCGGCGGAGAGGCGGGTGAGGGACGCGGCGGGGCCGATGCCGGAGAACATTAGGAGGGCGGGGGTGGCGATGGCGCCGGCGCTGATGATGACGCGGCCGGTGTTGGAGAGGGGGATGAGGGTCTCGATGCCGTTGAGGTGGATCCAGACGCCTGTTGCTGAGGTGCCGGTGCGTTGCACGCGCACGGCGCGAGTGCCGCTTTGGAGGTGGAAGTTGGGGAGCTTGAGGGCGTCTTGGAGGTAGGTTGGGACGGGGCCGGCTCGCTGGCCGTTCTTGTATCCGTATACTGGGCGTCCGAAGACGTCGTGTTTGTTGTCTTTGTTCTCGTTGATCTTGACGTCGGCGAAGCCGAGGCTGTCGACTATCCAGCGCCTTGCGATGTTGTAGCCGGATTGCAGGTACTGCTTCCCATCGGCAGATGGCGTGTCTGTAGATGGAGCGCGCGCTTTCACCCGATTAATCGCTCCGCCCATGTCGGCTGCCTTCCAGCCGGCGGGGAAGAACGAGTCCCAATCGCTGGAAGGCGGCTCGAAGTACAGGCCTGCATTGATGGCGGAGCCGCCGCCGATAGTGCACCCGCCATAGGCGTTGATGGTGCCGCTGCAGATGAGGCCGCCGCCGTCTCCGAAGATGGAGCTGTAGAGGCCGGGGACATCGACGCGGGTTAGGTTTGTGTTGTTAAGCCAAGACGGGCGGCGGGAGGAGAGGTTTCCACCCGTGACGCCGTATGAGGGGCCGCCACCCTCGAGCAGGAGGGTATTGAGCTTGGCTTCGGCAAGGCGCGTGGCAACTATGTTTGTTAGTGAGAGAATGAAGTGAGGGGGAGGGATAGCAACCTATGATACCAGCTGGGCCTGCGCCGACAACTATGGCATCCCATTTGGTCTTCGTCCAATCGGCGGCGGCCAATGAGAGGAGGGAGGCGAGCTGGGCTACGAGGAAAAGAGCTATATGCTTCATGGCTTTGGCTTGTGATGAGAAGGAACTGCCTGAAGACCAAAACGAACAATTGACGAGTTCAATCACGGAGGGCACATTGCTACTATTATACCACTGCCAATGCCGAGGATAGCTAGCAACTCGGCACGAAGCAATTCAGCTCCAGCTCAACTCTGGTCCTGGCCTGGGCTAAAATAAGAAAAATCCTGCCGTGGCACCAGTAATACCGTCATTTTACGAAGTCAGGGTTCGATTAGCCCGTGGCAGTTAAGGCTTAGATTCGTGTTGGCGGGTCGGCATGTGCGGAAAGTCGTACAAGAAAGGAAATCCACGATGCAAATCAGCCCAAATCAACCCAGGTCAATCCACTTCTCGTGTCGTTGCCGATCGTGGTACTAGCCGCATTAAGGGTCACCCTGCCACCTGAACCACACCATGCCGGGTATTGATTATGCGGCTGAGCACCAATAAACGCTGCTTTTTTAAGACAATAATTTTTTGTGGTTGTCATCGCAACTTGGTATCGGGATCCTCTCATATTCTCAATGGCGAACCTGGGCCGTGATGACCCGCGTTCGAGAAGGTGCGACGTTGCGACGCAAGGAGCTTCAGTCGGGCGTGGATGAAGCAAGGAGCTGACGAGGAGCGAATATAGAGGCTGAGAAACACGAAGTGAAGTCATGAGGCAGAGTTTGACAGGTTAAGAGGCCCATGTAAGGGGGGTCGGTGATAAATTCCACTCAAACCAACGTTGCAATAAGCAGACGGGTGTGTATCTTCCACATACGACCATAGACTCAATAGAATTAGGTGTCACATTTGCTATACGCCAGTACAAGTAAAATATGTAGACCCCTACTTGTCCTTGGACGTGGAGTTTGGCCATCTCTTGAACCTGTCACGAGTTAATAACTGGGCTATAATAAAGAGCTGGGGGTTTTATAAACTCACATTCTCCAGTGTCTACCTTTCTTGGATTCCGAGGGAGATGGCCCATCTGGATCAACTAATGTCGTAGACGCAGAACGGCTAGATTGACCATCATCATCGCCATTCCTAGATTTTTTAGGCCGCTCCGGCATCGGCCACATATGCATAGTAATGAACATATCCGACTCGACAACAGTTTCCCACACCTGTGGCAGAATTATCTCGCCGTTTGGGCCGATTAGATCGTAGTGTCCCTTTTGAACGTGTGGCCCGATAACATCTACATGAATGAAGGCTTGCCTAATAAAGTCCTCCATACCCTACGTGCGAGATATTAGCTTAATGAGGTTTCCAGAGTGTAAAGTTGGGTTACTTACCACCCATGTGCAGGCGATATGGAAAGGGACCGTAAATTTGCGTCCTACAGCGTCTTTGAACTTTAGTGGCATTTGTGTCCCGCGTTCTATTCTCATCATCATCTTCTCAAGGTCTATCAGTAGATCTGAATCTTGAAGTCCTTTCTGCTGCTGTGCCTTCAAAAGCTTCTCAAACCGAGAAACCATGCCAACTTCCTTGTAAGGTTCAGACCCTGCTTTCGAATCTTTCAATGAGTCCTTGCTTTCTTTGTCACTATGCTTTACAGCTGTACTTTCGATATCAACAGCCTCTGGTGAGTTAGCTGGCTCTTTTGTGTGGCGCTGATTCATGAACTCTTCTAATTTGGCAAATCTTGCTTCTATGCCATCATCTTTTTCATCCATATCTAGTGTATTCGGTAAAGGTTGAGGTATTTCTAACTGCGAATCCGACGGTGGTTGAGACGATAGAGATGATAGAGACGACAGAGACGATAGAGACGACAGAGACGATAGAGACGACAGAGACGATAGAGACGACAGAGACGATAGAGACGATCGAGATGATGATATCCACGGTGAACTCGGAGACTTGACTTGATGTTGTGAATCAGACGGTAGCAGAGACGATGATATCGACGGTAAAATCAGAGATTTGACTTGATATTGCGAAACTGCAGATGGTATATGCTCGTGGCTTGTTGAGTAGTGTAAGCATTGGTTACAGTTAAAAATTGCAGGTCAAACTTACAATTGGGCTGTAGCAAGTAAAACCGAAATACTGCTTAGTTTGATGTGCAACGCGTCTTTGAGGGCCCTTAGCTCCTCTTTTTTAAATAATACCCATCCCATCTTCTGCCAGCTATCAGAGAGAGTATTTCCTGGCGCCCTTCCGCATAACCGTTCTCGGTACCGTTTTGTTTTCTCTAGGAAATCGTCCATTATGCTCATCGAAGAGAGCACAATACATGATGCTGCATTTACCGTCGCATGGCTCAAGGTTGGATTACTTGTCATCCGTCCCACCTGAAGGAATGTCTGATGTATGGCACCAATTTCCATGACAGCTTCTTGGTACTCCTGCGTGGGCCCGCGGCTGCTGGACAAGGCTTGGAGCAATCGGTAGCTTAGGTTTGCTCCAGCAATGAAATCGCCGACGGAGTATCCAAACGACATCTTGCTATATAGTAGGATGAGGGATGCGCATTAAAAAATGCGATGGGTAGTAGACTGATGGGCATATTTAAGAGCTTGGAAAATATCGATAGGACTGTTGCGAGAGATTCAAGGCTGTTCGTAAGGTGCATAAGCACAGCCTCACTATATGATAGGGCTGTTTTCATGGCTGTTCCCAAGATGCATGTACAGTTTGTACACGTTTTTTTTTTTCGATGTCATAGAGGAATTATCAACTTTATCTGTGGGTATTATCATTATATAGCATATGTAAGCTATCTTATAAAATTCGAAAATTATGAGACGAGCCCGTCTTGTAGACATAGTAGAATAACTCCTAAATGAATCATCGACTGATGTGTGTATGTGCCTTGCCTTCACAACCAGAACGCCAATAGTAACCTGCGCGCCAACACGGAGTGTAGAAAAGCCTCGCCTTAATCATGTATATTTATGACTGACATTATCGATATTCTTCGCATGGCCGTTCTTGTTGTCATGACTATGACTCCAGTAGGTAATAGAAATGCTCCCCTTTTTGTCAACCTCTAGCCATTCCTGGCAGGCTTTTGCGTCGGTGGTCTCCGCTTCTACCGAGCAAATAGAACGCAGTTCCTTCTCCCTCCAATTGTAGGGAAATATCCAGTGACTGGGGAGCAGGACAATCTCCTGTTTGGTTTTCTCCGCCTGCGACGCGAAGGGGCCAACGGCTGCTAGAGCAGTGGCCTCTTAACTTAGCCCGTTGGTGTTGATTTCGAGGATAGCTTTGTATAGAGCAACCGGCCCTGTCCATTCCTCGGGCAAAGTTTTGTGAAACAACCAATAGATGAACGATTTAGTCCTTTCGACCCGTGTTCGTGCGGACAGTGGGGGCATGAGGAAGAATGGGTGTCCCGGGGAGGCCATCTACGCATTCGGGATCGAGTTCTCGAAGCTCTCGTTAGTGCCCATGCGCCTAAATATAGCGAACTGGTTTATTTGCTCGCCGTCGACGCTAGCAGTGGTGTTCTCAGCGTTTAGGATGTCGAAGGCCTTGAAGGCGGCTGAGGTAGGACGGAGGCAATCGGTGTCGAGATCGATATAAACTCTAGGGGGGAAGGATGATTAGTAAAACATCGCTGCTATGGCTCAGGTTGTTTCATCGCAACTTACCCGCCAAACATATATACGTACAAATTCCGAGAGAAGTCGGCACGGTAAATTTCTCCTAGTAGCTCCAAGTATGCTTCCTCGAGCTAGGAGAAGTACTTCTTCACCAGGTTGAGGTTGTCCTCGTTGGTCCATAACACCCACTCCCAGTCACGATGTTTTTCGCGGCAAACAGTGCTCCATTTCTCGAACTTAAGGGGGAGCTCGTTGGTCTTCCAGCTCTGATGGAGTAGCTTCGGGACGGAAGACTGATCGGAGGGCAAAGGTCGACAGAGGAGCTCTGCGGCCGATAAAGGTCGCGCCAGTTTCGCCTCTGTATTTATGATTAGCGTCTGTACAACAAGGTCCAGCGGGCATCCTCTGCCAAAGTCCAAAGCCCATCGCTCAGTTAGTCGATTCTCAAATGTTTGTTGTGAGTGACTGGATTTATGGACGAAGAAGAAGGACAGGAGGAGCCAGATATCCAGACATATCCAGACAGGTCGACTCATCTTTGATTCTGGTATGCAACCAAGCTGTCAGAACTTACCCATCATCCAAATGATCTGGTGGTCACACGAACTGTCTAATGGATGAGACACTAGGGAACTCGTACGGCTCAAGGGTATCGAAAGTGGTCAGATACTAAACAGCAGATATGGCTTCATTAATGCACCAAACCCAGGTGCTTTATGTGATATATTAATCCTGTAGCTTCTATCTACTTTGCTTTGTTGCCGTTAGTTTTCGGAGTCTTGCTCCTGAACGTATACATGAACAGCTGTTCTCTGCTCCACACCTCTTTATCCTTGTCTTCGATCTCCTCAATTGAAAATAATTTCCTCGCGGCCTTCATAAACTGCGCATCAGCCCGTCGCCTTTTCTTGAAGCAGAAGTAAATTACTGCCTGGTCAAAAGCAGTGAGAAGCTGGGTGAGAGTGAGGAGGAGAAGAGGAAATGCCGGCTCAAAATAGACGCAGTCGGCCGCAAGGATATGTGTTGCGGGTCTCGAAGATAGCATTTCTGGCAGAGGCTCGCCCCTATTTAGTAGTCAGTAAAGCAATCCGGGAGGAATGTGACTGTGCAAATACCAATTCAGCACTAAAGGGGTAACACGTGACTCGAGGTTGTTGAGCTTGACATTCTGCTCCATCAACGGTAACATATTTATTTGATCTGTGATATATATCGGTGCCGTAATATTGCAAGCCAATGCAACAGCGAGTCCGACGAGTCCTCCTCCAGCTCCAAGTTCGAGTCTAAATTATGCGTCAGCTGACCAGATTTTTTTTTTCGTGGCAGTGAGCCGGGAAGCGGAAGAAGTTGATATTGGAATGACAAGAGCCACCGTTCCAGACGACAGCTCTGCTGACTGTGTTCTCACATTGTAGCATCTTTCAAATCATCTTTATGTTCCCTCAGCATGTATTTTGAGAGTACCATCCCCGCCGGCCACAACTGGCCCCCACATCCGCCTTTCAGATCTTCATGGAGCTGTAGTGGTGCTGTGAGCAACCCGTCAAAGTCTATGGACGTGGTTGAAGCGGTCTTGTAGACTGGGAGAGGAGTCAAGTCTTCGCCGATAGAAAGAGGCGAGAATTCCGGAGATGGGACGCGGGGGATCATCGCTCGCAGGGTTTTGATATCGATCTGATTTACTACTGTAGGGTAGGGTACACGCCAGGTTGTTCGTCGTCTTGGCTGATGTATCAAAATGTAACAGATTGCTACGATTCGCTAAGAGAGTGACTTATTGCGTGACTTCAGTTTGTGGTGTTACCAGATTCAGTTTAGTGCCAGCGGGAAAGCCGCAAGCCTGACCCTCCCTCCTTTCCAAGACGCTGACATCAATATGAGAAAGTACAGTACGTACTGTACTCTTATAACTGTACTTCCTGTACCAATGTGAGGAATCAAACTACAAAATTCTCTACCCGGGTATTGTTATTTTACTCCTGTTTACCTCCTGTTTACCTCCTATTTACCTCCTATTTACCTCCTGTTTGCCCCTGTTTACTCCTGTATACAGCATTGTGACCAGTAGTTTGGTCGTTATATAACGTTAGTATACCGTTGAGAATGCTCTGTGCTTTGGACACAGACTGATCAGTCAATAGAAAAGCGATACCTCACATTTTTCTACTCCTGCTTGAACCAAAGCCAGGTTGCGAAATTCCCATTTCATGGCTCGAGTATCTAAACCGAGGTCGATCTGCTTTGAAGTAGTGGACTTCTCGGCATGGATCTCAAGCGTGGACTTTGGATATGCTCGTTGGGAGATATCAAGCCTTATTACTCTCCAGAGATGGCAGCATACCAGCCCAACCCCTTGATAAGTTACAGAACCATGGCCCCCTTGCAGGACGAACATTCTTATGAACGCCCTGCCTGCCGTTTCTCGTCATACCACTTCCACTCACACGACATTAAACCTCGTGGCAAGCTAATCCAGATATGCGAGGGAGGATCTCCGTTTGATGATGCCTGTAGCCGCCTTGTTCGACATGGGGACGGCAGAACGCAGCCGGGAAGGTTCGTCAGGTTTGCTACCTCGGGATTCTTCCCTCCCCATTTTGTCCTGTTATTTTGATATCTCGTTTGCTCTTTCATGTTGTGTCGCTGTTGATTCTCTATTTCTACCAGACCATCTGGAGAAACCATCTTGTAGTGAAAAGCTGAGTCCCCTTGGACAGCAGCAAGATGCAACTCTATATGCACCGTGGCCACGTGTGGAGGATGCGGGCGCAGATTGCATGCATGATTATGCTTCTAGAAGGTCTTGCTGCAGCGACGCCTACAATAAATCTCCCTTTGAACTCTCAATTTCCTCCAGTTGCGCGAGTCTCAGCACCATTCAATTTCACATTTTCCAAATCAACCTTTTCTTCAGATAAGGTATTGACCTACGCTTTGTCAAATGCGCCAAGTTGGCTGTCTCTCGATAGCGCGACTCGAACTCTCTCCGGCACACCGCCAGATTGGGCTTCTGGTACATCGCCGACCCTTGATATTATTGCTACAGACGGGTCTGGGTCCATCTCCATGAGGTCAACATTGATCGTCTCGACACGTAAGGCGCCAGAAATTACGATGCCAATTGCAGCTCAATTACAGTCTCAGGGTGCCAACACTGCACAGAACTCGATTATATTCAACTCGTCGTCTCGGTTCAGCTTTAGCTTCAGCACAGGCACGTTTACATACCCCGTCGGCAGAAGCACGTTTACATACTTCGAAACCCCATCTGCCATCGGTATGGCTGCAGTTACAATGGACAACGCGCCTCTGCCTCCGTGGATATCTTTTGACAACTCCACACTGACATTCTTGGGAGAAACACCGGACTCGAAGGCTTTAACCCAGCCCCAGGAGCACTTCGGAATCCGCCTTATTGCGTTAGATGAACCTGGATTTGCTGGAGCATCAGTGCCTTTCTATATCACGGTTGAAAATCACAAGCTTGAGTGGGTTGTCCCGGCTTTCGAGATGAAAATTTTTGTTGGAAAACCATTTGAATTCAAGGCTCTCTCCGGGAGTCTGAAACTGGATGGCAAAGTAGCAAACACAGCGGATATTATATCCGTCACTACTACTAAGGTGCCTTGGCTCGAGTTCGACAATACCAACTATGTTCTATTTGGGACCCCGCGGGAGCGACGGAAAAGTGCATCGCCGCTTGATGTGACAGTTTCGGCTCAAGACAGATACGGTGGAACTGCGACAGCCGTCATTCGAGTAACACTTGCAAACAATATATTCTTCGACGGCGACATTGCCTCAATAAACGCTACTATTGGCCAACCATTCTCATACAGTGTTAGCCAGGTTTTCGTCGATTCAACTGCTGTTGATATCGGAGTATCGATTTCCCCACAAGTGTCATGGTTATCATTTGATTCAAAAGCTCTTGCAATATCAGGAGATGTTTCCAAATCCGCTGAGGAATCATCAATTAACATAACCATGGCCGCGACACCCAAATTAGCTCTGTCAAACACAACTCCGGATCTTAAGTCATTTACGATAAATGTCGTTTCTCAGCCTTCCAGTACGTTATCTGGTGTTCACACGTCAGCAACAATTGAGACTGAAGATTCAACAGTAGATTCCAATGGTTTAGAAGCCACGACAGCCCCAACTGGCAATGCCTCAAGACACGGTTTAACTCGAGGAGAGCTTGCTGCGGCTATCATCTTGTCTATATTTGCAGTGATTTTCATGGCTGGAATTCTGTTGTACTGTGGGAGACGACAGCGGAATCGCTTCAAACTGTCGGACACCATAGTACCTCTATCAAAAAGAGCTATCTCAACACCAAGGCTTCAGAAAAAGTTCTCAATATTGGGCCTGAATGGGAGTCCGGGAAGCTCCCATCCGGGTTTGAGAGCGAAGGCAAAAAATTTGAATAAGGTTACGTTTGACAACCCGGATCCATTCAGTACAAAGTATCCTAGCGCAACCGTTCGACAATCTGCATCGTCCTCCAAGTACTCCGACGAAGTATCTCCGCATCTCAACGTGGGTCATAGTGGCCACAAAGACTTCTCTCGTCCATTTCAAGGCACAGGCGGGTCTGCAAACTCAATCGACGATGACCCCGATATCTTAATCATTCAAAACTTTCCCAGAGAATCTGAGGGAACCAAATCTCATGGCATCACAGCAGCTCCCTCTGCAGTTCGCACCAAGGGCGGTACATATTCATTCCATCCCTATCGCACAACTCCCGGGGCATCACCCAACCTCGAGAAAACCCCGGAGGCGACATGCGCAACAAAGATGAAAAAATACCGCGCGCACAAACGGCATCGAACTCCCAGCGATCTAGGCCCCCTTCCAAACACCCCGAGCAAACAGTACAGCAGTACTGGTCTCCAACGCACAGGCTCAGAACGCAGCACCAGAACAGTCCAACCCTGGAGCAAAAAAAATCGCGCCAATGGACATAACCACAGTACATCGGTCAACCCCGTCGGCGAGAGCACCTGGGAAAGCACCCCAGGCAGTCCGATCAAAAGCTCCGCCGCTCGTCCACGCAGCAGTTTGAGTGTCGTCACCGAATCCACCGATGTGCTTTACCTAGACCACCCCTCCCCTACGACTACAACGAATGACAGCCTCCCATTGACATTCAACTCTGCTTCGCCATTCACTCAGCCCCTGCAAACCTTTCTCGACATGGCCTACTCCCCACCAGGTAGCAACCTAGGCAATAGCAGATCATCACTCTCGCAATTACCCAGCCGTCGTACTACTGGATCAAGCCCGTTCTTCAGCGGCAGTCACCGCACGAGTGCACGAGTTCAGTCGCGCGGCAAGATGCTCTTCGGCACTGACAAGGAAGCGGCAGCGAAGATTAGCAGACGTCAGGCGGTGCCCGAGCCGTTGGCACTACGGAAACTTGCGAGGGAGGAGAACAAATTGCAAGCTTTGCAAGATCCAGAGCTAGCGCAGCTGCTGGATGGGCTGGGTGGTAGCCGTATCGATCCCGCGATTAGCTCATATGCAGGCTCGATCGAGATGACGGAAGATGGCACGAAGCGCTTGATATCCTTCTTGGCTTCAGTAGATAAGAGGAAGAGCTGGGTTAGCGATACAGACTCGAGGAAGTCATTCAGCGCGTGGGATTTTGAGCAAGAAAAGGAGGGCCCAAGTGAGGCCCCTACCGGGATGCTGCAGAGGTTTAAGAGCTACAGGAGTAACGTCTCGACTCGCTCCAAGACGACGTTTAGGGGGCAGAGCATCTGGCTCGGCAACGAGGATAAGGATGCGCGGGGGCCAACGTTTATGGAGCAGATGGCTTCGCTGGAGTATTGTGGGGTGCTGTTTGGAAGCAACCCTGATAAGGGGGGGAGATGGGCTCGGAGCCAGTGGTCTGAGAGTATAGGGGGTAGTTCTAAGCGGTTGTCGACACCCTTGAGCCCGAAATCCTTTGAGCTGGGGATTTGGGGGAAGAGAGATGGGAATGATGGTGTAGGTTCTGTGGTTGTATGAGTATGATACAGGGGTTTTGGGGGTGTTATGCAGGTTTAAGTTTTGTATTGATTGTCAGAGTTTGAACCCTTTTATGGGAAGGCGGATGGGGACTGGGGGCTATGGAGTAATGATGAGGAGTTCAAAGGCACTAATTAATAGTCAAAGGGCAGTTTGTTTTTTGAGGTAAATTATTTTAATGTTCTATTTTATTTTTGAACGGATTATAATCATTTGTCTCGGCCCAACAAACCAAGACACCATTTATTTGTATTTTAGAAAAAGGCAGTAGTATGAGTTGTATGATTATTACATTTGCTTCTCTTTCTGAAGTTCAATAAATCATTGTGGGTGGCTATATCATTTTCATTGTGCGATATTCGTCTCACTCAAAAGAGGCACCTGACCACTTCCATCTAATTTGTCCCATCGGTAACAACGACTGTCGGTAATTATACCACACACAAGGTGTGAATACCAAGTACAGATTAAAAATAGGTTTCTCCTCCTTGTGAGGTAAGCAAGGCGCAGGAAATGCGGTGTCTAATGCGGCGGCGTCTGATGCGGCCGTCGGTGTTGCCGCCGATGCGGCCGCTAGCGTATTTCGGACGTAATCATGGAGATAACCTCACGTTTCC
The DNA here is from genome assembly GCF_001662655.1 of Pseudogymnoascus verrucosus. Lineage (NCBI taxonomy): Eukaryota > Fungi > Ascomycota > Leotiomycetes > Thelebolales > Thelebolaceae > Pseudogymnoascus > Pseudogymnoascus verrucosus. Next base: position 273,380 of record NW_017263672.1, read on the forward strand.
AAACACCGGTGGCAACGTCAGAAACCACCAATTCGGCTTTTATGCTGTGGACTCAAATAGTTGAGATGTAGGAAGTATATATAATGGGGTTGCTTCTCCTTGGCGGACACACTCATCATCGCAACGGCATTTAAGCATCATACCCAACTAGTTTCAGCAACCCTCAAGGTGACACATTGTCCGAGAACTCTGCTGCCACATATAACTGACTTCTACTGTCAGGTCTTTAATATCTCTTTTGCTACAATGCCAGGAAAACTGCCTACCCGCCGAATTGGCCGTGACGGCCCTGAAGTGCCTGCTTTGGGCCTGGGAACCATGGGTCTCTCCGCCTACTACGGCACGATTGACGACGACGAGACTCGCTTCAAGTTCCTCGACCGCGCTTATGAACTCGGAGCTACGTTCTGGGACACTGCAGATGTGTATGGAGACAGCGAAGAACTAATCGGGAAATGGTTTAAGAGGACAGGGAAGCGCGATGAGATCTTTCTTGTTACCAAGGTGCGTTGTTCATGCCTTCAAAGCGGCATCATCACATTTAGATGTGGTGAACATGTCAACTAATCAGTCTACAGTTTGGCAACCGAGTCCCAAAGGAAGCACTGGCAAGCGGCAACGGGATCGAGGCCATGAAGGCCAGAACCATCGACAGCACCCCCGAATACTGTCTCGAAGCCTGCGAGCTGAGCTTGAAGAAGCTCGGCGTGGATTACATCGACCTCTACTACGCCCACAGAATCGACGGCGTAACACCCATCGAAAAGACCATGGAGGCATTAGTCAAGCTAAAAGAGTAAGTTCACTCCCCCCCCAAACCCCTATTCACATCCACTCCCAGAACTCAATTTAACCCCTTCACAGAGCCGGGAAAATCAAGCACATCGGCCTCTCCGAACCCTCCGCCGCCACCATCCGCCGCGCCCACGCCATCCACCCCCTCGCCTGCGTCCAGATGGAATACTCCCCCTTCAGCATGGACATCGAGTCCCCCACCACCAACATCCTGCGTACCTGCCGCGAGCTGGGGATCTCCATCGTAGCCTACTCGCCCATGGGCCGGGGTTTCTTCACCGGCGCCTACCGCTCCCCCGACGACTTCGAGATCAGCGACGTGCGGCGCGCGCTCCCTCGGTTTGCGCCGGAGAACTTTGCCAGGAATCTCGAGATGGTGGATAATCTAAAGCGAGTGGCGGAGAGGGAAGGGGTGACGGTGGGACAGCTGACGCTGGCGTGGTTGTTGGCGCAGGGGGAGGATATATTGCCGATTCCTGGGACAAGGAGGATTGGGAATTTAGAGGAGAATTTGGGGGCGCTGGAGGTCAGATTGAGTGAGGAGACTGTGAGGGAGGTTAGGGGGATTGTGGAGGGGGCGGTGGTGGTGGGGGAGAGGTATCCGTCGACGGGGTTGAAGTCGATGTTTATTGATACGCCGGAGCTGTGAGGGAGCGTTGGAGGGGGGAACGCTTGTATCATATAAGCTATATCACTGGTAATGTATTGAAACACTAATAATATCATTTGAGTAAACCGTTGCCGCCGTTACCCCTCGTTAACGTTGGAATGTGATCAAGCTATGAAGTTTTTCATCCGTGTTTTGGATATAATTTGCACAGCATTTATTCACATTCCCACCCACCTTCTATTCCATATTCTGATACATAACTATGATCGACAACACAATATATGGCAGCATAGCATATCTATAATACTAACATTGTGATAATCCTATGCTATCGCTGTGTTGTGCCGAAAGAGGCACGTTGTCATGGCGAAACAGAGTCAGGGGCAGAATCAGGAGTAAGAAAATAACATTAATATCAATATCAGATATAATCCGTACATAAAAAACCCACAACAACACAAATTTAAGCTTATAACAACAAACAATGGCATCATGACCCAAATCACCTAAATCGCTCATCTGCCCACGATAATCTCAAGGCATTTCCTCATATTACTAGGGGATTCGCAATATCACTCCGCAACACGGGACCCTCCTCTATGTGGAGCCAAGAAAGAGCCCACGATATCTTCCCTACCCTTACCGACAATCATCACCCGCTGCCATCAATACAACGCTGACCCCCCCACCGCCCGCCAACGGGCAACGATAACAACGATTACATGCTACTGTAGCATCGTGAGATAAACTCGGTCCTCGGAAAAGCAAAATCACGAAAAGCTCGATATCAACCCAAGGTGCCAGCCATACCCGGCAGCCGATCCCTTAAAAACCGGGACCTCATTTTCAATCGTTTGGGTCGATGACCCTTTGTTTACCCCCCCACGCCCCCACCCGATCGCGAGGGACCTGGGAGGATAACGTTCGTGGCTGCTGCCCAAGCTCACGCCTTAAATTACGCAATGGACAAAAGAAAAGATAGCACGTTCACGATAGGCTTCCGTGAGGCGTCAACTTATCGTCTCTGGGTCTATCCCCGAGGAAAAGCAACAAGCAGCCCATCCATCCCAGGGACCAAACCAGCCAGTCACGAGACATTCATCACGTGTATCTGTACTCACCTCCCAGCACTCATCCCGCGCCGTCCCCTTTTACCCTCCGACTCCGACACCCCCAATCCCAATCCCACCACCCATCCCCCGTAAGCCACTCATCCCCTCTCCCCCACCCCAACGCCTCTTCCTAACTCCCCGACCCCAATACCGTCCCTCCCTCCCGTATCCCCATCCCTTCCATCCGTCCACGCAATCCAATCCAATCCCAATTTACCCAACCCGCCCCCCCCACGCAAACGCCACGGCGGAGCCCGTATCCCCTAAACCGACCCAGCAACACCGCCGCGCACTACCCTCGCAGCACGTCCTGGGTCGGGATGGCCTCCGTCTGGGCGGGCGGAGGAGGCGCACAGAGCGCCGCGCGCCACGGCGCGCTGCGGTGGGGTGGGGCGCCGGGTTTCTGGGTTGCGGCTTCCCCTCCGAAGGCCGCGGGGGCGCTAGGATGGAGGGGGCTTAGGGGGGGACAGGCGGGTTACATAAGTTGGTGTATACGTACAGTAAGACGGGAAAAAGGGGCGGGGACGGGCTGGGTGGATGCACAACTCTCGACTCGACTCAACTTGGTCTCTCGGGCGGCTGGTCGTGCATACGCGGTGCGGCCGTTAGCGATTCATCCTCGCACAGGATCTCGAACAGGGAGGAGGTGAGTTATGATGTCTAAGCAATCAATGCTCTGTTGAGGGGGCCGGGGGTGGATGGGCATTAGAATCGTACTGTACGTAGTTTGATGCAGCACAGGAATGTTACGATTTGAGATACTACACGGGGAGTGGGGATTTTATTTTCAATGCGAATCGGGATCTTGGAACACGGATGCGGGTGCATGACCAGGCATGAGAAAGGAAGAGGCCAGGCGGCGGCTGGTTTGTGCGTGCTGGAAACCGCCGCCTGGGCCCCGTTGGCCTCGCTGGTGGTCGCTGGAGAGCTGCATTCTTATGCAAGGCAGTTGTGCGCCGGTGCGTCGGTGGGTAGTGCAATGCCGGCATTTCCCCCCGAGTTGCATATTCGTACTATTATTATTATTGTGCACTAGCTGACTACAATACATACTCGTGTGCGCGAAAAGGAAGTGTGGAGATTTAGCAAGCCAAAAACCCCCCTGCCTAGCCCTTCCCAATTCCCGAAAATCCTGAGGCCCTGCTGCACGCGTCGTCGCCACAGCTTCGAGACACGTGTGGCGCGCAAAAGACACACTTTTCTTGAGATCGCCGTCGTCGTCGTCGTGACTGACACGATTTGCGATCAAACCGCGGTACGGTCCACCGCCATCCCCTCTCCTCCGCGCAATCTATCTGGCTGGTTCCTTGTCCAAATCCACTTGCCGCTCTGATTTCCGCCACCGGGAGGGAGGGAAGGGAGGGGACGGCGATTGAGTGATTTGGTTTGCTCCCCCGTCCATGATCCGAGCCACGGGGGAGGGATTGATGGAGCGAGTTAATTTTGCGAATTTTACTCTAGTGACACCCACCTGGGTACCGTACCCGTCCCCGTCCCTCCGTCCCATCCTGTGGCTTTCTTGCCCTAGCTAGGCCGCCGCTAAACCCGTGTGGTGTCCCCCTAAGGTCCCCTCTGCTCGGAGCGGGCCCTGAGTTTGTGTAGCGCTATATTTCAAATCTTACTACTACGGCTGCTGCTGCTGCTACCATCGCGGTCGGGTCGCGGGTGTGGGGAGAGGGGGGACACTTTCACGGCATATTATGGATTAAGTATTAGCACAGGAGGTAAGGTTGAGCAGCGTAGGACGTATTGGGGTGGGATTGCGAATTCCCTCGCGCAAACCCGCGATAGTTTAACCCAAGACGAGCAGCCCAGTCGGCAACCCACATACGCGCTACTGCAACCTCCGAGAGGGATTTGCGGCACCTACCTCACATCACAACCTTCGTCCTCTAGCAAGGACAGCTCGGAGCCCTAAAGACTGGTCTAATTTGGCTTGTGGGGAACGAACGCCGCCGAGAGGGTGGAGAAAGGAAGGTGCTTGGGATAATCGGGACACCCAGGTTGCGCCTAGCTTCTTCCCTAGCCTAGCACCTCGAGACCGCCGCCGCTGTGGTGGTATGGTGTGGTGCCCCTCCACCGCACCGGTGGCTGGGGCGCCGTCGTCGTGGGAGGGGCGGCGCGGCGCACTAAAAGCCACACTGGACCCTTCAACGCGGAAGCGAAGGCTCATTGGGGGTTGGGGGCAAAAACAGTAGTACTACCCCCCCCAGCCCTTCCCTGGGCATTGCGAGCACGACGACGTTATCGACGACGCCACTGGAGTTAGGGAGGTAAGGATACTAGGGAGGTTGTTAGGGCGGGTTTAGCTTCGGCGGTGATGGGTCGAATGTATACACATTGCCGGAGCTGGCCGGTGTGGGGAACGGAGCAGGAGGGGGAGGAGGAGGAGGAGGAGTAGGCCTGCCTACTTTTTGATGACCCCTCTTGCGTGCTGTAGTGATGCTCCACCGATTAACCCGGCAACCGAGATACCAGAATGCGCTGGGGATGCAGCGGAGTGGGCTTGGTAAAGTTGCTGGGAGAGGAGGGTGTGGGATGGGATGTGCGCGATGTGCGCGATAAACTGCAACTAAGGCTATGATCTCTTCCCTCTTCTCTGTTTAGCTGGAATCTCCCTCTCTCTCTCTCCCAGAAGGTAGGTTAAGAGCGCCCCACAACACGCTGAGAGCGATTTTCATGTGTCGGGGTTTCACCGATGGTTAAAATAACAACTGACTGGGAGAGCTAAGCTAAGGTAGATCCGCTGTGTGGAATGGTGGGCAGGAATAGTATGGTTCCCATGAGGGGAGCACGCTGTCTGTTTGTCGGCCAGAAGGGGGCAGAAGGGAGGGAGGCCCTTTTGGCGGCGGGTTTTCCGAGATTGGGCGGAGGGGTTTCCGTTCAATATCCGCAACGGTTTATTGCGCTCTGGCAGCCGTTACGCCTTGATGATCCCGGCTAACAAACGTTGTTAATATGGATGATATGCGATCAGATGAAGTGGCATATACATCCGTGAGTCAATGCGAAGGAAACTTGAAATGTGTGGTCCTACGTACGATTACGTAGATAGCAGGGGACAACTCACATCCTCATGCCTTGGATCTACCTATGGAGGGGTATGGAACAGCAACCAAGGTTTACAGTTTTGGTTATCTGAGAGCTTGCTCCGTGTTCCGCCTGTCTGTCTGTCTGTATCAGGACGAGTATGGGGAAGAGACATACATGACATCCGAGAATGGTACTGTACATCCCTGGAGTACTACCTTACACCGAATGGGGGGAATAATCAGCGTCTAAGAGCACGACCACGGCCCCGTCTGGCGTGTGATAGCGTCTAAAGCGCGAAGAGGTGCTCGACCTAGCTAAGCCGGAGATCCAGCTCAACTAGGACAAATCGGCGAAGGTAAGTAAGCTCGAGGCTAGGTCCGCCGGTGGTGAAGCTCGATATTGCCGTAGTATTCCCCTTAGTAGGGTCCATGGCACGACCAGACCAGACCAGACCAGACCAGACCATAGCTATAGTCGCAAAAGCTAATTGACGACCATCGATTAATTCGAGGTTTATTTCGCAAAATTGACATGTGTTGCGTGATACGGAGTATTGAATGCAGCCCAGCCCCCATTGCCTTCGTGTTTCCGATTCTCGTCCAAGTCTGCAACGCGTTTCGGTTGGAAACTCAACCCGCATTAAGTGATGCAGAATTAGGATACATGACATGACACACGGGCCATCTCCCTTTTCTTTTTGCCTCCCCCCCTCCAAAAAAGGGTAGGTTTTTGGTAAGTGCGCTGCGCAAGACCAGCCCCCAGTCTGTGAGTTCGAGTCTATGGTGCATGAGGGAGCGGGAGGGGGGAGGCCCGGTTATGCACAGCGCAAGCACGGCGAAGGGGCCACGGAGGCCTCAAAGCAACAAAGCAACGATCACTTTGCGATAGGTTGCCGCTACCCCAATCGCTGGGAAACTAGGCTAGAATCGGTGGGTGCTTGGGTTAATATTGTCAGACTGCATGTGTGTGTGAACCACCACCACCACAGGGCTAGGGATTACATATTGGATGTTGAAAAGCATTTTGGGTCACCCTCCGAGCCGTTGTGACGTGACTGCGGCTTCATTGACGGCGGAGAATCCCAAGTAAGGAAATGGACTACAGGACCAACGCTGCGCGTGGCATCCTGCTTGGAGTCCACGTGTGAGAAACTGCCGGGTATAGAGATTCATGCTGTAAAAGTATCACTGGCATCATTTGTAGAAGCAATAATATGCCGCCATTCAGCACCAGCTGGACAGTAGATCCTTTCGATAGTTCAGCCCGACGTGATGAATGAAGCCCAAAAGTCTCACAGGAATAAGCAGAATTGAGGGATTTCAATTGAATTCCCCACGAGAAATAAGAAATTTGATGGTGACAGTGCCTCAAACCCACGAGAACATGCTGCGTTTCGCAGTAGTGCTGCATATGCTGAAGCCATTCCAAACACGCAACGATGGGGTAAAAAACTGCAAATGGACTGGACAAAGCTGGCAGAGCTCACATCCGGATAGCTCCAATATTTTGAAATGCCTAGAATGGACGCAGTACGTAAAGTTGGCGCCAATGAAGAACCGCAGTCACATGTAAGCAAACGACACATTTTGGCGTGATAGTGATTAGGCCACAACGCCTCAGTGCGGTAGTGGTGTGACGGTATGTGATATGTATCTGCCCCCCGCGTCTCTCCATCAAAGTTGTGCAGGGGGCGGGGGGGAGCATAACGCCAAAATAGGTAGGATTTACGGGGATGAGGCTTGACCGGAAGGAAGCCGGCTCCCTCGCGCGCTTCAAAAAACCCAACAAACGGCACTAAGAGGAAAGGAGAAGTCGCAAAGCAACGCATGGATTGGGGCTAATCAAGTGTTCACGATTCGAGACCGTGTCTCGATCCGTTGTCTTCAGCAAATCGGTATTCTGCGACCTGGAACGTTCTCGAGTATCGTCGAGAGCTGAGGAGTGATACATTTCTGTACGATGAAGCTGCAGCAGTCTCTGTGTGGGCTGGGCGATGCGGCTTTGATTCAACTGGGGAGGAGGAGGTGACACGTCCAAAAGAGGCACCCTGGGGGACACAGCCTGGCCCTTTGTGACGGCTGGGCTCTCCGAGCTCTTCGTCGTTGCCTGCTATTCCGTGGCTGCAGGTCCCGCGAATCAATGATGCGGCCAAAATTGAGCTGCGAGTTGAGGCACAATAGGCACATTGCTAGCTCTGACGAGCGGCAAATCGCAACTGGTGGCGGCCTCTATCACAGTGGCCCAGCAGGGATACCCATGGTGTGCGCAACAGGGCAGCTCTTGACAGAAAAAACCCCACCATTTGTGTGATTCACGGGGGGTACAGTAGCAGGGAGATTTGGCGTTGGATGGATGCTTGCTTGCTCGCTCGGATTGCCTTCTGGACCAGTTTGGTGGTGGTGGTCTATTCTTGCGAGTCGGAAGGGAGGATCGCCGAGGAGTGACGACGGAACATGACCGCATTGAAGGCGCAGGCGCATTGGCTGTCGCGTCTTTCTGCTTGTTATCTCCTCATGCGACACGGTTCACAGCGATCCCGGAGCTTCGAAACTGACGCGCCCGGCCCATGGCCCATCAAAGCCGCCACTCCAAGCAAAAAAAGAAGCTGGTGGTAGCTCATGGACGCGCAGGTGGTAAACAAACCGGTCTCGTACAGTGAAGCAGTGTCACAATGAATGGGAATCAGAGAAAAACAGGAGACATTACTGGGGAGCTTAATCGTGGACCTCCTGGGGGTCCCTCAATCGAGCCAGACTCATTGGATGAAATACCGTTGGTCTGATCTATTTTGGAGAGGATCTTTTTTCTTTCTGGTGCAGTGCATGTTCGTCCTAGTGGTGGAGAGGAAGGGGGGAGGGGGGAAGTGTTGCAGATGATCTCGGACACGCTGTGTCTGAGACTCAAGGACGCCTTTTGTCTGAGAAAAGCACAGAGCTATAGAGGGCTGCAACGCTCTTGTCGCGGAATACTAGTCATGATCCCTAGAAAGTAGGGGACTTCGTGGAGATTTGGCTTCGGGGCGGGGGGCCAGCTGGGGAGCTCCACCACACACGACTATCACGACTATCAGGCCAAGGCCAAGCCATAACAGTGCTAGGGTTGTTTTTGTTGGTTGGTGTTGGTGCTGGGTTGGAACGGAGTGGCCCTTTTTACCCAGTAATCCAGTAGAGTATTTTGGAGGATGCAGGCTAGGAACGCGGCGGATTTTTAGGCTGGTGGAGCTCCCTTCCTTCTTGCCCCGAAGTGCTGGGTCGGTCGTTGTTTACGCGGGATGGAGGGAGGATGTACACACGCCGCGTAACTTCCCCCCTCGTACTTTCGTAACTGAATTAAAATTATGAATTGTACAGGATAACAAAGTACTGTTCTACGAGAAAAGAAGATGGCTTTATAAAACAGTAATCATCAGTAAGAGAAACAAAAGTTCAACCGCGTTTTTTTTATTACTCTCTGTTGTGTTTGAGGTTTTGTTATTTAAATTTCTTTCTCTTCATACGCGTGTAGTCTGTTCCGTCTCAAAGGTTTTGCTTACCTGAATGCTCGGACGGAGAAGTGTACAGATGGGGACGAACAGGGTTCGAGATTCAGTAACAAAAGGTGGTTGGGGGGGGTGCTTGGGGGTGCCTGAGGGTGCTGGGGGTGCTGGCTGGGGTGTCAGTTGGGGTACTGGGGTCGCTGGGGGTGCTTGAGGGTGTGCTGAGGTGTGCTGAGGGTGTGGTTGGAGTGTGCTGGAGTGCGCTGTAGAGGGGAGGGGAAAAGAAACAAAGGGCTCTCAAACGGCAATTGAATGGGGTGTGTGGGTGGTGTGTGTGGGTGGTGTGTGTGGGTGTGTGTGGGTGTGTTTGAGGGGAAGAGTGTAGAGTGTACATGGTGTTGTGTGTGTTGTTGTGTGTGTGGATAAGTCACTCAGTCGGTATGTGGAGGGCAGCGGGAGGGGAGTGGAGGGCAGTGGAGGAGGTGGTGGCGGGTGTGCATTACATTATGTTTTGTGTGCACAGGGCGATTTCCGTCCTTTCTCTCCTTTGTGTATGCATGCATGTACCTTGCACCCGCAGCTTGCACTGTGAAGGTACATGCACCACACCTACACCTCCGGCTCTCTACATCCTCCTCTGCCCTCTTTCTGCCCTCGTTCTGCACTGGACCATCACTCATCTCAGGTACCGTGTGTCCTCTCCTCTCTGTACCTCCGAAGCCTGCATTGCATGTTGACTCTCCCAGCACAAAAATTTAATTCTCTTCACATATCGGTCACATTTCTCTTTCTGGATGACTGAATGGATGGGATAGCTGTACGTGTGTCGTATGTGCGACATTCAGCACTGCTGCATTTTCTTGTTTCTTGATTTATCTTGATTTTCGACTGTCCTCACCTTAAGGAGAGATTCTGCCCCATTATAATCGCGTTTCTTTCTCGCGTTTCTTTCTCGCGTTTTTTTCTCTTGAAACTATAGTAGTGCGTGTTGTGTGTGCGTGTGTCCTCTACTAGATCAGAGACCCCCAGACAGAACTGATAAACAGATAGATACAGATTACAGACAAGATACAGACAAGAGATACACAAGAGATACAGATACACACAAGAGATAAACAGGAACAGGCCCCCCAGGAACCACCACACGAACCACACACGAATAACGCGAACCAGAAAACGCCATTTCCTAGGCAAAAAGAGGATCTTCCGCCGTCTATCTCCATCTCCACCAACTTATCCACGCACGCTACAAGCTATCCCCCACCCACTCCTCCTTATTTTCACAATCACGCTCTCCACGACAATAATAGCAAAAGAGCAAAGAGAGTCAATTTCCACCATCCATCACACTTTCACCACGCTACAGCCACACTACGCCAAACTATTCTAAGGTGAGCTTCCCAAATATCCCAAAATCCCTCCTCCCTCTGTTGATCCTCCAGTCCTTCAATCTTTCCCCACTCCCCTTATCCTCCCCTCGTCCTTTCCCTCACCATCCCTACTCATCCCTCATCATCCCTCATCCCTGTGTCCTTCTTTTACTCATTGCAGTATAGTTTCTCCGTGCGGGTGGATACAGAACAGAGACCACATTACGGAGCCCTCGCCGCCCTCGCCCTCGACAACCCCAACCCCTGCAACCCTCCTAACCCTCCCCCTACCCTGCCCGGCCGCCCACAAAACAACCCTGCCACCCTTAGCTCCTTCCAACCGTCAGAGCTTCACGATTCATCCGAGACCTCCCCTCTCTCGTACATACCGGCACCCAAGGCATTGGTTTCTTGTGCAGGCATTCTCGCCCGTTGCTCACACAATTATTGCGGACCTCCTTGTACTTTTTTTACGGAGACACCCTCCACCACCCTCCACCACCCTCGACATCCACGACATCCACGACTCCACGTCCTTCCACACTCTGCGGGTTGCTCCTTTCCTTATTAGAAGTACTCTGGGCCCGTGCCAGTTGCATAACCAACTTTTCTGGTCCTCCCTGCCCTTACTTTGTCCTGATATCCTGTTTCGAATCCGACTCGACGTCTTCGTTATATACAAATCTTCCATTATTACTTTTCGATCAAAAGGACAAGCTGGTATTGAACGAGTCGTGTGCTAAGCAACAATTCGGCCGAGCGTTAACAAAGAACGAACAATAAAATTTATATCAGTTAGGAAGGGTCCGACTTGGTATGTGACCATACCTTCCCCTGGCCCTCCCTCCCGCCGCCATTCTTCAGCACAAGACTTCTTCGACGACCAATGCAAGACAAAGAAAAGCTTTGATAGCTAACGGTCTATCTTTATATACAGTATCCCCTGGAGGTCGAACAACTTGAACGATTCCAATTACTTTCAACAACCCCCACAGTGACAAACCGGAACTGCATCAGTGCTCATGGTAGTTTTCGAACTTAGACCGTCATGGCGACTATGAGAGAGCACTCGGAGCGCAGCGCACATGTGGCACCTCTGCACATTCACAGGGGCCATTATTCCGAGTCGAGTGTTGATATGTCCAGCAACAGTGGCACCGTCCGACACAACGACAACGCATCCGAGTATTCTGGATACAGCTGCACACAAATAACACCGCCAGCAACCCCCAGCGCATACGACGACGATGTGACGATGACCGAGATGGACTACCCGCGGCCAGTCTTCCACAACTATCTGCGTGCGGTCTATCCATTCAACCGAGCTGAGAGTCCCTTGGAGCCGGCAGTGACTTTGCACCTGGACAAAGGCGATGTGGTGCTTGTTTACTCCATACACACCAATGGATGGGCAGACGGAACTTTACTTCTCGATGGCGAACGGGGATGGGTACCAACGAACTTCTGTGAGAACTATGAGCCTGAGGAGATGCGGAGTCTTCTGAGGGCGCTTATCAGCTTTTCGGATCTTATGAAGAGTGGTATCACAGCCGACGATGAAATCTTCAGCAACCAAGAATTCATCAAGGGTATCATTGCTGGTGTACGACTACTACTGGTTCGTATATCTTGTGTGTTGTTGTCTGTGCCAGCATGCTAACAAAGTTGTGCAGGAGCGATTAAACTGCCTGACAAGGGACTCGCCTTTCGTCTTGAGCAACGATATCGTTCGCCGGAGTCGCAGGTCTCTTCTTTCTGATGTCTCGTCTCTTGTGAAGACATCGAAGCACTTGCAAGCTTATCGGGAACATATGTTCACCATGACCGAGCCAGAGAATATAAGCCAAGGTATCATCGATGAGATGCTACTGAAAGCATTCAAGATCGTCACACGAGGTGTGCGATTTCATGATGCTTGTTTGGCTGATATGGAGTCACAATATACGTTAAACAGAATTACCTCGTTGACGCGAGAGCTTTATGACCCGTCGACCCCACCTGCCGACGCGACGACCTTCCAAAACGCGATGTCGAGAGCCAGCGCGGGGTCCCGCCGGGAATCACGTCGCGTTTCTACGGGTGCTGCTTCGAGGGAGCAGGCGGCCGAGGAACAAACAAAGCGACAATCATTCAAGCGATCGTCCAGCGTTTTCTCCCCAACCACAAGAAACTCTAGACGCCAATCTTCGATGCAATTGAGTCGCCAATCTCTGTCGCATAGATTGTCGACCGCGGGGCAGCATCATGATGCGCGTCGCCAGAACTATGTGTCTGGGCTACTTGGCTCGACACATGAGACATTCATATCGTGTCTTGGATCTCTGGTGGGCCGCCTACACCTGGCCAATGGCTCGAACGACCTTCTCATCAGTATACGTCAAGCAATTGCAGCTGGGAAGGCACTGGGTACCATCATTGAATTACTATGCGCCCGCGATGTCCGCGGTGAGGCCGCGCTCCAAGATGTCAGAGATACCATGTACCAATGCATCAACCAACTTGTCATCGCCGCGAGAGAATGTGTCAGACCAAGTAGCTCTGATGGAGAAGACAACGTTATACTACAAAAGGATCACGACTCTATCGAGTCTGCGGCCACCGGTTGTGTTGTTGCTGTTGGAGAGTGTGTTGACAGGGCGAAGTCCGTCATCGAGATCGTGGGCGACTTCGAGCCCGAGCTGTCTGCATTAGGAATCGATGTCTCAGCCTTCGCTGCTGATGTCGCGACTGATAACAACCCTAGAATTATCGAAGAATCTACTTTAGAAGAACCCGCGAGCCTACCGCCTCCTCCACCGACTGGCTTCGACTTCGAAAAGACTCTCCCACCATCCGTTGCTGACATGGAGAAACCTCTACCATCTTTCGTTATCATCGACCAGGAGAAGCCTCTCCCGCTTGTTCCTGAGTCGGAAGCCGAGACTTCCGACGACGCGCAAATGGGTCTCATTGGCACGGCAAAGACCACTTTGGCGCCCTCGCCTACCTTCTTACCCGCTCTTAGACTCGAAGGCCTAATGGGTGGCCTACAACTACAAACCTCAATTCCCAGCAATGATTTACTCTCTTCGCGCTCAGATAGCGTCGCTACCTGCACTGGCTCGCCCAGTACATATATGAGCAGCCTGAGGGGCTCGGAAGCCAGCTTGGTATCGCAAACCTCGACTCGTGCGACGACTCCCGAATTGAGTTGTTATCGCCAGAGCCACCAGAGCCACCAGGTATCGAAGTCAATCAACAGCATCTCGGAAAGCCAAGCCACATCTGCAGATGAGCGCGAGGACGATGAATCAAGGGTGCTGGAGAAGACCTTCGCACATGAGCTGATCTTCAACAAGGAGAGACAGGTTACTGGAGGATCGCTTCCAGCCCTGGTTGAGCGACTAACCTCGCACGACTCTACTCCCGATGCTACCTTCGTGTCAACATTCTACCTTACATTCCGCCTCTTCGCAACACCAATCACATTCTCTGAGGCTTTAATCGAGCGCTTCAACTACGTCAACGACAGCGTGCACATCGCTGCCCCAGTTCGCCTTCGCGTCTACAACGTCTTCAAGGGCTGGTTGGAGACTCATTGGCAACATACCGCAGATGAGGTCGCCCTGCCGATTATCCGCTCATTCGCCGAGACTACACTTCTATCTGTTCTGCCGCAAGCAGGACGCCGGCTATCAGAGCTGGCCGAGAAGGTCGCAGCGATTGAGGGGCCAATTACCCCGCGCCTTATCTCATCTATCGGCAAGACGAGCACATCGATTGCCCAATATATCTCACCGGATACGCCATTACCGGCACCTATCCTATCTAAAAGCCAGATCAACAGCCTCAAGACCTGGAAGATGGGTGGAACATCTCCATCTATCCTCGACTTCTCCCCCGTTGAGATGGCTCGCCAACTCACCATCAAGGAGATGAATGTTTTCTGCACCATTATGCCTGAGGAGCTACTTGCTTCGGAGTGGATGAAGAAGTCGGGATCGAACGCAGTCAATGTGAAGGCAATGTCCACTCTCTCGACTGATCTGTCCAACCTCGTCGCCGATACCGTTCTCCAGTCCGAGTCGGATGCGAAGAAGCGAGCTGTTATCATCAAGCACTGGATCAAGATCGCCAACGAGTGCCTTATCCTCAACAACTATGACTCGCTCATGGCTATTATCTGCTCGATCAACTCCTCCATGATCACGCGCCTCAAGAAGACCTGGGACATGATCTCGCCGAAGCGAAAGGAGATGCTCAAGGTTCTCCAAGACATTGTCGAGCCAACAAAGAACCACGCTGTCCTGAGGCAGAGACTGCAAGGCCATGTACCGCCTTGCCTGCCATTTGTTGGCACCTACCTCACTGATCTCACCTTTGTCGACATGGGCAACCCGGCTACCAAGCAACTCACCGGCACAGCTGGCGAGAAGGGAATGGCTGTCATCAACTTTGACAAGCACACCCGCACTGCTAAGATCATTGGTGATCTCCAGCGATTCCAGATCCCATACAGACTTGCAGAAGTCCCTGAGCTTCAGGAATGGATCCAGGCGCAGGTTATCCGCGTGAGAGCCTCCAACGACTCGAACAACGTTCAACAATACTACCGCAAGTCACTCCTTCTCGAGCCACGCATGACTCAGAAGACTTCCCCAGTCGACTTCCAGGGCGCCTTCGCAGCTCACCCCACACCCATCCTCACGAAGGAGAAGTTCGACCTCTTCTCGTGGGCACACACACGCGACAAGCTCGCGTTGACACCAACACCTACCAACTCTTGATTTTCATATTACATCATTCGACCTCACCTATGATCCTTCTCTCTTTGATACCCAATATTTGTATAGCGTTTTAGCGATCGGGGTTCCCCCAAAAACGGCGTTTGCGGAACCAAAATCTTTTCAAACATCACATCACACATCATCACACATCATCACAACCATATCACGACACGGCACCTACACACAAGGTACCTGCACAAAATCCCGAAGCACTCACACGTTTAAACGGCCTCGGCACTCTTTCTAAAAGCACCGGCGGCACATTCGACATCTTGTCATTTTTATACATTGTCCTGTGGACAATCAACTCTGTACTGAACACCAAAATCTCCTTCGCTACGGCCAACAACAAACAACACACTCGCGCACACACTACTACTACCATTTTCATTATTACTCCGCACCATCCCTCCCGGCGAGGGGGTAGGGGGGATGGGCGGATGGCGGCGGGGGGAGACGAATAGGGAAAAAGTCTTGTATGTATTCGTTTGGGTTGTATGTACAGCATTAGTTTCGCCCCGGCCGGGGAGCCGGGGTTGAGTTTGCATATGAAGACTCTTTTTATCTCATGAACCGGGCTCGCAGCCTGCTGGAAAACACTGGATGGGGATAGGGAGATGCAAAACGCCAGAAGGGGGCGAACAGGAGGTGGTGGTTGTAGATAGACAGAGACTACTTGGGCGTCGCTGCCCATCGCTTCAATGCGAAGAAAGAAATATGACCTGTTAATATCTCACTTTCACATACATATGCCTATCTATTGATTTGATTGATTGATATCCCGTGCCATCTGACTTGAAATTCTGTATTCTGTCCTCTATCGAATTTAACCAACCATGACTATCTATCTATGACTGTTCATCATCCCATCCCCATCCGTCCACCCACACACACCCTATTCCTTCCCCAGAAACCTGGAAATCATTTCCCCGCGTTTTCCAAGGCCAGGTCATGCCAGATCATGCATACCGCGACCTGAGACATCTGCACCGCGCCCGACTCGCCGGTATCCTCTCCTCCACACACCAGTCTGCTGCACCTCTACACACACACCACTGCTGCGCGCGCATCTTTCATGCACCGCTCTCCCAATCCCGCACCACCTCCGCTGCGCCGTTAACCTAGATCAGCGCGCGCCACTGTGGTCACCACTACTGCAGCCGCCACCGCACCACTGCACGACCACTGCAACGACCGCGCAATCGATCGTCCATCGACCCAGCGCCGCCCAGCCCAGCCCACCGCCCAGCCTAGCCTTTTCACCCCCCGGCCGTCCCGCCCAGTCCACCCCGGGCTGGGGCTGTCCCAGACATAAAACGATCGCCGTGTGTGTCGTTCACATGCATGCGACGAGGTGAAAGTGATAGATAGCACTGCAGCACGGGGAGTCGGGGAGCTTCGGCAACGCAGCGCGCTGGTATGCGCGTTGAGCTCGATGGGGAGGGTGGAGAAGGGGCGGGGGGACGTTGGTATCGCGCGCGCGTTTGGTGTTTATTTATGCAAGACTTGACTTTTTGTGGTTACTGTGGTATAGGATGGGATGGCGATGGGATGGTGGGGGGGAGGGGACACGTGATGACGTCGTTGTCGCGGTGGGTTGGTCCCACAAACACGGGATTTTTGGAGGCTGCAAGCAGCGTTACTGGAGATGTTGGATGGATATGGAGGGGTAGATGGGGGGGAATAAACAGGCTTCGTTGCGTTGAATCCACAGAGCAACGCGGTTCGTGTTGGGAGAGCCCCTCTATCGCGAAAATCCACAACCGCGTTGAGGTCGCGATTATTTCTCATACTACTGTTGATAGTGTAGGAGGAGCCTCACGCGCGGTTTTCGCGCCCCACACACACCGAAGCTACGAGGCCAGGCCCGCCGCCCGCTCCAAAAACCGGGCGCTGGGAATTTTACTAGGAGTTTTGGTTCGGGTCGGTTGGATTCGGCAACGGATAGGATAGGATAGGATAGGGTTAGTTCGAGAAGAATGTGGGACGGCCTTGGGATAGGTTAGTGGCGCAGAGGTAAACACTACAAAGGGGATATGGTTTAGTGGTATAACGCTTCTTTAGCATAGAAGAGGTCCGGCGTTCGATTCGCCGTTTCTCCAGTGTTTGATTGAATTGCTTCGGCAGTTATTTTTTTGTTTTTGTTTTTGTGCCGGGGAGGGCGATTAGGTTTATCTATAGTGTCGGAGCGGGCGATTGTTGTGGTTGGTACTGGTGCCAATTTCAACTTTTGGCTTGTGAGAGGGGAGTTGGGATGATGTCACGATATATATGGTTTGCGCGCTATTAATGAACCTTGGGAGACAAGACTATTATGAACCTTGGGAAAAACGTGCTTGATATCTGGCCTAGGTGTGGTATGTACCCATCGCCGAGGTTGGGAGATCTATCTATCTAATCGTTTCGTGACCCACAAGTCACCGATATATCTATCACGACTTTTGGATACTAGCCAACGTCCCATATCCCTACCAGCCTTCCCTATCGTCAAGATTTAGATCCCGAGGTCTAGGAGCACCGCGGAAAGTCGGAAAGTATTCAAAATAGCTCGCCTAGAGCTTCGCTTTGGCAGAGATAGGAGCCGTAGCGTCCTCGTTGGTGGTCACGTTGCCAGTCTTGGGGGTGTTGCCGAAGAAGATGACCTCGACGGTCAAATCATCACTAATGAGGCAATTAGTCAGTTCTGTCGGTAATGTAAACGAGGGGCAGCATGTGATTCTTACCGGTATCTGCGCGAGTAGGGCGCAGGGAGGGTCAACAGTGCGCGGAGCATCTCGTCGTTCTTACCCCCTAACGCGTTGCGGACAAGATGCGTAGCGACGTTCTTGTCCTCGACTACGAAGCGCTGGTTCTCGCCGCCCTCGACGCCCCATTGCTGCTGTCTGATGGGTGTCTTCTGTCCATCGTTTGACTTGCTAGTTGTCGAACGCTCGACGGGCAGTCCCTTCTCCTGCGAGCTGAATAGCTTGAGCCAGCCGTTTGATGACCCCTTGTTCTCAGACGATTGCTTCTCGATCCACTGGCCGACTAAGCCGACGACCTCCTCGTTCGTGAGCATCTCCCATAATCCATCCGTGGCCATGACGACGAAGTCTCCGTTTTCCGGCTCCATCTTCGTGGTGGTGACAATCGGCTCAGCAGTGACATACGGAGGCGTCTTGAGGAGATGAGACGGTGTCTTGCCAAAGAAAGACCTCTTCATGCGCTCCGAGGTTTCGCGGGACCACTTGTAGATCGCGTCACCGAACGCACGAGACGGCTCTAGGCCACCGAGGATGCGGCCGTTCTTGACGACATACGGCTCATTCGGATGGGCCTTGCGGAGGCGGGCTTCTTCATCTGGGGCACCTCCGGTCTGGTCGACGGACAATGGGGTTGCGACCCATTTGCCACCAGCGCCTCGGCGGCCAAGAACTGCGCGCGAGTCACCGGTGCAGGCGACTCGGAGGAGCTTGGAGTTGCTATCGTAGAACGACAGGAGAGCACAGGCCCCTGAAAGGGCTGGGGCGAGCATCTCAGCAGCGGCGAGCTTTGAGTTTGCCTTCATGACCTTTTCAACGCTCTCATGTACAATTTCGTGGTCGAGTCTGTTGAAGCCGGTCTTAATCGCAGCTTCGATAGCTTCTGAGGTAGGGGAGGTAAGAGTAGGATCGATAAGCGCAGCTTTGTATGTACTGTTCAATTCGCGGGCGACATAGTTAATAAGGGTTTGCCTGAGTTTGGCGGAAGTTGTCCACCCGCTGTTGGAATATTAGCCGATGTAGGTTCGTTTGTTTCAAGCCTTCCATACCTGTGTCCATCGTATACACCCCAGAACATCCAGTCGCTGCTAGGGTTCCCTGATTCTGCGGTGGCAACCGCATGAGGCACCTCGACTATCTTCTCGGAGTGATCATCCTCGATGGGGTCATTGCTGGGAATTTGCACCACATCGTATCTCACAACACCTTGGCCACGGCCAACAAAGTATGATTCTTCGTTTGTCCGCAGCTTCTGTGTCGCTTGTTCCGCAGTGAGCATCTCTAAAACCTTCCGACCAGAGTTGTCGGTATATTTTGAGATGGGTTCGTCGCCTTCAATAGATCCGGTGTAGATTGAGTCCGCAGTCACCACAACCGCTTGTCGGGTATTCGCCGATGGTACCGTACTGGTCTCCGCCGCGTTCGCGCCAGAATAGGCGGACGTAGTGAGGCTTTGGCTTTGCCCCTTTGATGACTCCGATGTGGCAGATCCCTTGTAACCGTACCAAGCTCCAGCAGCAACCAGACCCGATGCAACCGCCACAGATATTCTTCTGATATGCATGGAAGACTTCAAAGGCGCTGGCAAGGGTTCGCGTCGGTTCGAGGTTGAAGCGGACCTTAATCCTTGCACATACTGCGAGGAATGGCCACCGCGACTGTTATGGAAGGTTTGGATATGAGCGCGACGAGCAGTTCGTAGTGCTCGTATAGTAGCTCGACGCATTGGAGGACTGGAGAGATCTCTGGACGATGAGAGAGGAAGGCTGGGTAGTCGACGAACCGCACCTCCAGGAGCGTCGCAAAGCCGAGAGAATGGTAATCAATAGATCAAAGTGACGATATATTAAAATTACAATAGCATGCTGTCCATAGATTAAAAGAACGTATATAACGTTGGGCGCTGGAGTGTGAAACCGTCACTGTGGTGTTGATGAGTGAGGTCCTAGACAATCAAAGACGACATTCAACTAGAGTAGCCACTGAGGTCTCGTGGTCCCTTTGTGCTTAGCGGAAGATATGCGGCGAGCCGAAAGCAGCAAGCGGTGAAAGTTCTGCCACTTTATCCCACCCCGGTGCGTCATGAGAAACACCTGTTGCCACGAGCTGTACCTACCATTTTTTGGGGGTCAAAACCGAGGATATTCGCAGTTTTGAGGATTGTATGTTCCTATATATTTATCCCCAAAGAAAATGTCTAGCCGCCAAATACGAAAGCTGCAGCAGCAACGGGAGTTGGAGCAAGCCAAACTACGAGAGGCAGAAGAGGAGGGGTCCAACGACGAGCAAGAAGACTACCGCCCACCGGCAAAAGCGAGTTTATTCTCCAGTTTTGCTGCGCTTCAGGATGAGGATAATGATGACGACGGCGACGACGATGAAGAGACGAAAATAGACGAAAAGACTCATACGAGCGCCGACGAAGCCGAGCCATCTCCTGCCCCGAAAAAAGCGAAGAAGTCAAAGAAGAAAAAGAAGAAAGCCAAAGCGAAGGCACCAGAGACAAGTGAAGCTGAGAAGCCCGAAACAAAAGATGATGGAGACGACATAGATGCTGCCCTTCGAGAGCTCGATATCAGCGGTAAGAAGGGGGGGGAAATACCACAGCTACCGAAGCTGGAACTGGATCCAAACTATGAGCGGATGTGTACCTTGCTAGGCGTCAATAGCCAGCACCTCAAAGTAGGGAATGAGATGAGAAATCTCTTTGGCCGAACCTCTGTTGAGAACAACGATGAGGCTGGCGGGCCTGTGCCACGAGGAGGACGAAGGCGGCAGAGGGCACAGCAACAACAGGTTGACCTCGAAACGGCATTGAAAGGCCACCATGCTCCTGGAAAGGGGTTGCCTGATGTGACTCTGAGGAGGAATATTTTTATACAAGGCAAAGACGAGTGGCCACGAGCAACCACAGGAGGCCTTACTATGAAGAAGGTTGAAGATATAGAGCTCATCGACGGCACTAACGAGTTCAGGTTCGTACATGACAATGCGTACGAAGCTGTACAGAACCAGTTTAGAATCTACGTGGAGATGGGCGACCCCCAGAACCTCATTGGGTTGCTTCAGAAAAACCGTACGCTTTGACATATCTACCCCTCAAACGTTTGCTAATACGAACTAGCATATCACATTTCACTGCTCCTCCAAGTGAGTAAGATAGCCAAAGACCAATCGGACCATTCGCTATCCAATGACCTCGTGGAACGTGCTCTATTTTCATTCGGACGAGCCGCCACGTCCCTCTTCGCAACGAAGATGTCCCTTGGCAAAGCGCGTCTGGATTTCGCCAGACCCGAAAACAGAGAGTTGTGGCTCGCGGGCTATCATTACATCAAGAGCTTGGTAATGAAGGGGACTTACAGGACCGCATTTGAGTGGGCTAAGCTTCTCCTATTACTTGACCTCGAAGACGATCCGTATTGCTTTAAACTCGTCGTTCACCATTTAGCGATACGAGCCCACCAATTTGAGTGGCTAGTAGATGCGGTATCATCACCAATGTTCGGCGACGACAGGAGCTTCACGGAAGACTTCCAGCTGCCATCCCTAGCCCTCGCCCACATGCATCTCAAGCACGGCGCAGAGTGCCGAGAAGTCCTCGGCCGAGCCATAAGGAAATTCCCCTACCTCTTCTGCCTGCTCTTCAAAGAGCTCAACCTCGACGACGCGCCCCCCTCCATCTGGGGCATACTCCCCCGCAACAAAGGCGAAGAATTCTTCTCCAGCGTCTACATCAAACAAACAAAAGACCTCTGGAGCACCCCCGAAGCCACCTCCCTCCTCGTCGAGGTCGCGCACGCGGTAGGCAAATCCGACCCCAAGGACATCATCCCCATTCCCAACGAATGCATGGACCTCGACGCCGCGCGCTTCATCTACCTCGACAACACGCCCGCGCTCATGTCGCTCGTGCCCTCGAACCTCATGCACCGTCTCCCGAACTCGGACTCCGACCCCCTCCCCCCGGAGGCCGAGATGAACATCTTCTCGCACCCGACGCAGCGCCTGGCGTTCGTGACGGGCCCCTCGGGGATGGGTCCCAATGGCGAGCTGGAGGGTTTCTTCGACCCCGTCGCCGCGATCCGGCAGCTCATTCCAGGGTGGCGGGGTCCGCCGCCCGCGACGGACGAGTTGATGCCCGGCGTGATCGAGGCCGGGCCGATCCAGGAGATTGTGGACCAGGAGACGGCGAATGGGGAGTTTGCGGCTGTCGAAGCGCTGAATCGGGAGGATTGGGCAGCGGAAGGGCATGTGAGGAATTTGGGGAGCGTGAGGAGGTTGTATAGGTATTTGTTTGGGGAGAGGTCGTATGCTACGGAGGAGGAGAGGGTGGAGGGGCAGAGGAGGTTGGAGGAGGTGAGGGCGGAGATTGGGAATAATCCGGAGTTGATAGAGAGGGTGTTGAGGGAGGATGATGATGAGTTTCCGGGGGGGTATAGTGATTATAGTGACGAGGGGGAGGAGGATGAGTTTGAGGATGCGGAGGAAACGCATGAGGGTACTGTGGAGGACTCGGAAGAGAGGCACGAGGGTAATACTCAATAGACCACCGCAACCCAAAATACAAATACCAGCATATGCGCCGTACCCATCCAACACGCATCCCATCGTAACAATCACACAAGTCTCACCACCACAAAACCCGCCTCGCCTTACCCTCATCCCACCGTACCACCTCACCCTGCGACGATCCGAATAAGCTTTCCCTCCCCCCCCACCCCTGCAAAACATGCTCACGCTCCCCTTCCCGCACCAAAACGCCATTGAAACGCGCGCACTCCCCTTCCCCGTAACAGGCTAAGCATCACATCACCACCATCACCCCATCTCGTAGCACATCCGGGCTATACGCCGAGACATCAATAAACATGCGCAGATTCTGGTTTGTCAGTTGCAAGTTGTAGTCGGGGTTCGTCGTTGAATACAAGGGCCTAGCGCCGGGCGCGGAGCTGACGTGCTTGGTGGTGCGCAAGGGTGCGCTAGGGAGAAGGACCCGGTGGCGGGGTTGGTGGTGTGCGCGAGTTGTGCGTGAAACCCGCTTGATAAGCGGAGGTAGGGGGCGGTTGAACTGACGTCGCACGGAGGGAAGGAGGGGGATATAAAGGCGTGCTGTCCTCTTTGTTTTTTATATAGTGCTATACCATTATACCCATTCACATACACATACCTATACACACACATACATACACACACGCACAAACTCAGCGAATACATACCTCTCACGATAACTACGACGGAAATAACATACTCCGCGATTCATACCAAGAACGAGATGGCTGACGCAACACCCGCTGTCGCTGCGCCGGTGGAGGCACAGACTGAGGGCGCTGAGCACACCTACAAGTTCAACGTGAGCATGTCGTGTGGTGGATGCTCTGGAGCTGTGAACCGCGTGCTGGGGAAGCTGGATGGTATGTGTTCTTCTTCTTCGTCATCGCTCTCCTCGCCCATCTCCCATCCTCCTTCCTTCTCCTCCCACCCCCCGGCCCATCCTGTCGCAGCATCCCTCCCGTCTCTTCAATCCCTCATCCAGCCCCCCACCACACCAGACCACCAGCTAACCCCCACCCAGGCGTAAAATCCTACGACGTCTCCCTTGACACCCAAACCGCAACCGTCATCGCCTCCCCCACCCTCGAGTACGACACCGTCCTCCGCACAATCGCCAAGACAGGCAAGAAGGTCAACAGCGGCGAGGCAGACGGCGAGAGCAGGAGCGTCGAGGTCGTTGCTTAGATTTGCGCGACTGGGGATAAACGAGAAAAGGGGGGGATCTAGGCGTTTTGTTTTTTTGGCGATGTCTCGGGATCTGAAGTGGGATTTTGGGGATTCGAGGATTGGATGGAGGAGGGGGGTGGATGAGAAAACCATACTTTGCTTCTGCCTATATGCGTTACTTGAAATTGTGCGTGCCGTCTCTTGAGTGCTGTGCTGTAAACATTATGTATGTCCAGGACTGATAGATTAGAGAATGCGCTGCTCAAATCTGAGGCGGAGCTTTCCTTCCTCTTGGAGGGGAATATACTCTATAGCTCTCTTCTCTTTGCCATCCCATCTCGTCTCCTTCTATCTGTAGAACCACTGTAAAGCTAGAAAAGAAGGTAGCAAAGACACAATCGACACACCCACCCCACCCAACCCGTCCCCTTCCCTTCCTATATACCCTCCTCCCCCTCTCCTTCCCCTCCCCTTCTCCCGCAGCCCCGCCCACGAAATCAGCCTCGTCCTCCGCCCTACCCTACTACCCTTCCCATCCTCCTCTCCCCTACTCGGTCATACCCGTTCCTGCATCCCCCCACCCGCGGCGTAAGAAAGTAGTTAGCCCCCCCCCCCTTCCGTAGTGTAGTCCAGTGCAGTGCAGTGCAGTGGTGTTGAGTGAGTGTCTAGACCCGTGGCGGTGCAGTGCGGCTGCTTTTACGTATACTGAACTGGGAAGGTGGGTGTGGCTGCTCTAGACCATAGAGGAGTTTATTGCCAGTGGTGGTGGCTTGTGCTTACAGCCTTAGAAGTGGCTTGCTCCTACCACCTACCCATGTAGATATAGACATGTGGCTCGTGCACAGTGGCTTGCGCGTTCTTTCTCACTGAAGGATTGTGGCTCCTCGCCGAAGGATTGTGGCTCGCTCCTATGTACTGTACACACTGCACACTTTCTCTGTCTTCTCTCACAAGGATAAATGGAAATGTGGCTCGTGGCTGGTGCTTACTGTGGCTTCCCCCTCTGATCCTATGTACTGTACTCTGCCGTTGCGGGAGGGGTAGGAGGGGTAGGGATACAGATAGGGAAGTGGCTCGTGCGGTGGATGAGGTGGCGCAGCTTCTGTGCTGTGGTGGGTGAATGGCTGGACTCATTGTCGGTTTGCATGCATGGATGGGGAGTGGTGCAGTAGGTGATGCGGATATGCGGACAGCTGCGGGAGCGGGAGGTAAATGGATGGGGTGAGTGGATGAATGGGTTTGTAAGTGGATGAGTGGATGAGCAGGATGCAGGTAAATGGAGATGCAGTGGTAGGTGCCTGGCAGCTAGCAAGCAAGTTTCCTAGGCTCCAGCTGTCTGATTTGACAAACTTAACAGCTAGACGATTAGACAAAGGTGACAGGTAAGCACATAGATTGTAAGCATGTACGAGGATGGGTTAGCAAGCAAGCGTGCAGCTGGTGATGCGGGAGTGGACGGGTAAGGTAAGTAATTAAGAAAGCACGCAAACACGTAAATGGACGCGTGGGCGGGACCGGTGAGGAGGCTGCCAAGGACACGGCTGAGGACTAAGATGGAAAAGAAAAGGAAAAAAAAACTTGATGGGGATGCAGCGGAATCTAGAACGGAGTGGGTTTGCGGGAGTCTGGATGTGAGGTGGGAGGGGGGGTTGTGAGAGGGAGTCAGTCAGGTAGAGTTAAGTCAAGTCGAGGCAACTCGCATACAAGTTCAGTTACAGTCACTGGCAGAGGCAAGAGTAAAGTTGTATCCAAAAAACGTATTATTATTGATCTCACCCAACTCGTGGGTGTAAATATTTCCCAGACTATCTTCGTCTGTCCTGTTCTGTTCCTGTCCTGTTCTCCCTCCTACCCGAGGGGACCTCAACGCACGTATGCGGAGGAAGTAATGCTAATGCTAATAATGATGATGATGATGACAACCAAGAAAAGATCCGATGTAGAACCTCCAGGATCCATGCATCCCCCATTTCGTAATCCAAACAAAAAGAAAGGAAAAGTATCAAAACATGCCCCATCGTATCGTATCGTACCATCCCCATCGCAATCGCTAAATAAAAAAGAATCCAATCCATCCCATCCCAGTTCTGTGAGCTGCGTTCAAAGCGCCCTCACAAACCCCCCCTCAGGCACAACCCCATAAACAACCCTCGACGGATCCGCCATATTCCTAAACCTCCTCCCCCCCTCCGCCTTCTCCTCAATCCAACACGACTGCATCACCGCATCCATCCTCTCAAACTGGCGGTATGTAATCGCAATCTCCCCCCTCTCCAGCACGCGAGGCGGCTCGCTCTCGCGCGTCCGAGAGTCGCGGCGCGGTCTATGCGGGGCTTCTTGGATCGGTGATGGGGCTTTGGGGCGGGGTGCTGGTGCTGGTGCGGAGGAGGCGGCGGAGAGTCGCGCGGAGAGGGCGGTGAGTGCGTCTTCTGCGGAATCGATGACGGCGTTGAATGTAGCCCCAATCTCTCTGAATCCGGATTTCGACTTCGAGCCCGCCTTCGAATCGGCGATATCAGCTAATCGCGCCTTAACGTGCTTGTTGAGGGTGTTCACCGCCGCATCGAGAGCAGCGAGGGCAGGTGCGTCAGCGAGGTCGAGAGGCTTGCCGTGCGTGGCGCGCAGGGAGGCGTAGAGGTTGGATAACCGTGGGAGAGCGTCAGCGAGGGAGTCCTCGAGCGCGGCAAGGGTGGTGGTTGCGGTGCCGGAGGGGGAGAGGCGGCGGGTGGACCGGATGGTGTGGCAGAGGGAGTGCGAGGTTGAGGTTAGGGATGTGAGTTTTGAGATGAGCGCGCGGAGGGGGAGGAGGGCGGCGTCGGGCGCGCGGGAAGGGGGGTTGGCGGTGCGGATGGGGATGGGGCCCCGGGCGGAGTGGTGGGACATTGTTGGGGATGGGGGGGTGGTGAAGGTGGTGAGGTTGGTGTCGTGGACGTCGCTGGGGGGAGAGACGATGAATGGGCGTGGAGCCGTCGTGGCGGTTGGGCCGGAGAGACGGGATCGAGGGGCCACTGTGATGGTGGGTGAGTGGGAGGGCACTCGGGGGTTTGGTCTCTGTGTGGTTTGGTGGTGGACGAGTTGTTCGTCGATTGTGATGTTTTTGTTGTTGGTGACGACGATGATGATGTGGTGGGTGAGTGTGGTTTGGTATTATAGTCTTGGATGCTCTTCAAGTGGATGAGAGTAAGATATGGACTGTTCGTCGAGGCAGGTGATGGATGTTTGTATGATGTTGTCTTGGTATGGAGTATATGAAGAGAGAGAGGAGAGAAGATGAGATGAAGCAGAAGGTGTGTCCCTTATATGTATGTGCATATGAGAGACGAGAGAGAGAGAGAGAGAGCAGGAGGACATGGTATGAGACCGAAAACGGAACTAGCCCCCCCTGCACACAAAGAAAGATGGGAAAGAGACAAAGACGTACATCTGCTACTTACGGTATTGGCAAGCAAAGATAGTTACCTCTTTCCAGGCAGCCAATGCCCCCTCCTCCCCGGTCCGAACCCCCACTTGACCGTATCGTCAGCCACTGGACTGCGATGAGCAAGTCAGAAGGCGCACTGGGTGGTAGAGTGAGAGGATGTGCGGCAGAGCGACTGCACGTCATGGAGTTTGGTAGGGGGGGTTAGGAGGGGGTAGGGGGAGGGAGAGGTAGCAGGGGGGGTATTTGGGGCAGTGACTCGGTCGGGGTAGAGGTCGAGGTTGTTCTTGGATGGTTTGGATGGTCAAACAGTCAAACAAAGGGCTGCTGTTGGAGTGGCCTTGCGCTAAAACGGGGTCACTAAGAATAAAGGCATTAGATCCCTTTCGGTCACAAGCGCGAGGTGCCGCAGTGGCCGCAGTTGTTGCCTGGGTGGCTCATGCACTGAGTTAGTGCGACAGGGGGGTGGAGGGGGTGGAAGGGGTGACGGACGGGGTTACTGTACGTACAATCAAACAATTTGTAGAATATGTACAGTTACATACTTTATATTTTTGCATGGCTTGGACATGGGGCACGAAGGGGATTTTTTGTGAGGGTATTAAGTGGTACGCACAATCAAACAATATCTACAGTTACATTTTTTTCGAAGGGGATTTTGTGAGGGTGTTAAGTGGGTTTGACAGGTGATGGGAGAGACAGAGGGGAGGGTTGAGTGCATGATGAGGGTGAGAGGGCGAGGGTGTGCGACGGGTACAGGTACATGATCATGGAGAGGTGTCAGTAACAGTCAGTAGCAGTCAGTGGCAGTCAATAACAGCAGGGTACTTCACATCCCACGGACAAACCCGCAGAACGCCTTGTACACTGCCGTGGATGGATTAGTGATGAATTAGTGGATTTGCACCCCATTAGCACCCAGGCTCCAGCGGGAAGAAGCAGGGGTTCTGTCCACTCCACCTCCCTCCCTCGCCGAAAAAAAGGGATGCATGCACTCAGTACAACCACCACCACCTTTACACCACACCCCACCACCACTGCAACCGTCGCCGTGGAGTCATGTGCCCTGCATACGAAGTGCAGGATTTGATGCAGGTTTACAGGCCGTGGTTGGAAAGAAGCCAAGGATCGGATCTTCAATCTCTGCCGTCATCCCTTCTCTGGCTATACACGCCAGAGCTGTTTTCGTTCTCGGTGAGGGTGATTCACACACCGGCGAGAGGTGGGATATCGTCATCGTCGTGGGTGCGATGGGTGTTTACCCCGCGATGAGTACCGCAACCACGATAACTATCGATAATGCGGACACCGAGTACCCCGCGATGACGGCGATAAACACGATAACCAGGACAATCAAGACTGTCACTTCTATCACCTCTACCACCACCCCTACAGACCCCCATCTGTCCCTTCCCTCCCCATCCATCAACCACCACCACCACCGCCGACCAGATCACCAGCGAGGCCGACTCCCCTCACAACCACACACCCGAGGTCACCCGTACCCATCACCAGCACCGCACCGCGCCCATCACCACAACCACAACCACCATCGTCATCGTCATCACCACCACCACCACCAACACTACCCGCCGGCCACTTCCCCAACCAGCTCGCCGCGGCCAGCACCAACGCGACCCTTTCTTTCCTATCCCCATCCATTCCCCATCCGTCACCCCATCCCTCCCATCCCTCCCACCGCGTTACCACCGCCACACACGTCCACGCAACCCCCCCATCCTTCGCGGTTCCAAAACACAGAATTTCTAATCCGAAAACTTATGCATACACTGGTACCGTACAGAAACCCGCGTAACCCCCTACCCCCCTTCCCCAAAGTAACACCCCAGCGAAGGATCGCAGGAAGGAGGAAGAAAACCATGCGCAGCTGGGCCACCATTTGGTCTGACTCCGCCCCTCTGTCTCCCCCCTCCACACCCATCCCTGCGCACCACCCACGCCAACCGGCAGCCCTACCACACCCCCTCCGGTCTAGCGCCCGCATAGCCAAAATAGCGCATGGGACCAATGAGGCCCCGCGGATACCTACTTCCCATGGATTTTCCGTGTGCGGATGGTGGTCTACTGGGGGAGAGGGGACTCATCGCTGCACGGCGGTGCTGCACGGTTGAATACAGTATGCCTCCCGCTGCGGATGTAGCCGGGGGAGTCATCGTTGATGGTGGGGGGTTTGACTGTGCTGAGGATACTGAGTGGAGCGGAAGGGTGAGTGACAGCTGCACCCCGCTACCCTTCGCCGATAGCACAGTGTTCTCGCCGCCTTGGCTGGATCGGATTGAGTCACTGATTGGAATTGTACGTACAAAAGGGCTTCTGGCCCGCGAGGGGTACTTTGTCTACATCTGATTCTGAAGATGCGATACTGTGTTGTAGAGTACATACATACAAAACCGCACTCCACAGCCTCCGTCGCCCGCGCGGCCACGACCAAGTTCCCTCCTCCCTCTCTCCAGGCGCGCGTATACTCTTCACTCACCTCATCACTGACCACAAGCGCCTCAAACCCTCTCCCTCTCACCTCTCCTACTCCCCAAGCACAATGATAGTGAAACACCTGGGCTTCCAAAAACAGATCGAAAACTTGTTGAACCAAACTCCCGGGACCACACTACTACAGCGTATTTCTATTTTCCCATATTCGTATTTCGTGTCTATTTCCGCATCATGAAAAAGCACCAAAAAAAGAAGATGAAACTCCCCGTCCCCGTGTTGCTAATTCCGTAACTCTGGGTTTGGTTGGTTAGTGGTGGTCGACAGCCCGTTTCGGGATACGTCTCGCTTACCGCCCACTCACCCCGTTACCGTCCCGTTTGGTACGTACCAGACTATAGAAAGGGAAACGGACACTGGTAAATTTAGACGCCCCCGGCCCGACCTTCGCACCGGCCCTTTGGCGCCGCGGTAAACTGGCGATGGCGGGGACGGGGTGGTTGTTTCATGGCCGCGATGGGCGAGGGAGGGGAGAGGTGTATTGGTGCTTGTGCTGGTTTTTGGGGTTTGGGGAGACGCTGGACAGGAGTGTGGGTTTATTCTACGGACTTTTATCTTCTTCTTGTTCTTTTGTTTCTATTTACAAAGTTCTGAAGAGGTACTTACACCGGAGGGGAGGGTAAGGCGGTAATGGTCTCCAAACCGGCGCGCGCTTCCAACTTTCTGCATTCGTTGATCGCGAACAAGGTCGAGAGAGGAGGTGAACGCCATGCCCCCGATGACGACGACGACGAGGTGAAGGATTTTTTTTCTTCGTGGAAAATGCCCGCGTGAACAACGTCGTCATAGCCTTCCCTATCCCCAGCAGGTTTTCAGCTGCCTGGTCGTCGTGGGGCCCGCTGATGTGTGGCGTGCGGCTGAATCCTAGGCTGCACCCACCTTCACCCTCCACCCTCCACGCTCGCTCGGACATCGCAACCCCAACAGAAATACGACCGGTCGGGGATTGAAAGTCAGTTGGACGAAAGGTGAGTGAGTAGGTGGAATTGGTGTTTTCTACGTCATCGTGGGAGGTGTGAGGTGCGAGATGCGAGGTACGATATGATGACACCGACGACCTCCTTTGTGACCCTGGGGAGGTGTCTATCGCGGCGGAGTGCAGTGCAGCGCAGCCTTGTGTACTGCACAACACCCTCCCTCCCGCTCGCGGCTGATTGATTACACCCGTTCAGCTCGTCATACAAGGCTATGCTATGCCATGCAACTCTACTGCCTAACCCTGTCACCCACGCCAGTGCGCGGTGTCATTTAGAGTGAGACCCTCTCCCGCTGGGTATCCCGTATCTCTACAAGCCCTTTACTTTACCATCTGTCGTTGGGAGGGCGGGGAGGTAAGGGTGCTGCTGGGATGGGAGGGGTGCCGAGTGGATGGTGGGATGTACAGTACATCGTTCTTATTTCTTTAACTCACCTGCCTGCTTCCTTATCTTCCCTGCTCCGGGAGGAGAGGCAGTTGGCGGATCAATGCGTCACTGCACACGCGCGTGTTTACTGGTGTCTTCCTTTGGTTTGCCACCCTACCTTCCCTACCACCGAGCCTTATTCTCCGTGTTTTTACGTTGTTAGGGACCCAGGGGGCTTGTGAAGCAGTACGCCGTGCACCGTTTAGGTTTGCCACCCTTCTCGCCGTTTTTTTACGTCAAGGACCAGGGGTTATCGAGGAACAGGAGGACATAGCGGACATGCTTTTGTCGCATGGCGCCCGGATCCAAGTCGTGGATAACTACCAACGATCTCCGCTCCACTGGACCGTGCTGAAGCGGCGGGAGCGCCTCTTGAAGGTCCTCATTAAGCACTGCGAACAGAATGGAGACATTATCAATGCCTATGATGTTGAAGGGAACACGCCATTGCACATCGCTATCAACTTGGAGTTGGACTCGGCCGTCCAGATGCTGCTGGAAGCGGGAGCTGATGCAAAAGCACCAATTAAACTTTTTACAGCGTGACAACGGCTGGTGAAGTTACTATGCAGTAACTCAGAACATGCCAAGGTGCTTTGCTGGTACATAGTCGGGGCTGACGCTGACATCGCCTTCCAAAGACTGCCTCATGTATCTGGAGAGGGGGGAAGGGGTGGAGGGACTGGGGGATCTCTACTTCAAATAGCCATGCTCAGCTGGGAAAGATACGAGGTTGGTACATCACAGTGTCGATTCTCGAATGTGTTAGTTTGAACCGCCACGAACAAAGCAATTCCACTGTTGTTAGCTGCGAGCGATCTCCATATAATGCCTAGCCTGCCTCGCTACCTCAGTTAGGATATCTCATCCACTCGCGAGCAGGCTGCTAGAGCTGTTCCCAGACTCTAGCAAATATTTTCCTTGTATAAACCGGTTCTTTGGACTTATTTGCGGACACGAAATAAGTACAAGTACGTGGGAGGAAGTTTCAATAGTTTGCGGGCTGGTGTTGTAATCAAATTGGTTTAAGTATAAGATTTGATAAATGCTTGGATGACCTATAATTTGAAGATAAACAGGAGAGGCAAAGCGATATAAATCTATAGCTACAGCGCAAGCTGGGCTCGGTCTATATTTGAGTATGTCTTGACTCTTTATAAGAGGCTTATCTAAACGCACATGGTCAAAAGCTTGGCCCCGTAGCATCACTCTCCTCCTTGCCCTCTGCAATAAGAACAGAAAACGTAACTTATTACATCTTGCGTTGCTAACCTGTCTACAGGTTGCTCCCTGATACAAGCCGGCATTATTATAGACGTCGTCGTTTTCGCCGTACTGCTCTACGGAGGTTTTGAAAGCGTGTGTAGACTCAGGATTCTCACGTTATAATTTTAAATTCGTCTACCTCAAGAGTACTTTGCCGCCGTGGCCCATCGTGCCATGTGGAACTGTGAAGCACGCTAAATCGCCTCAACCGCCCACATGGGCGCTACGCCGTCATCTGACAGAATTGATACTGCATGGCATAGAGACACTCCTTTGAGTAAGCTCCATATCTATCCCGCAGCTGTGACGCAGTTGTCCGAATCAAGCTGGTCTTTTGCCATGACCGCACTGCCAGTCTTCTCCTTCTAGGAGGAGTTTTCAACATCCGGAGAACTCAAGGAGTTCCTTCCTTTGTCGAATATGGCATCGATCTCTTCAAGAGTTTTGCCTTTCGTCTCAACCTAGAACAGTACCTGCGACAGCGTTAATGTCGAAAATAAGCAAGTAGACTTGACAACTTACCACAATAAGGAGTATGATGATATCCCAGCTTCCGTTGATGATGTACATCTTCCAGCCAATGTTCTGCAGCGCAATAGGCATGATGAACACAAGCAAGAGTCTGCTTAATGAATTAGCACGGACTAGCTGAAACGAACAACAGGGGACTTACGTCAGGCTACTCAGCATCAATGAAGAAAAAGCTAGACCATTCGCTCGAATACCATAACTCATAATCTCAGTTGGATAGAGGTAAGTGACGGGGGTCCAAGCTAGGGAATAGCACCCCTAGAACAAGAATATTACGGCCACGTTGCTATATATAAGGCTGTTCGACGTGCCATCCGGGCCATTGTCAGCGTAAATCTTCGCTAGACCTCCGATAATGAACAGACAGACAATGAGCAAACTCTGGCCCGTGATAACCGTTGGACGCTGTCCCCAACTCGACACCAGAAACGTGCCAAACACGCAACAGACTAGACACCAAGAGTTTAGCACAACATTGACATGCAGCTGGGTGCGACTGTCGGTGATGCCGGCGCTGGCGAGCTCCGGGCCTAGGTAGAAAAGCGCAATGAGGTTCCTAACCACGGTAGACATGGGCCCAACAGACGATCCGATGAAAAACCTCCTGCGCACAACCGGATCCCTAACAATCTCCCGGATGGAGCTCCTGCGTTCCTTCTCTAGCGCCAGAGAATCCAGAATCTCCTGGTAGATCGCAACTACCATCGGGTCAGCCACATCACCGTCCGCATTCCCCTGCGCAACGGCGAGGCGAGCTGCATCCGCGTAGCCCTGATACTGCAGCCACCGAGGACTCTCCGGCACAAACGGCAGGATAAGAATGCAGCACAACGAGAATACCCCCTAGATGAGCGACGGCGCGCGCTACGCCTAGGTGGACGTCTACGAACCGGTCCCGAGGGTGATGCCCGCCGCGAGGATTGCGCCGATCCAGTAGAAGTCGTTGAGAGATCCCACGCCCTAGGCGCGGAAACGGTTATGGAAGGTCTCGGAAAGGTAGACGCCGCCGGCGATTCCGGACGCAGCGGCCCCGAAGCCGATGATAATGCGGCCGACGACGAACGTGGCGATGTTTTGGGCGGATGTTTGAATTATTACACCGACTATAGCGATAAAGCTGCTCTAGAGCATGGCTGGTCTTCGACCGAGTCGGTCTGCTATTACTCCTGCAACCATAGGTCCGAGGATGCCGCCGATGAAGATGGAGGCTGTATTTAGACCCGTCGTTGCTGCAGTGAGTTTGAAATAGTCTATATATAAAGGCAGGATGTTGAGTGCGTTCAGTAATGCAGTATCGTAGCCTACGGTCTGTATATGTGTTATTAAATAAGGTTTCATGCAAATGGTTAAAATGGGTTTGATACATACACATGATTGTATAAACGAGCACAAAATTAAGAGAACGGACAAGACCATAGTGGACTCTGGCACCCACGCGGGCAACCATGTCCCTGTCTCCGTTTTACGTAGCATCCTCAAGGTACTGCTTCTCGTCTCCAGCAGCGAGAGGCAAAAAAAAGGTGAAATGGTAAAAGAAATCGGCCGTGAATCCGTCGTTCCTGGAAAGTTTGCTACTAGAGGTTCTGTAGATGTTTGCTGTAATATACAGAGTAGAGAGTATAAACTATTAATTGTTTGTTAGTATACACATCGCAGTAATGCGACTTTATAATACAGCTCCCTACTGTAAGCACATGCCTAGGTGTGCACTCACAGTAACGCTTACAAAGGATGCGGCGTACATGCATAAGCCAGCAAATACATGAGACAATGCATGTTATCGAACCTGGAATTAGCACCGTCCAACAAACACACCGCCTGCATCTCTGATCCACATCCCGTTCTCCTCCGTTCCGCATCTCTTGCGACCTCACCTCTAACCCACCACAAAATGTCAGATGCGCCAGAAAGCATCGTCGAGTACGCCTACGACAACATCACCGAATGGTACCTGCAGTGGGTGGAGAAGCAGAAATCCCCGCGAGAAACATACACCAAGAAGCTCCTCGACGAGCTCCCGCCCTCCCCCTCGGTCCTCGACCTGGGCTGCGGCCCCGGCGTCCCCGTCCTGAAGATGCTTCTCGACCGGGGCGCGCAGGTGGTTGCAAATGACATCTCGACCAAGCAGATCGCCATGGCGCGGGCGCGCTTCCCGACCGCGACGCTAGTGGCGGGCGACATGACGGCACTGACGTTCGAGCCGGAGAGCTTCCACGGTGTGGTCAGCTTCTACACGCTGTTCCACCTGCCGCGGTCGAAGCTGAAGGCGATGCTTACGAAGATCCATGGGTGGATGAAGCCGGGGGGTGTGTTGGTCTTTAATTTCGCTACTATCGACGAGGAGGAGATACACGGCGAGTTTATGGGGTATGGGATGTTTTGGAGTAGTTTCGATGTGCAAGGGAATCGGGCATTGTTGAAGGATGTTGGGTTCGACTTGGTGCAGGTGGAAGTGTTGCAGGCGGGCGATGGGAAATTAGAGGAGGGGAATCCAGACTTTGATGCCGAGTTCATGTGGGTGATGGCACGGAAGAAGACATCTGGAGTTGAAGGGTCTTCTACTTAACCGGGCATGTTTCTACCTGGGTAGATATGTCCTCCATATGACACAAAAGAGAGTAATTTTTGCTCTTTCCTCTTGGTCTCCAAACTATTTCCCTCGAGTGAGCGTCCCATATGCGCGGCTACTATGGGGGCAGTTGAGAGCCTGGTTGGCCGCCACGTCTCCTCTACAAAGAAATGTCAAAACTGTTTGGTCAACATTGTGCATAGCATCTAGACATTCAATAAAGCAACCTTGGAGGACTAAAAAGCCGCCTCTCTTTTTTTTGGTCCGTCGTCGAAACGGGCACGTTAGCAGCCAGCTGCTAACAAATTATGTTTGCTCTTCTGTCACCGCATGTGATCATAATGATATTGCTTACGCTCGATGATGCTTACTTCAAAGAGTTCCTCGCATTTCTGCTGACGACCCTGAAACTTTTGTGGGCATGGAAGGGACGACAGTTGACTTAGTGTGGCATCAGGAATATTGTGAGCGGTCTGATGGACTGGAGTTCACTAGATTGACAGCGGTAGAGCTTTCGAACGACTTGGAGCATCAACTAATTATCCATTCACTTTGATCTCTTCACTCACCCAGGTGCATCTTAGTCATGGCGTCGTTGCTAGTGCAGTTTCTCGTACTACTTGGATGTCTGCCTTGTGCCTCCTCAAGGCTGCTTGGCTCAGGATAGTAGGTCGGGATATCTTGTTTGGTTTGCCACTGGGGAGGACTTCCGAGTGGTGGTTCGCGTTCGCGTTCGCGTTTGCGATATCGGGGACGGGGGGGTGCGGGAGGAGGGGTTGTTGACGGGCAGGCAGGCAAGCAGACAGGGCAGGGAGGGGTGGGGATGAATGACGGGGATGACGATGGTTATGGGTGTGAATTGAGTACGGAATTGAGTATTCCATCCCCCCGTCACCTCGGCGAGCTAGTGTCATGATTTCCAATCCCCCTCTCTTCAGAAGACGTTTTGAGGGGTATCATCACGCGTGGCCTTATTGCTGTTACCCTCCCCGTTTGAGATACTGATTTTTGCCTCAATCCTGAGCCGGGAGGGCACGGCGATGATGACGACTATGCTATTCCTCCCGCCACCTCGGTGAGCTAGAGGGGGTGTTTTCGCTCCTTCAGAGGTTTGGGTTGGGTGTCTACGTCTGCTATCTTCACACAGGGTTGGTTTTGTTACCCCGCTCGGTTTGGGGTTGGTGTTTTGCCTCCTTTTTTCTCTTTCTTTCGGGTGAGGAATATCTGGCTTTGCCTGGCAGGCGGAGGTGATAGTTTTGGGAGTTGTAGAAAGTTACTGAGGGGTAGTGGGCGGAAGGTTGCCTGCCTATTCACGCTTTCCTTGGGGAGATTAGGCAGCATACCACTCCCACACACACAAACATACCCGTTACTCTACCATCTATCTAGCCTGGTTTTTCTGTTTGCTCTGATTTCGAGGCCAGTAACTGGTGACGCACCATTGGTTTACAACATGACAGGTGGAAGAACCTCCCCTTTTTCCAATCTCGGCGGGATTGTGTGGTTTATTCACCCTTCCATCCCGAGGCAAGTGTTTGCAAAGACAGGCAGCATAGCACACTTACTCTTCCACACTGTCACCGGGTTAGTTTGCCTGGTTCTGCCAAGGAGAGGGAGAAGGTTGCTAGGCTCTTCACAGCCAAGGAGGGGTAGGCAACACCAACAGGAGTGACACAGACAGAGAGTTCACGCTCCGAATCTCGGCGAGCTGCTGTTGGTGCTGGGTGACTCCTTATTCCCCCGCGGCGGCGATATGGACAAGTACACCCAAGTACCCCTCGCCACACGTTTCTTTTCGCTTTGCCATCCAGTGGTCGGCTGATTCACAGACCACGGACAAGTGTCCTTCTGTCTTGGAGGTTGGGAGGTGATCCCGTCCGGATCTCGGCGAGCTGCAGATATGTGTGTGAACTCCCGAAGTGACGTTTGTAAGACGGCAAATAACACGGATATGCAGATTTGCAGCTTTCTCCTTGCCACCCTTTTTTTCCTCGGCTTTGCAGGACAAAAGGTAGGTGGCCTTCTAGCTGATAGGGGGTTTCGATCTGTCCAGATCTCGGTAGTTAATGAAACGTGTTCTACTGTTACACACCATTTCTTTGCCACTTCTCACATCTGTGATTTCCCGCTTGCTTGCCACGATTTCCCACTTTCTCAACGGGAAATCGAATAATTGTCCTGGGTAGCTAGCGGGGAATTTCAGATCATGGGAAGTTATCAGCTTGAAAATTAGTGCGTCACGCCGCTAGTGCGGACCTCCGGGTGTCATAGTTGAAAATGTGAGAACTTTGGTGAGGCTTAAAAGTTTGGTGCGAGGCTAGCGAGCGCCCCGTCTCTTCTGCACAGAAATGAGGCCAATGTCGAAAATAGACCCGAGTAAGCATATCAGGCATCTTGTGGTCAGAGATACTCGGTATCGGTAGTGTTAACTGAATATGTGTGCTCTGAAATGTGCATTTTAACTGCGAGACTCATGTGTTTTTCGTTGTCTGCTGTTGAGTGCGGTTGTTAGGGGTCCGGCGGCGCGATGTATGTAAACTAGGGTTCGGCGAAGTAGTTAGAATGGAGATGCATCGTCCTATAAGTTAGGACGAGAATGTAGGAGTCTATAAAAGGAATTGAAGGTTTTGTTTCTCTACTTTTGGTAATATATTTTAATTTCTCTTTGTGGTATTTCCGAAAATATAATTTTCCGGATTCTCAAATTTCTCATATCGACTTCCAACTTTCCAACCCTCATAATCACGATCGGACGATGGAACATTCGGATGAAACAGGGCTCCCCTCGAGCAACCCCTCAAGCAACTCATCCCAGCTCGAAGATACTGCTGAACCACAACAAGAGCCACCGAAGCTAGCCTACAAAACTCTCTCCTATCATCAAATGAAAGCCGCCGCCGAGAGAGAAGCGCGCGAATACATGGCCAGCTGGCCCATGAACGATCGCGCCGCGAAGAACATACCACTCCATGGCTCCATAATTGGTCTACTCCGTGATATTAATGATCCGATTAGCTTCAACGCTCTGGTAGTGATGCGGAAATCGATTGAATATCGCATGAACCAGGTGATGGGGGCGGCAACGATGTATAAGGATTTTTGGGGTATCGATGTACCGGATTGTCATCAGGTCAACGTTGATGCTGGCGGTTGGTCTGCAGAAGCATTCCGCTGGGCGTGCAGGTACGCCTTGTTCGATGAGCCGGGTAGCTTGCAAGGCCATCGGTATGTTAAGGGGTCTATGTATATGGCATACTGTATAACCGAAGCTGGTTGGGACCAAGCTGAAGCGGAAGCTAAACTTGATACTTTGGTGCAATACAAAGGTATGATGCCGTGTTACGTTATCTCACTTCGCACTTATGAAAGAGCTAACTCTGATTTTAGAAGCTGGGGTTTTCGGCTCGGGCATCTCAAATATTGAGGGCACCAGCCGGATTAGAGCAATGATTCCGAAGATTATGTCGACCCATGAGCGCCCGATCCGTGAAGAACTTGAGAAAATCGCGCAGTACATGAAGTTAAGAGTCCAGATGGCGTCCTCTACCCAGTCTCTTCAAGAGGAGGTCCCAGAGGAGTCCTCTGCATGGCCACTCAGCGGAACTATTCAATAGCGCGGATGTGAATCACCATTTATTACGGCCTTAGCAGATACGCTTTTAAGGCTTACTATGGAAGGCTACAACACTGGTGAAGTGGATTATGATGATAAAAGGCCAATTTACGCGGGGCTAATTAAGGTAATACGAGATGCTATCCATGACGTCGACCTACGAAAAACAAATGTTAGTGCAGAAAATGCGGGTTTGATTCACCAGCCAATGTTCTCATCTGATCATGATGAGTGGGAGATGGAATGCGGGGAACGAACAGAACTCGTCATGGTTGAACCACAACCAGAGCCACCAGGAGTCGAACATCAGTTTGGCCCAGGAGAAAATGTACTTTCCAATTATCAGCTGAAACTTGCTGTTAAGAAAGAAGCACAGAGGTATCTTGACAGCGAGCCGGGTATTGATTCAGCAGCCAACAATATCTGACTTCACGGTGCTATTAGCCGCCTACTCAAAGATACCAGCAATCCTGACATTGAAGACTTGGTAGAGATGCGAGAATCAATCGGCTATCGCATGAACCAAATCATGGGGATGGCAACGAGATACAAGAATAAATGGGGCCTTGATATTCGGGATTGCCATCTTGTCGACGAAAACAGTTACATGAACAAAGGTCTTCAGAATCAGGCAAACATGTTCAACCTGGTCGGCAAGTACCCCTTATTCGATGAGCCAACATACCTACAAGGCCGCCCTTATGTAAAAGGGAAAAAGTATCTCACTCGCTGTATTTTCGAGGCTGGTTGGAACCCAGATGAAGCAGCAGACAAACTAGATAGGTTGGTGAAGTATAAAAATGAACAAGGTAGACCGCTGCATTACACCTCCTACTATATATATTAAGATATCAAAACTAACATCTACTATAGATCTAGCAGCTCTAAGCTCCAGCGTTACAGAAGTTGAGAGCACCAACAGTGTCATGGCGACGCTTCGTAGGATTTTTGCGGTCTCTAAGCGCCCAATCCGGGAAGAACTTGAAAAAATCTCGGGGCGCACAAAGCTAAGAATCAGGTTAGAGTCCTTTAGCATGTCTCCTCAAAAGAGGGTCTCAGAGGAGTCGGTTGAAGGCCAGTAGGGAGAATTTGCTCGGGATGCAGCATATGGCTAGGAAAGTTAAGTGCATAAAATCGAGACGCCTACTGGCTTGCTTCCAGAAGGCTACCCAAATTATGGCAAGCAGCCGATGTGTGCGCTTTCCAACTGACAATGCATATGCCTGTGAAGAATATGGGAAACAACATTGCATATTGCATGAGTGCGGGGATTCTCACTTTTCTCCCCGTTGCCCTGTTTCCCCATCTTAGGGCTGGCACGGGAAACTAAACTCCCTCGCGGCTTTCGGCGAGCGGCAGAACAGACAGTTGCACTGCATAATGGGCTGCCTAGAATCTTATGCACCATCACGCATTATTGTTTCCTCACCGCCACTTGCGGCTCCGGCGTGCTGTTTGATTCGCATGCCTGCATTTGCGAGTTTGCGCTGTAGCAAGCATCATACTCCCAGCTAACAGCTTGCTATTTGTGTGTTGATTTTATGCTTGATGAGTGTTAGAAATATCAAAACAATTATAAGTCCTCGACCAGTGATCCCCACGGATACCTGAGTATCCGGGGTATCCGGATACTTGTATGCGGATACTTGTATCCTTGAGAATTCGACGAGTATCCGGATACTATGAGTATCCACGGATACATATCCGGATACCTGCCAAGAATAGCCAAGAATAGCCAAGAATAGAAAATTCATCGTTACGCTTACCGTCACCGTCGATAGGAAGAGTTGAGAGTTGCTTTACTGTGACTTTGT
Source organism: Pseudogymnoascus verrucosus (assembly GCF_001662655.1). Lineage (NCBI taxonomy): Eukaryota > Fungi > Ascomycota > Leotiomycetes > Thelebolales > Thelebolaceae > Pseudogymnoascus > Pseudogymnoascus verrucosus. The sequence continues at coordinate 314,128 of NW_017263672.1, forward strand.
TACTGTAGACAAAATGAGCGACTCGCCTTTGTCAGATGCTCCCACTAATATTGAAGCCCCTATGGGCTATCAAGAATTAAATCTCCCGCCCTTAAATACCCCTATTCTACCGCTGTCTACACTAAGAACTCTAGTCTACTTACAGCCGCCACTACAGCATAGTTTGCCTATTACTAAAACATCACTCTTCTCTACAAGGCTATACAGCCGTTTACTACTTGAAACGGCACCTTCAACTATACAGTATGAATGCCTTTAGCTAGGCTGCAGCTACAAGCCGCCACCCTAACTTGCAACCTAGAACTCAACTAGCAACTTATGGTTGCATTATAAGAGAAAGCACCCTGCTTTAGAGTAGCTACACAATAGCAAGAACAGCAATATCGGTATATCTAGCGCTTTAAGCAGCAATTCATCATCCTTTTTCGAGCCTCGCTAGCAAGTATAGCCTACACTTAAGCTAGCACTCCACTAAGCAAAATATAGAGAATTGTTAATATAATTTATTATATCAAATAACCTGTCTTTAAGTATTGTAGAGAGCTACACGTACCGTTAACTAGTACACTTCCTAAGCCTAACTACACTTAGTATATCTACTACAACTATTAGCCGTGAGCTGCTCCGCTAATTCTCATATTACCGAGGGCAGTTAATTGTAGAGCTTAATTCTCATATTAAGAGTAGAGGACGAATATCAATTATAATAGACGCCTAGTTAGCTCGTAACTATACTTAGTTTGCAGCAGTTACTAGTCATTAGATTAATGATAAATGGCAGTAACGGTTAGCTTTACTTAATGTAATACATCTTAAAGAGCCTATTTATAGCAGTGAATATCTTATAGAGGAGTTACAAGCTGTTATAGACGGAATGGGCATTACAAGAGCTATCTTTACTTACACTTAGGACAATGCCTTAGTTAATGATGTAATGCTCTCTAAGTTTGAGAAACTAGCTAAAGCCTATCTAATTTCATCTCAACAACTATGGCCCTTTACTGTTAAGGAAGGCGACGTACGCTATATCGCCTATATTATCAATCTTGTAGTTTAAGCTACTCTTAAAGCCTTAAAAGCTGACCTATTAGCAGAGATTAATGATTATTAATGTGAGCTAGGCGCAGCTCGGATTCCGTGTATAGTTGAGAGTAATACAGAGATTATGATAACTCTAGCAAAGCTACAGAGGCATATATATGTATTCTAGAATCGAAGGCAATGGAACGACGCTCTATAAAGGCAAGCACTTACAGCTAGTCTTAAGCCTCGACAGCTAACGCTTAACATGCTAATTCGATGGAATTCTACATACTATATGCTTATTACTACAAAGTACTTACGAGATCCTATAACTACTATATGTGCTACATAGACTTTTAATCTAAGTATGAGAGAGATTGCTCTTACTTTAGAAGATTAGACAATTATTTAGAGTCTTAAGGATTTGTTTAAGATCTTTTTAAGCCTATCTTAAAAGATGTAAGCAAGCGCCTACCTAACTCTAAACTACGTTATTCTAAAATATCTTAAGATGATTAAGAGACTTAAAATGACAATTTAGGTAGTTAGTAACTAGACGACAATTAGCCTAGCTTGTATAGCTGCGTTGCTTAAACTTAACAAATACTATACTTTAACAATAAGCTAGCGTTATAGTCACTTAGCTATAGCTATAGTTTGTAATCTATAGATGAATCTTGCTGTATTTTAGAGGCTATAGCTAACTAGCATTAAGAATGCTAAAAGGCATTAAGTATTAGCTTAATTTAGGGCTATATACAACTAGTATAACAGCCGTGAGTATTAGCTTACTAATGAGAGAATTAAGCAACAGATTCAATTAGAAGTTGAGGAGCAACTAGAGCTAGACTCCAATGATGATTTATATGTCACAACTACAACCTCTCATTAAGAGCTAGAATGGAAAAGATGGAACAACGAGGGCTGTCCTAGACCACAGACTAATATACTTAAATATTAGGCTGTAAAGCAGTACTAATATCTAGTTATTGCAAAGATTGCAAGAGATCATCTTGCAATCCCTATAACATTAGCTACATCAGAACGGGTATTTAGCAATGGTAGTGATATTATTACTAAGAAACGGAACAGACTGTTGCCATTAACAGTTAGATATCTACTTTGCTTACGGGATTAGGGCCATTTACTAGAGGCAGATGATAGTGATGCAGACGATGAGCGGGAGGAATAGGAGTTATTGTATATATACACTATAGCTATGAGCTTCAATTCTATTTTTATATACTCTATTATAGCCTTAAGCCTCATGTATCCTGATACATATCTGGATATCCGGATACATATCCATGGATTTCTCACGGATACTGTATCCTATCCGTAGAGTTCACGGATAGTATCCGGATACGTATCCGGGGAACACTGTCCTCGACTTGTGTATAAAGTGTTAGCAAGCCGATCTTCGTTTTATATTGTTCATTTTTTAAATCATCCACTCATTTTAATCTTTCTTTTCTATATTTCAACAACTATTCGATTATCATTATTTCGTTATATATTATTTACCAGATCTCTATTTTTCAACTTTTACTTCACTCCTTGACCAATCGCCTATATATATATTCAAACAACAAAAATTACACAAATCTCAATCTTGCAATATAGGCTGTCGATTTTGCTAGAGATTCTTCCTACAATCTTTCGCAAGGCACAGCATCATTCTACGTCAGGCTTACGACCTGAGAACCGCCGAACCTGGTGTTTTACCTCTGGCACCCCATTATTCCTCGGGTACCTACTCGGAGTCTTCGTGCTGAACGCCGCTCGCCGCCGCTCATGCACGCAATTATTAGAGAGAAACAGTGCTGGGCTCGCTATAGAATCACCCTACGGCTACGCTCTCACCACTGCTGGTCGGGTCTTTTGGAACCAGGAGTTGCAGAAGGAGACATTGTAGACTACGCCATCTACATCTTCCGTCCCCTCGCCGGCGATGTCCCGAACGCATACGCCGTGCGTGGGCTCGCTGAGTAGAGATCCGCAAAATCCGGAGAGGCCTTATAGATGGAAACGGATGATGCATCATGGCCTGTGGGTGGAAATTTCTCACGTACTACCTACATAGGGTGAGTAGACCGTTATAATGGGATGGCAACACAATAACTAACAATTTCATTAGGCCACCAAATCTCCCACCCCCCAGGCAAAACAGCCAAACACAACGACCCCGTCCGCGCATATATCCGCTTTTGTGCGAGCGTGCTTGTCCCTACCCATCTCCGCCTCTCGGAGAGACGTTCCATTGCCGTTGATTTATACAATGCCCACATCGTCAATGCGAAGCTCGAGAAGGTTCTTGGCCGAGCATGTTGTAGATTACCAGCGATGAAGAGGCTATACGGGCACCGCCTCGGAGTTGAAGAGAACCGCACACAGCTTAGCGCACTTGCAGGTGCTACTACAATCGAAACAATAGAACTGCGTGACTCCAAATTGCACATCGATGACCTTCTGGTCATCCTCAACCCACTTAAGAATTGTCATTCTTACGTCGTCTAGGAACCCCGTAGCAGCTGATCGTGCGGCGACCATGGGAGAAAGCTGCATGCGGGATCAAGGATCCCTTCGTGTAGTCAAGCACGGGCGCACAAGTGTCTGGACAAGCGGATCACTTAATGAAATTTGGTCGGACTGTAGTTTGAGAGGTCGGATTACGGAGTATTGTGTCCTCAACAAGACTACGATCTCAGAGACAACTTTTGACCTCATCGGAGACGCAATTAGGTCTCTCCGTGGCCTATTACGCGACGAGGATCATGCAACAACCTTGGAGTATTTGCGATCCATTCCAGTCATAAATGACCTTGTCTTAGCCATTATAACCGGTCGAGCTGGTTCTAGCAAGACGTTCTTCATATATGCACTGTGTTTTGAGGAGCTTTAGTGCGTTGGTCATGATGGAGCTCATCCCGTCCGAGGTTGGCCTTCCCTAATATCCTGCTAAGAGGAGTAGCTAAGTCCAAGCCTCTGAAGCAACATCACTTGAGGACGCATAGAGGGGTATAACACATTCGTTAACAGGGAGTGGTTAAAGACTATGTTTCGTCCTTGTCAGCGTCTGTGGAAGCAGAGTTGGACAGAATCTAGGGCGGAAAATCCCAACCACATGCTAGAGATAAGCCACATGTTTGAACTTCATAGGATAGGCAGCGATTTACACGAGGGACCAACCTTTCAACCCCTAGGTTGCTCCTTCATGTAAATCGTTCCTCACATTCTACTGAAGCTCAGCCATATGGCTTTTCACCAGTATGCGGTTCCGTTTTGCCGCCTTTGACTCTAGCTACATATCTGTTTTGCATCCTCCTACTCCATCGGTATCAGACCATACCTGCGTCAACGGCATAAATAAGGACTACTCATCCCGTACAGGAAGACATGTGAAGTCTCTGGTTCAGTTCATTGTTAGCGAGATAGGAGAGAGAAGGGTCCTTCTGTCAATATGGACACCGTGTGGAGAATTCAAATCCAAGACCACGCAAGATCCAGGGATGTAGAGGATAACTATGGGGCTGTGGAGGGAAAAGGGCGTGAAAACATATCAAGCTGACGCGCCTCTTTCAACTTACCCCTATCAGTAGCTGGCATCACAGATGCGCGCCCTTGGCCTTGGGGATTGGGGGTGAATCCTTGTGCCGTTTCAAGCGTTTTCTTCCGTCTGCCGCGCCGGTTACCGCACCGAAGCTAATGCCAGTACAGAAGTCGCCGAATGGTACTAGTGGGGTCGGAGGAAGCGGCTGAGCGAGGGGATGTCTGTGGAGGATGCTGAGCGAGGGGAGATAACAGAGAAGGATGTGATTGAGAAACCTATCTTGATATTGAGGAGCAAAGAGAAACTTATCATGTTGTACTTGGAGATAGCGTAATTCGTAGGATATGTGAAAGGGAGTGTTTTTTTTTGGAAGCCCTGGGTTGCAGAATAGTTGGAAATAATAATGCATTCAATGGAATTTCCGCTCCCATCTGCGCTATGTAATACCCCAATCATGGTGACTTGGGAGATCTATCGGTGAGTTTGAGATACAGTAGTTTGTTTGTACATGCCTTCGCCATCTGCTGCAGAAATAGTGGCCCTAATCTCACATATATCGTACATCCAAACTCCACCTTCCCCGCCATGCTATGGAGCCTGAGCTTCCAATCCAGCTCGTACCATTTATCCCTTCCACTCCCTCATACCAGCGCCCTACCAAATTCCCAGCCACTTCTTGACCTGCCTCTTCTTCGGCTGCTCTAAGCCCTCCTCTCCCGCTTCCATTGCCTCCTGAACAGCAGCAGGAGGTGCCTCCTTAGCAGTCCACCCACCAAAGCCCTCCGTCTCAAGACCGTGCGCCTTCCTGTACTCTCCCCTCTTCGCCACATCCTCCACCCTCCTCGCTCTCCTATCCTTAGTCTCCGCGCTCCTCGCCTCGGCATCCAGCCTCAAAACCTCAACCACCGTCCTCACCGTCGCAAAGGGGTGCCATATCGCATCCTTCGGCTCCGGCAGCAGATCCCCAAACTTCGAGTCCCGTCGCAGACTAACCAGGAACGTGAAACCCGCCAGCGACGATAGAACTCCGAGCGTGATGTAGATGTGGATGCTGCGATTGTTCAAGAACCAGTGCATGAAGGTCCCCTCGGGGGGCATCATGGTAGGGTATTTCTTCGTCTTCTGGGCTGCGATCTCGGATTCGCTGAGCGCAGGGCCGGGGTATCGCACTGTGCGGTTGGGCAGGGTCTTGCCGTGCGAGGGCGGGTTGAAGCGTGTAGGCTTCTCCAGGACGGGGATTTTGGATGCAGGCGCCTTGGGCTTCGCGGCCTTTGGCTTTGGGGCCTTTGTGGACGCATCGCGGATGGTGCGGGAGATGGGCGAGGAGAGACGCGGGCGCCAGGTGGCGGGGCCGCGAGGGAGGAGGAAGCGTGGGATTGAGGCGGACATTGTTGCGCGTGTTAATTGCCTGTTGTCCTGGATAGGCAATCTTGAAGGGACCAGTATAATTTTATCGCGTTGTCTGTACGCCAAAAAGAGCCGCACGGACAAATGGCCCAGGAACAAAAATATTACGGTCGCCGAGGAAGACCACGTGCGTTCTCCGCGGCGCCGTTGTTCCCTGACCCGAGGTCTCCCGAGAGTACAGCCACGATAACCAACGACAAGCCACGGTTGGATGCGGAAATGACAAAGCCGAGCCTTCTGATTGGTGGATTACCACAACATGTGGCTGGGGGGCTGACTGATGACTGGAGACGCTAATTTCTTGGTTTCCTGGCCGTCATGTCCGGTTTGTCCTGGGTTCGAGAAAGTTTTTCGATTCCTTCTACTTACCTTCCATTACGTCTTGTTTCAATCATACAACAAATAAACACCTCCAATCGCTTTTATTGCCTTAATACTTATTCAAAATGCCTTTCAAGGACGGTATGTACCCCGATTCTCTTTCCTACTGGCTGGCTGTCCTGGGAATCATCGTTTGCGCCATTTATTCACATCGACGGCGCTTTGCCATTGAGACGGAGGCGATGACGGGTATGGGTTGAAGTTTGGCTAGGGGATGCAGAGATGCTTGGTCAATGTCATGCTGGCTTTGACGAGTGCCTACGATGAATAGATCTGGTGAAAGAGACGGGGCACTTCGCCCTCTTGTCAACTTCAAATTGCCATCTAAGTAAGGGGAGAATAGCTATCAACAGCTGCTTCTCCCGCCTTATCTATCTCGAAATCACTCGCAAGCCAATGCAAAACAAGCCATATACTCTCGAAAGCACCATTGACTGATTGCCAACCCGCTGCCAACTTTTTCTCATTATCCTCGGCACAGCCAAGCCCTCAACAAACTCCAGAAACAGACAACTAACGCACCACATAGGAGACTCAAAGAAGGGTGCCAACCTCTTCAAGACCCGTTGCGCACAATGCCACACCCTCGGTGACGGAGAGGCCAACAAGATCGGCCCCAACCTCTTCGGTCTCTTCGGTCGCCAAACCGGCGCCGTCGAGGGTTACTCATACACCGATGCCAACAAGCAGAAGGCTATCACCTGGAACGCCGACACTCTCTTCGAGTACCTCGAGAACCCAAAGAAGTACATCCCTGGCACCAAGATGGCCTTCGGTGGACTCAAGAAGGAGAAGGACCGCAACGACCTGATCACGTAAGTTACCTATATCGATGTACCAAGCAGAAACAATGCTAACACCTCCCAGCTTCCTCCGCGAGGAGACCAAATAGATGGGGACGCTGATGCTGTAATGATATAAAAGGCTGTACTTGTACAATAGGTTAGATAGCGTTGGTTGTTGGGTGGGAAAAGATCTCCTCTTTAACATCGCGTGTATGTCCTGCATATCATAAAGAATAGATGAGTTTGGGCGGAAAGGTTTATTTCAATACACATGTTTGTAACTGTGCGCTGCGCTCTGCTTATGCTTGGGTTCCTCTATGATTCTTCTCATCCAAACGCCTTGCCGATGTTCATGTCCCTCCATAATAGCCCAAGTAATCATCTAGCCATATGTAACCTGTATCTCATCGCCTTCAACCAAGGCACCACATATTCACAAATCAAGACGCCAACATCGCCTGTCTCTCCTCCCTTTGCTCCTCCCTCTGCTTCTCCCTAGCCTCTGCCCTCTCCTTGCTCGGCAGCTTCGTCGTAGGCACACTGGGCATCACGCCTGTAACCTGCGCCTCTAGTGCCTCCAACTCATCCTCAACCTCATCTTCATCCTGGTTCGAGATCTTCCCTCCCAACATCTCACTGACCTCCTACTCAATTATTAGCAACTGCCTCACACCCACTTAAACACATAGCACCGAACATACCTCCTGATAAGCCACCGCCTCCGCCGTCTCACCCATCAACTTCTCCACCTGCTCCAACCCTCCCATCTCCCTCTGAATCTCCTTTAACACCCTCGTCCCTTCCTGCAGCCCAAATACCACATCTTTCTGCACAAGTGCAAACTCCACACTACTCGTCAGCACCTCTAGCTGCTCCAGCTGCGCATCCGTCTTCGCCAGCAGACTTTCTTGGTACTTCTTCCGTCGCAGCGCCAGTAGAGCACGCGGACGGTCGCCTTGCTTCAATAACGTCGCTGCGATCGCATGCTCGCGGGCTGTGATCACCGTAATCCGCTTCTGGTATTTATGCAGCCTATCGCGCTGGATTTTGAGGTTGAGGATCGCCCTGGGGAGGGGTGAGTAAGGCACACGAGCGGTGGGGGAGGGGCAGACACGTACTCATCTTGCGCCGTCGGTTTGCTAGCGGTGCTGCCCATGGCTGCTAAATCGCGGAATTATTTGAGTGCGACGAAGGCGCATGCTTCGGCTGGAATCTTATAGTTGTATTGTCATTGTCAAGGGTCTTTTGTGTCTCGGAGGCCCTGTTTTCGGAGCAGAAGGTCGAGGGCGTCATCCACCCTAAAGGCGGTCGAGGTGCGATAACGGGAGTTGCCGGCGCGATTACAGGGGTGCGGTTGCCAAAGTCAAAAAAGTTTGGACGGGGAACACAACATCACGGATCAGTGCGTCTTCTTGGGATTTTTGACTCTGCAAAGCTGCGCGTGACTTGTGATTTGTCGCAGCGATGCCGATTAGAAGTGGCCAAAGGCCGAGCTTGACGCAGAGTCTTGATCGTGAGGTGGGTTTTGCGAGAAAAGTTGTGAGGAAATATTCTAATCGCTCCAGATATACCAAGTTGTTCGCAAAATCGCCGACGAGCAGGCTGAGCGTGAGGATGGTGGGAAGAGACTTTCTACCTCGATAGTATACGACAGCATTAAGAATTCGAATTCAAGCCTGAAGCGCAGACCGAAGAAGTTGCTCGAGGACTCGATCGATCGTGTTCTACTGGTTATAAAAGAGGAGCAGGATGATAGCGAGGCTTCACTAGATGGGGATTTTGATGGGATCGCCGATGCTGCACCTGTAATGAAGGAGCACAATGTCATGAATAGGAGCATTACGAAGTTGTGGGCACAACCAAAGGCATCCCTCACACCAAACACACAGTCAGATGGCGCCTTAACGACAGGACAAACCACACCCTCAACCCCAACCCAGGCAATCGATGGAGATGCGACAACACCTGGCAAGGCCGACAGACACACAAATGGAGAGCCACACAAGAAGCGCCGTAAGGCAGAGAGAGAACCAAAGAAGGAAGTCGACCGCACTCCACCCGCAGACATCTCTCTCGCCAACCTCGGCGGTGTCGACGCCGTTATCGAAGAACTGAATGAACTCGTCGCCATGCCTATGCTCTACCCCGAAACCTACCTCCGCACCGGCATCCAACCACCCCGCGGTGTTCTCCTCCACGGCCCACCCGGATGCGGCAAGACCATGATCGCCAACGCTTTCGCATCCGAAATAGGCGTCTCCTTCATCCCCATCTCGGCGCCGTCGCTCGTAGCCGGTATGTCCGGCGAGTCCGAGAAGAAGATCCGCGAGATCTTCGACGAGGCGAAGAAGATGGCGCCATGTCTCGTCTTTATCGATGAGATCGACGTTATCATGGGGAAGCGTGAGAGCGCGCAGCGTGAGATGGAGAAGCGTATCGTTGCCCAGATGTTGACGTGTATGGACGACATGGCACTGGAGAAGACGGACGGAAAGCCCGTCATCATCATCGCTGCCACCAACCGACCCGACAGCATCGACCCTGCGCTCCGCCGTGCAGGACGCTTCAACAAGGAAATCAACCTCGGCGTACCGAACGAGGCGTCGCGCGAGAAGATCCTGCGCGCGCTGACGCAAAAGCTCATGTTGCCCGATGAATTCGACTTCCTCAAGCTGGCCAAGATGACCCCCGGTTTCGTCGGCGCGGATCTCAACGACGTCGTCTCAGTCGCCGGCACAGAAGCGATGAAGCGCATGATGACCGCCCTCAAGCAGCGCGTCGTAGACACCCCCCTAACCCCCCCAACGACACTGTCAACAGACGTCATGGAAATCGACAGTGTCCTCACCACCGCCTCTAACTCCGCCATCACCACCACCACCACATCCACCGACCTAACCGCTCACCCTACCCCTCTCTCCGCCCCCCTCCGCCTCCTCCGCAGCCTCGTGAAACACGCCGGCGAAACCCCCCCCGACGGGGACTTCTCAATAACCTACTCCGACTTCCTCGCCGCGATCCCCAAAGTCCAGCCCTCCGCTCGGCGCGAAGGGTTCGCCACAATCCCCGACACGACATGGGCGCACATCGGAGCCCTCCACACCGTGCGCGAGCAGCTGACTATGGCGATCATCGAGCCGATCCGCCGCCCTGCCGCGTTCGCGCGAGTGGGTATCACGGCACCTACTGGTGTCTTGCTCTGGGGTCCCCCGGGGTGCGGTAAGACGCTCCTTGCGAAGGCGGTGGCGAACGAGTCGAAGGCGAATTTCATCTCTATCAAGGGTCCCGAGCTGCTTAACAAGTACGTCGGCGAGTCCGAGCGCGCAGTCCGTCAGGTCTTCGAGCGCGCTCGCTCTTCCGTGCCTTGTATCCTTTTCTTCGACGAACTCGACGCACTGGTGCCGAAGCGCGAGGACTCCTTGTCCGAAGCAAGCAGCAAAGTCGTCAACACCCTCCTCACCGAACTCGACGGCCTCAGCAGCCGCGCAGGCATCTACGTCGTCGCCGCCACCAACCGCCCCGACATGATCGACCCCGCGATGCTACGCCCCGGCCGCCTCGGAACAAGCGTCTTCATCGACCTCCCCAACGCGGACGAGCGCGTCGAGATCCTGCGCGCGCTATATGAGAAGGCGCTGCCGGGGGCGGTGATGGAGGGGTTGGAGGAGGTGGCGAGGGATAAGAGGGCGGAGGGTTATTCAGGGGCGGATTTGGGGAATTTACATCAGGCTGCTGCGGTGGCGGCTTTGAGGAGGGATGGGGGGAGTGAGGAGGTGAGGATTGAGAGGGTGGATTGGGAGGTTGCGCTTGGGTCGGTGAAGCCGAGTGTTAAGGATGCGGGGAAGTATCGGAGGTTGAAGGAGAGGGGGATGTAAGGGTAAGGGGGGTCTTGGGAATGATTTGATGATGATGGTGGGGTTATGCAGTTTTTCAGGAGTTGGAGATGGAGATTATGGATGTTGTTGGTATGCTTCTTTGATTTTGTGCATCTGTGAAGTCTATATTATATGTGTTTTGGCCGTGACAAAAGTCCTCCCAACCTTTAATGCTTCATGCCTTGCGTGGGTATCATGCTTCCATACAAACAGTGCAAAAAAGTATATGCCCCTGTCCACCAATATATGCTCCTCCCAACCGCCCTCCCCACGCCAAGTTGTTAATGAACAACTCCCGTCTATATAAACCTACTCCTGCTGTATGTGTTAAAACCACAAGTCAGCCACCTCCCACCGAAAGGTGCATCGTCCACCATCCAAATCTCGTCACGTCTAATCCAAGGCGTCAGTATACTCCAACACAGCCGAGCATATAATTGCAACCTACTATTCGTCCCTCATACCCCTTCCACACCAGTATTAAACCATAAAACTTCAAGCCATCGAATGCCTCATCCCAATCGTCCACCAAACAGATCAACCACCAATCAATCCAACACAATAACCTCTCCAGGCCTCGGCGTACTCCTCGAATACATCTTCGGCCCATTCAGCGCCGGTCCCGGAGCGACTTCATACCGCACCTCACCCCCCTGCGGCCTAACCTGTCGCGTTACATATCTTGGATCCCTGAGATCCTCTTGCGGTCGTGTACGAACTTCCCCGTACTGCTGTTCTCGTGAAGGGCTAATATGACAGAGAATAGCGTCAGCGAACTGACAGGGAGGAAGAGAGAGAGAGAGAAAGATAAAACGCTAGACTTACACACGTCGATACTCTACAGGCTGCGGCTCAAAATCGCCGTATGGACGTTCGACTGGTTGGAGTCTGGCTGGTAAGGCAGAATGGGGACGTTCAGTAGCTGGTAAAGGTCTCGCTTGTAACTCAGAACGCGGACGATCGGCTTGTGGAGGTCTGGCCGGTAAATACACCGGTACAGGTTCACGAGACTGGTACTCTGCCTGCTCGCGGGTCACTGCAACAGGGCGCTGATAGTACTGTGGCTCCTGAGCAGCATAGCGCTGTTCATACGCTCCCGGTGGACGGTTATCAGACACATAAGCGGCCGGCCGCTGCTCTACAACTCGCTGCCGTATAGGCGCCTGAGACTCACCTCGCTGCGCACGATCATCTAATGAAAGCTTACCAAAAGCCGCATTGTGATCTGGCACGTGTCTGACATGCCGAAGCTCTCTGGGCGCCAGAGGCTGCTTGCTATCGACGACAGCATTCTGAGGGAATGCATTATCATACCGACGCGCCTCTATCCCCTGAGACGACGCAGCCAACGAAGACGAAGGAAAGAAACGATCATCAGCACGCGCTACCGGACGAAGACGCACATACTCCACGCCCTGGCTCGCGGGCTGAAAGATGCCAGGGTCCGCAGCTACGCGGCGGCGCTTAGGCACGACCTCCGGCTCATCGACGTAGATGACGTTGGAGTGGACGGGGAGGGGTCTGAAGCGCTTGGGCTCAGGCTCACCGCGTGTGTACAATACCTGTTCTTCATGGGCCCGGGGTGGGGCGTTCCTCACCTGTCGGGTACTCAGCATGATTGGTGACTCTCTTCTATCTGAGCGGTCGCTGGACAGGTCGCCGCGCTCAATGGAGGGGAGGACTTCGTGCGGGCTAAATGGCCGAGTTGTACCGGCTAGCTGGCGCGGTTCTCGAGAGCGCGGTGCCTCGGATCTCCAAGGTTCGGCGGATTCAGTAACTAGGGGCCGGTTCACATATTCATAGGTGGTCCGGGGTGGTGGATCTTTGTACTGATCAAGGATGTTGGATCTCAACATTACCTCGCGTTGTACGTAGTGGCCCTGTTCTGGTGCTCGACTCACAGGTACTTGTTGGTATTGGACAGATTCCAAGGGTCGGCTGACAGGTAACTGCTTCCTGTTATCAGTACAAATGGTGCTCCCTCCTCCTATGGAACTTACTTCACGATATCTGGGCTGGTTCTCGACAACGTTTCTCTGGAGACGTTGTGGCTCTTCAGCAGGCAGCCGTTCATCACCGCCATAAAATCCGGATGCATTATTGGACAGTCTGTGAGCCTGCCTTGACTCATTATTTCTCCGGTCATCGAAGGACGGCTGTCTGGCTGGTGCTGCATGCGAAGCTTGTTGCCTCTTCTGAGCATCTTCCCAAGCCTGATAACGCTTGAAGCCTCGCCTTGCTTGCTTATCCTTCCGCCCTCGCGCCTGCTTGTTGTTTGTCTTGGAGCGTGTGCGTGTCGCGATCTCAGAGTAAGCGTCTCCTTCACCTCCCTCGTTTCTCCTCGGATCATCGACATGAAACTTGTTCCCATATCGAGGCGGGTTGGTCCCTTGCCGGCGTGGCGCGTCGTGCACAACTTCGCGTAGAAATTGAACCTCGTCATCATCCGATGCGCTTTCTTCCTCCTCTTCACTTTCTTCATCCGAGTCCGGAATCACGACCACTTCACGCAAGAGTTCATCCAGCTGATCCCGGCCCGTTTCTTCGTCTCCGCGCCATTTCATGATGAAATCCAGGCAGAGCGGCTCCACCACTCGCCTCGCATTGAGATAATCCGTCTCGTGTAGCAGCTTGTCGTATCGGGTGTGGTTATGGCGGATGTGAGCGTTGGCGGCAAGCTGCACACGGCGCGAAAGTGTGAGCTCAGGCTGCAGCCCAACAACAGGTTTGCCCTGGAAGATAGCTCCTTTTTGGAAAGCATGTTGGATGATCATCTCTCGATCGGTGTTCGGAATCCTGGGGAACAGATCTCTCAGCGCCGCATCCGCTTGCTTGTTTATTTCTTCCTGAGTCTCTGGGATCTCATCTCCTGAATTCGCCACGATAGGTTTACCATCACCTGTGACAGCCTGTAATCCCCCAAGAGTAGACGCGGCCTGGTCGACAATATAGCTTCGAAAATGGAACCCTATCCGATGAATATGATCAAACAAGTTATGATTCTGCTCTTTCGTATTCTGCATCCACCTCATCAGCAACCACACTCATTAACGCCCATCCCCCACTCCACTCCGATCAAAACCTACCGAAACAATAAAGATCATCGCCCCCTCCTCCCTCGAAACCTCCTTACACGCTCGACTCAACTCCGGATTCCCCACCGGCACAAACGTAAACCCCGCCGGCGGCGTCTTATCATTCGTGATCGCAAACTCCAACTTCTTCTTCTTCTCCTTGTTCTCCGTAAACTCCCAGTACGAGTTCGCGTACTTGAGCTTCGCGTGCACCGGCGCCGCGACCAGGTCTGTCCGCGGCAGCAGCGGCGGCGGCGGAACACCCTTGAGCCTCGACGATACCTTCGCTACCCTCGCTGATTCCCGGCCCTTCTTGCCCTTGCGATGCTTCTGCACTGCTGCCGGCCGGCGCGCAGCTGCGTCCGCCAGCGCGGCGCCGCGGGCTTTCTCGCGCGGCATGGCTGGAGAGGCGCGTTGCTTACCTTACCTTTGTGCCTGGCGGCGCGGGGCCATGGTTTCTACGTTAGTTGGGATGAGTGACTGGGTACTGAGAAAGTAGTAGAGATGAGAAGGAAAACGATGTGAGTCCTGTAGTCCTGGTACTTTCGCGGACACAATCTGAAACAAAGCTGGTGCCCTGGCATATGCTGTGTGTGAGCTTTTTTTTGGGGCCGGCCTCGATAGACGGAGGTGGATGTGGTGGTGGTGAGGATGAGGCATGATCGGCGGTTCGTTTTGCCGTGTTGGAGGTGGGTTGGTTTGTAGGCGGCTAGGTACGGTAACCCGAAGGCTGCTACTATGCAGATTTTCTCTTATCCGCGATTGCGGGGATCAATAAAGTCTATGACATCATTGTGAAAGGGGTGAGTGGGTTGCCTAGCTTCTCTTGTCGAATGCTGTGACAAGCACGCACAGGGAGTCTGATTTGGAAAAGATGGGGTTCGTCACGGTTACATGATTACTCTTTGGTTAATTTTATACTAAAATTTAGCTATACTGCTATCGCGCTTTCGCTATAAACCACATATGTACTGTACTGTACTAAACTATACACGGGAGCCACCCAGGGAACCAAACACCCGCCCCATGCTCATCGTGACATATGCTCTCCCCAAGCCAGCGCGCATCACTTGTCTTCAAGTGCATTGATGTGCTTCTTTAAGAACTCGAACACCGAGAAGAAGATCGCGTTGACGATGGCGGAACGGCTCATCGAAACCCCTATCCCCCTGTACATGCGTTTATTGGAGAATTGGATCTTGGGTCTCGTCATGAGGTCGCCCTTTTGGTGCAGAAGACAGTTGCGTTGATATATGCTCTTCGCCGAGTCGATGGGGTAGATCAGAGCCCAGCTTACGACTCCGCAGAGACCTCCCGCGCCGGCTACCGCTACTGGTGAGGTGGTGGTGTTGTCACCGCGGTAGGTTAGTAGGACCTGTTTGACGCTCTCGTAGGTCATGAAGTAGATTGCCGTGCCTAGAGTATCTCGGACTGGAAGCTAATGTTAGTCCATATCATGAAACGGTTCGATATGTCCACTTACGGAGGTGGAGGCTGAACCCCGAATATAGACCCCCTAAGCCACGTGTCTTGACAATGTGTTTCGCAGTGCTCCATGTTCCTTTATTCTGGTAGCTGGCAGCAATAGTATTGCTGGATGCAGTATTGCTAGTTCCAGTTGGGTCTGTCAGGGAGCTGGTGACGGTCTTGCCAGCCATCAATACCGAGACCTGGGCACTTAATTTGGTCAACTCGAACGGGCCTGTGTAAATTGTGTCAGTCGGCGGTCTGCTAGACGAGATGAGAGTACTCACAGGCAACTAATGTAATAAAAGAGCCAGCTGTTGCGCCTGCCGCTCCGACGCAAGCTACCGTCGAGAAGCTGGGGTAGTTCCCAGGAGTGTTGATGCGGCTCATCGGGTCCACTCCAAAGTTGCGCTTCATCCATCCCGAGTAGGTATATTTTGACCTCTGGTATACGGACATCGACACTGTCCGTACAAACGTAATAGAGGCGACAGGAGCCGTGACACCTGTTTGTTTCCGTTATTAAGAGCCCATGAGCCACAGGTTGCATCGGTTTGCATACCTCGAAAGAAGCCCCTCAGTCTCTCCGTCTGGTATGTTTTGTGGACGCAGTCGACGAAGCTGTTGTATCTGTATGTCTGCATCCGCGTCTTCACCGAGTCCAGCGGGAACTGTAATTATCACAATGATCAGCATGGGTTCCCAACTAGCTGCGGGGTAAAAGAGCGGGGACTCACAGAGAGGACGGTGGACAGGACGCTGCTGCTGCTCGCCGCGATCTCGGTCCTGTACCGCTTGAGGAGCCGCTTCGGGGGAGGAGCCGCGGAGCCAAACGGCACCGCGAAGGCCTCAGTGGGGGCCTGGGGGTAGGCATTCTCAGTAGGTGGTATTCGGCTCATGCTGTGCTGCCGCAAGGGGTGATCGCGGCCGGCGAAGGAGACAATGGCCTTGGAAGACCAATGTTCCTCAACGCAGTCGCGAAAGGGCGCGGAGCAAATAGAAGTCCATGAGCAGTTTGAAGCGACGTTCAAACTCTCGGGAAGTTGTTTCGGAGGGAGGGAAGATTAGATTGCGACCATGTTTCTTGATCGTTTATTGTCAGTGAGTGAGAATGAGGGGAAAGAGAGTAGGGGAGTAGGGGATCAAGAGTCAAGTCAAGTGAAGTGTAAGTCGGTCTTTGGTTTGCGGGGTGTTGATAGCGCATTACCTACA
The DNA here is from genome assembly GCF_001662655.1 of Pseudogymnoascus verrucosus. Taxonomy (NCBI): domain Eukaryota; kingdom Fungi; phylum Ascomycota; class Leotiomycetes; order Thelebolales; family Thelebolaceae; genus Pseudogymnoascus; species Pseudogymnoascus verrucosus. Next base: position 330,902 of record NW_017263672.1, read on the forward strand.
AAGTTGCTAGTACTGGATTGTTAGTACTGGAGTATGCCGCACATACACGGAAATACACTCACAAGCTGGATTCCCTCTATTGGAGTACGGTTGGAGTATTGGAGCTGTGGACAAGGGGTGTTAGGGTGCGGGTCATGTAGTGGTTTGGACAGCCAATCACGGAAGGGGACGTTGAGTGTATGGGCCAATCACAGGTGATCAGGTATCGTTAGGAAGGGAGCAGAATGGAGCCAAGTAAACCAGGGTGGGACAGGTGGGACGGGTGGCGAAATAATCCGAGATTGGGTACGTGAAGCCAATGAAGCCAATGAAGCCATCGATGGCAATCTTTAGAGGGGGAAGCGAACCCATTGGTGTGATTTATCTGGAGTGTGTATGGTATAGTATGGTATAGTATGGTATAAGTATGGTATTGGTATAGTAGTATTGGTGATGTACGGTCGAAGAAGAAAAATAGACGCGCATTTATAGATAGATAGGTACATGAAGTCTTTTTGGACTACATTTGCTGCATTTGCTGCATTTACTGTACGTATGTATACATAATACACTCATTTAACATCGTAAATCAGACGCGACTCATATTATCCCACATATTTATTATCGCACATATCGCACATCGCACGTGTAGAGACGCGGCTTACCCGTTTGATCTCTCCTCTCGTCTCGTTCGTTCTTTCCCTAGTAGTATAGTCTTTCTGGCTACCTAATTTTCAGCTGATTTTCCTCATTTCTCTGCTCACCTGCTACGTGTTCCATATATTCAATAATCTCTCGCAAAAAAAAAAAAAAGACGTTATTACTCTTTGTAATACATATAAAACCCATAAATAATCACACAAACCCCTCCCCAAGTGCTTTTACACTTTTACACCTCTATCGCGTCTCTCCAAATTAAATCAACAAAAGTCGCGCGTTGCGGTTGTTGACGGAGCCGCGAATGAGTCACGTGCGACCCAATGAAACAAGGGGTGGCCAAATAGTTCTTAATATAAATAAGAGGTCCGCCCATTCCCTGTCTGGACTTCGAAGCTGTTAAACTCGCTTGCGCCGCGTCAAGTTAAAGAACATCACAACAACAACCAACCCAAGTCTTCAATACTTGACTTTGGTTCTCAACTGATCTCGATTACACCTTCACTGAGTGTTGTCGCCAATTTGCAATTTATTCAGTCTACCAGTTTATATATCCAATAACGCGCTTTATCACATCAGCCTATTAATTTTATCACCCGGTTGTTGGCGCGCATTCGTAAACTTCCGCCGCTGTTGCGTTAATCTGGGGCGGGATTCGTTTGTTGATGGCCGTGATGACTTCACTTCCAGATCACAACGTTCTCGAGGAGAAGTCGCACCCGGTTCCATCCTCAGACAAGATGGCTCTGGATCTGGGCATCAACGGGTGAGTCTCCCCTCGAGCCGTCCTTGCGCTCCCCTCCCTCTCCCTCCCTCCCCTCTTGCAAAGTGTCCACAAATATTTATCTGTGAAACCCTCCAGTTCCGCAAACCGCGATGAATTAAACCACGACTCGACTCAACCCGAATCCACCCTCACCTCCAAACCCGATAGTACACCCGAAGTCGTCGCTTCAGTAACAACTGCCAATGGTGATCATAACGCGAACGCTTTTGCATTAAATAACGCCGTGGAAAGTTCGCATACTGCCGGTGGCGCGCAAACAGAGGACGCGCCGCTTGTCGCTGAGATCGTGGACGAGACGAGCACTGCACCAACCGAGGTCGCGCAACCTTTACAATCAACAAGCGACGCGACTTCTGCCAGTGCACCTTCTGTCGACATCACAACACTTTCCGCCCCCGACAACCAAATCGAATTGGAGGCAACAACAATCATACCACCAGTTGTCTCTGCGACAGAATCCGATCTAAGAGAGAACCCATCACCAGTTACACAAGAAGAAGCTGCTGCGATCCAGGACGCGAAAACAGATCGCGATCTACGCGACGAGACCGAAACCCCGAACGAGCCGGTTCCTACAGCAGAAAACGAACAACCTCAACCTAGCTCCTTCAACACCTCTGTGGGCTCGATAGATCAACTCCCATCATCCGATCCAATCAAACCCGCGAGTATGTCGAACCTCGATCTCAACACCAGCTTTCCAAGCCCCACCGTGTCAACTGCGCCATCCGCTGCTGAGCCCGCTCGGGAAGACACCGAGATGGCCGACGCGCCTCAAGCACCATCCAAGGTCTCGCGCGAACGCGAAGAAGATCCTGAGGATGAACCATCCGCAAAGCGCACCAAGCTTCAAGATGGTGAAGGTGCTGCACCCACCGATCTACCAGCTGCACAGAATGGCGTTTCTACCCAAGCACCTGCGCCTGTCATCGAGGATGATGGACCACTTACACCATACCAAACCAAAGAGATCGGAAAGGCACTTAGATCGGCCAAGAGCACAAAGGATGGCAAGAACTTCAAAGCTGCAGTCATTGACATGTGGCCATTCCTGAAAGACGGCTATTTAGCAAAGGTCGAGAACCCGATCGATCTCGCCATCATCGAGCAGAAGGCCAAGGCGGGTTACAGCTCCATGGCGGAGTATATCAACGATATTGAGCTCCTTTACCAAAACTGCGTAACGTTCAATGGAGCGGAACATGAGGTCACCCGCTCCGCCATCAACATTCGCGACAGCCTCATGAGCAAGCTTCCCGCCAAAGAGCCTCCGAAGGTGGAGAAGAAGAAGAAGGCTACCCCAGTCCCATCTGCGCCACGTCACGTCCAAGAGAGGCGCCAATCTCGCGGAGCCCACACTGGCGGTGCGGGATCACCTACGACTGCCGGAGGAGTTGCGCAAACCTTTGCACTCGACCCGTCCGGAACACCTCTTATCCGCCGCGATTCCACGAAGGGGGGAGATGGTGGCCGACCAAAGCGTGAAATTCACCCACCAAAGTCGAAAGATTTGGTGTATAACGCCCGACCGAAGAAGAAGAAGTTCGCGACGGAGCTCAAGTTTTGCGAGGAGGTCCTCAATGAGCTCAAGAAGCCTAAATACCAGGGCATCAATGCGCCGTTCCTCATTCCTGTCGATCCCGTTGCGCTTGGCATCCCAGAATACTTCAAGATCGTGAAATCGCCTATGGATCTCTCGACCATCACGGACAATCTCAACAGCGGACACTACACGAACTCCAAGGATTTCGAGGCCGATATCCGTCTGATGTTCAAGAACTGCTACAAGTTCAACCCACCTTCAACTGCAGTCAATGTCATGGGACAAGAGCTTGAGGCAATTTTCAACTCTGAGTGGCAGCGCAAGGGACAGTACCTCGCTGATCACGCAGTTTCCAGCGCTGCCACTCCTGAGAGCTCCGGCGAATCTGGTGATGATGAGAGCGACGAGGAAGAGCCCGAGGAGGACCACAACTCCGGCGCAGCAAACATTATTCAAGCTCGTCTAGTTGAGGAGCAGAAGAAGCTCATCGAGATCATGTCTGCGAAGAAGGCTGACCAAGCACTGATCCGCATGCAACAAGAGATGGTCGCCATCGTCCAGAAGCAAGTTGACGAGGTCGCCAAGCGCTCAGCCGCGACCAAGAAGTCCAAGTCCAAGCCTGCCAAGAAGGCCGCGGGTGGCAAGAAGGACACCAAGGCTGCCAAGTCTAAAGGCTACCGTCCCAAGAACATTGGCTTCGCCGAGAAAGAGCAAATCTCCAACGGCATCGCCCAGCTCGAGGGTCGCCCTATGGAGCAGGCCATTGCCCTGTTGAAGAAGGATCTCCCAGACCTCGACCTCGAGAACAACCCTGAGCTCGACATCGACCAGTTCAGCAACAGCACTTTGAGCAAGCTGCACGATCTCATTCAGCGCTATGCGCCTCACTGCATCCCAGCGCCTGAGCCGCGCGCGCCACGCGCCCAGAAGCCTGCGAAGCCCAAGAAGAACAAGCCAATGAGCAAGCACGAGCAGGAGAAGAAGATCGATCAGCTCAGACAGCTCGAGCAGCAATTCAAGCGCCACGGCTCATCGGAGGAGGCTAAGGTTGTGCCTTGTGAGTATTCCCATCTACATTCTGTGGATAGTTCAGTAACTAACATCCAACCAGCTGTCGAGCAGTACATGTCTTCGTCTGGGGATGAATCTCCCTCTGACTCGGAGGAGGATTAGATCTTCAGATGCACTGCTAATGCACGCTGCACACTTGCTGCACAATCCGCCGCTTGCGCTCTTCTTGTACATCGTTCGCCGCCATCACAATTACTCGCTGCCACCCCCTGGCCTCGCGCGCCGCGCACCGCCAAAGTCTCGCTGCTATATGAACCGCCCACCCACGCCAAGAACCTCGGGCAATCAGTTTTTTTTCAACCCATGCATGCACGACCCGGTGGAGCAGCGAGAGAAATTATCTGTATTTATAGGATTCGGAAAAGTTGTCGCCATCGCCATGAGGGGATGTATATTATGTCACAATTAGCTTCTTCAAGGGGAGGACTGAGATACGGGGAGGAGGGAGGTATGAGGAGGATGTTTGGAGAGATGAGAGGATGAGGAGATGAAATGGGGTGGGGATGAGGAGCGTCAGACCGAACCTGCTGGATGGTTTTCGTTGCGGATGTGTTTTTGCTTCTCCAGGCAGGCAGGGCGACTTGCGGGGTTGAATCTGGACGGAGATGATGGGACGGGAGTGCTACTATCTGGATCGGAGATGAAGCACTTTGGTGGACCTTGGGGCAGGGGAGGGGTGATTACCTGGTTGTCTGGCGCGGGAGGGGGGAGGTTAGATAGATGTCCTTGGTGCGATTGCTGAGGGAGTGAGTAGGAAGAGATAGCTACGCGATTTGCATCGTCCCTCGGCCTCGACTTCGCGGTCCTACTATGAGAGATGGATACGGAGACCAATAGCTACCAGCGCAAGCAAATCAAAAATGAAGAAACTGATAATAAACCACATGTGTGCTATGCAATATCTGTCGTGCCATGGCTGTAATGTAATGACTTGATTGTATTTCTATAGATTACTCTATCCCCAAACTCCGACCTTTTTATTTTGACTCCTCTTACGACAGACAGACAGACAGCAGCGATACCACCTAACTAACCTCCACCCCCTCCAGCCCATCCAGAACCTCCTCCACAACCCCACTCGACAACACCCTCCCCACCATCCTCTTCACCATCTCCCTCCCCGTCCCCCCCCTCCTCGCACTCCACACCCCCTCTTCCCCCCCCGTCTCAACCTTCGCCGCTGCATCCCCCCCCGTCGCCGTATTCAGATAATTCGGCACCCCTGGCGGCGTCAACCTCGCCGGCGGATCAATCGTCCTCGCGCTCAATAATCTAATATCCCTCTTCCTCCCCTCACCACCAGCACCTTGCATATCCACATCCCCCCCTTCATCGCTTGTAGTCGATCGATCCGCGACCGAAACAGCGAGCACGGCATCCGCAACGGCAAGTTCCTCCTTACTTGGGTCGAAGAGGACGTTCTCCCCGACTGCGATGACGAGGATGGTGACTGGTGGACGGGAGGTGCTGGTGTGGCGAGGGTAGAGAGGGACGGCGGCGTCCCAGTCGTCGTTGAAGAGGGGGTCTTCGTCGCGCTCGGATTTTAGGGCTGGGAGGCGGGTGGAGAGGAGGGCGAGGTAGGTGGTTAGGGAGAGGAGGGGGAGGGGGTAGGAGAGGGGTGGGGAGAGGAGGAGGATCTGTGGGGTGTTAGCGCGCTCGGTCTTCAAATATGGGGAGACTTTGGGGTACGAACGTCGATATAAAGCTTCCAATGAAACCTCCGATTAATCCACAACCTCGGCGTGAACGACCCATCCGCCAACAACGCCTCCGCCAGAATCGAACTCAGCACAACAGGCATCGCATCATCATCCCTAAAGCCCGGGATATCAATACTCAGCTCCACCCACTTATTATCCCCCCCCTTCTTCCCCCCCCTCCCCTCCTCATCCTCCTCATCCACATCCACGAATCCCTCGCCCGCGCCTGGCTGCTGCGCCGTGCGCTCGACTTCCGCTTTGATCCCGACGATGGCCTCGGTGCCGTCCGCGAAGCAGATGCGTGCGGATCCGTTGGTGGAGGGCAGGATGTCGGTCTCCGCGGCGAGGGGGCGGAATTGGGTTGCGGTGCGCGAGTCGGGGCGGAGGGGGGGGTGCAGGGAGAGGGAGGTGTGGAGGTAGGAGAGCTCGGCGGGGGAGAGGAGGAGGAGTTGTGTGGAGGTTGGTGCCATGGTGGCGGTTTGCGCGGGGGTAGGGCGCGCGATGAGAGGATGTGTGCGCTGGTGAGAGAGAGGGTGTGCGGATTGACGCGTTTGGGGTGGTGGTGGTGGAGGGGTAGGAGGTGTTGAAGGGCTGTTTGGGGACTTTATTTCGTTAGTGTGGTGCAGCCTTTTAGCGCAAGGCTGAGGTTGAGATGCGATCGATATCATATTTACAGCAGGGATTGGCAAAGTTTATGCCAAGACTCTAGGATGAGGTATAGCTTTTTGGGATGATTGCAAGAAGGGCCTCTAAACAAATTAAGTGTGCTCTGAGTTAATATTCATTTCATCTGAAAAGTGTACAGTATGCAAAATTGGCGTAAAGGCCGCTTCAATGGTAAAACCTACCAGAGAATAGTTACCAGAGAATAGAGAACAGAGAATAGAGACCAGAGAATAGAGCCCAAATAATAGTTACCAGAAAATTGGCACGAGACCATAGATATCATTCTCACAAGCCAAGTATATCCTCAAGTTTATGAACATATCGGAAGCTACGACCAAAGTTTGCTTAATAATCGTTCTTTCCGATGTCTAATTTTGACGTTCTAGAGAAGCCGCGACTGAAGCGCTTGATAATCATACCTTCCATATTTATCCCTTGAAGATCCTGAGGAAGGTGCGATTGAAGCTTGCTTGATAATCATTCCTTCCATATATAAATATTTCAAAAGTCTCGGGGAAGTTGCGACTGAGGTTTGCTTGATAATCATACCTTCCCTATCTATAACTCAAACCCACCGAGGACGCTGCGACCCAGCATTGCTTGATAATCATTCCTTCCATATATATCACTGTGAAAAACTCAAGGGAAACTGCGACTGATACTTGCTTGGTAATCGTTCCTTCCATATCTGTAACTTCAAGTTCCTATAGAGAGTAATCATGGCTCACACAAAACACGACGTGGTATAATAACCAACCCATACCCAACATTACCCCAGATACGCCCCTTTTACCCTCCCCCTTTCCCCCCACCCTACCTCTGCGCAAAGTCCACCACCAACCTCCCCGCCAACTCCGTCCCCACAACCGCCACCAAATCCCCTAGCGCCTGCTTAATGACCGGCTCCCCATCCGTCCTCCCATCCCCAGGCTCCGGGTACCCCTCCCAGCCATCTATATCGCTGAACCTTATGACCGCGCCCCGCCCATAAGGACGCAGGAGGGAACCGAGGTCGAAGGCTTCGAGCTCGTCGGCTGTGAGGGCACCGGGCATGTTTTGGGAAAGGAGGTTGAGGTCGTCGCCGTCGTTGGTGGGTGGCGGGGATCTGTGGGATGTTAGGGGTTGGAGGTGGGAAGACGGGGTAGGAACGGACCTTGAAGCAGCGGCGGCCTCGGCCTCTTCTTTAGTTGGGGCGGGGATACCCCGTGCTTTCTCAGACGAGAGAGAGACGTAGCGCCGTGCGTCCATGCGTAGCTTGAGATCGTCATCGAGGAGGTCCCACGTGTACTTCTCTGGGTCTAGGATGTACTGTGGGTGATAGTCTGCTTTATACTTCATCTTGGTGCAGCCGTGGATGTAAAATCCCATCATATACCATCTACACCCCTGTTCGATGGCTAAAGCCGTCTCGCGTAGCGCGCTCAATTTACCAGGGCTCCAAGTGTGAAGGTCCTCATGGTACATGAAGTAGACCGCGCTGATGGCGTTGGGAAGAAGATCAAGAACACCGATGGCGACGAGGCGCCCATCAAGGCGGTAGCATTGGTGGTAGGAGCCTAGTTTCTTCTCTTTACCATCAACAATCGTTGTGCTGCGCTTTATCTTCGAGGAGCAGAGAAAGTTGCGGAAGCCGTGGCGAGAGATGTCATCTGGACCCTCTTTGTGGACGATACGCTGGTAGTTCTCGTAGAGGAGGTATTTCTCCTCTGTGAAAGTGTCTGGGTCCAGTGTGACTGCGAATTCGTGGGCGGGCTTTGTTGGCTCTTGGAGATAAGAGAGCTCGCTCTCGTGGACACGTTCGCAGAGATCAAAGGTCTGCTTGTATCTTGCTGCTTCGGCTTTGGATTTTGGATGCAGTTTTGCCGTCTCTTTGATGTATTCATCGCCGAGTATGTAGTGGTTGAAGCGGTTCTGGGCCTGCCTCTGGTCCTTGGTGGCTTTGAATGCGGGTGCATCCAGCCGGAGGGTGTAATGGGGACAACATGCGTTCCTGAGGTCAGGTTTGTAGAGGAGGGTCCCTGACCGCCTCCAGCCTCTACATATTAAGTCTTCATAGAACTTGGGGGTTAGGTACTTGGAGGAGGCGTAGTAGGAAGGGCCTATTCAGAAGAATGAGTTTTGCTTCCTTCACAGCGAGAGAAGCATGTAGGAAAATGAAACCAATAAGAATCTGACCGTGAAAAACTGAGGAGAGATTCCCCAATGAGAAATGACTATGAGAACCTGACGTCGAAAACAGAGATGAATAGAGATGAATGCTTACTTCCTGAAGACCCGCGACTCGAAGACCTACGCTCGGCCTTGCTCTTACAGTATCCGCATGAATGTGCGTGGTAGCCTACATGACGTCTCCTATCAGCAATAATTCATCAAGCAGCAAGCTCAATTCAGAATCCTTGTTAGATCTCGTGACTCTCCTCGTGACTGCCCCTCGCCGGCACAGAACCTCTGACGTGTTCTGGACCAGCATTCTCCAGCGTAGGACTCCCACTCCCAGCGTGGGGGTTCCGCCACCCACGCCTCCCACGGTTCTCCCCCCCTAGGGGCCAAAAAATGCAGCAGATCATCACCTGCACCCGAAGCGCGGGGGCCACTGTAGCCAGCAACCCAGCACCGACAGCACCAGGCCATCCTGAAAGTGCGGCGTGCATGCCGCTACGGCGACAGGCCCCGCGGGATATGCGAGGGTGGGAGGACGGACGTCATCCAAGGGATGTGCCCACGTTCTGGAATGAATGGAGGAGAGCGCATGTCAGGGGGCGGAATTAGGGTTTGGAGAGGCTGACCTATGGGGCCGAGGACGGCGTCGGGCACGATGGTGGTGGTGCTGGAGTTGGAGTTTGTCGGCGAGGACATTGTTTTTTGCTTGGATCCACAGCTGTGCCGGACTCGCCGTGCGGGTAATGTAGGTAGAAGGTGGTAGAGTGGTGTAAGTGGTTTTAGTAGAGTACAGCACGGTACAGCGCGTACAGTACAGCGAGTACAGTGCGGCAGCGCAGTACGAGTAATGGTACGAGGTCCACTGGCTTCGCTGGCGACCACGCAGTCCGTCGTGGTCGTCGTCGTACGGCGTCTTTGTGTCAGGTGTGTGATATGGGTAAGCTTGCTTCCGTGAGGTGAACAATTATCGTCGACGCGCCGAGAGCGCGGTGGATGATGAGCTGATGAGCTGGTGAGGTATGTGGTTGGTGGTACACAGGCTGATATCACACAAAACACAAAAAGATGGTCGACGAGAGCCTCCCGACGCGGCGAGTTCGGCTGAGGCGACACAAGCAAGGCAAATGAAACCACAGTATTCTAGACGAAAGGATCTTTGAGGCAAAGCAAAATACGACTAACTACTGTAACTGTACGTTAGTCTCTCGATTTCTTAATGCATGATCCTGGACTACTGTTATATTAACGCCAAATATTGTCTTTGCTGGCGGACTAAAGTGTCTAAAGTAGGAGGCAAATGCGGCTGTATAGTACTTTTCATGCAGTGTAAGGTTGCACAGTGCCTTGCCGGCCTTCCCAATACATGTCATAGTGGGGTAGAAGTGGAAAGTGGAAGCAGCAGAAGAAATCCGGCGCCGGTCCCTGATATGCTGATGTGCTAATGTGGTGATATGATACTCGTACTTTCTAGAACTGGAACTGGTGATGGCCACAAAAAAGAAAATGGGACAGCCGGGGACGCCCGAGGATGGTAGATGGGTAGCTAAGAGTAGAGTAGTGTTAGTAGCTGGTAAGAGGTGCTAGATGGGTCTACCGACTCTCAGACTCTCCTGTCTGACAATGCTGACCATACCGACCATACCGATCATATTGACAACAACCTACGAGTCATACTCAGACCTGCTCCTTCCTGCCTTGATCATCAGCTTCTGCCTTCAGCCTGCGATGGCCATTGATGGACGGCAATTCAGGATGCAAGATGCAAGCCCTCCAGCCCTTCCATGCCTTCTCAACTGACACTGCATATCATCGTACGGTTTTCACCCCCTCCCCCCCTCACTCGTCCCTTCCCCCCCCACACATCCCCCACCACCGGCGACAAATCGCCGCTCCAAAGACGAGGCTAGACAAAACACCGAACAGTCCAATAATCCCCAATAATCCCATTATGATGGGTTCTCCCTCGCCCGTGATACCTCCTCGTACCTCCCGCTCATGCCAGCATGTCTTTCTAATCCCACGCCCTTACACGGCCCTCCACGCCCCTCCACGTCCCTCCACGTCCCTCCACGCTCCTAGCTGCTCCAGGGGAGTCATCCAGTGTTCCACAATAGGAAATCTAGCATCAGCTCCGGGCAAGCTCGGAATTTCCTTCACTCATCAGGCGTCATGTATAGAAGCCTGCAGGCCGGGTTTTGCTGGTTCGCTGGTCAGGATATATTTCCTTTTTTTTCTTATTTTGCTTCCCCCCAGAAGGCGTCGCGAGGCGTGGTCTTCGTTGGGCCGCAGATGGTGGGGAAGCTGGTCATGGTTTAACATGGGCATGTAAATTTTTTGGGGTTGGAGAATTGTCTATATAGATGAATGTCCCGTATCCCTTCGCCGACGAGAAACTTCTCCCCTTTCTTCCCTGTTCCTGAGTTTTTTCTCATAAAGGCACCAACAACAGTACTCATCATTAAATAAAGTACCCTTTTCCCCCTACCTACACACCAACACCGTCATCCCCACTCAGCCTCACTTGGGACTAGAGTGCCGCTGTATTTTTTGGGGGACTTATTTTATTTTTATTCTAGACTTGTACACGAGGAGAGCACGCGGGCAGGCAGGCATGAAGACTGACAACCAAAGAAGACCGCTTGTTCACTCGCCCCTCTGTCAATTATCAAGACCCCCGCCCCCCTCCGGGCTTACCACTTCGAATTTCAATAATTCCAATACTCACCGCACCCTCAATATTCTCAATACTCTCACTATTCTCAATAATACCTATCCTTAGGTTTATCTTTGTTGGATCGCCATAATCACTTTAAAACGACCGAGTTCCTTTCATTGCATCATAGGAACCGGATTTGTGTCTCGAAAGCCGGGTACGCCAGAGAGACTTTTTGTTGGTTGGTTGCCTATCACATCGCATCCCACGATACTCAAGTACTCCCCAAAAATTATTATCACCGCCACGCCCCCAAAATTCGAAATTACGAAATTCCACCTGCTCATATTATCTTACTCTACCACCTCCATTTATACCATTCATCCCGTCCCCCTCGAAGCCAATTCCAACTCCCCGGAGCTCTCCTCAGCTCCAACTTTTCCCCTCGTGGTGGTCCTTTCTCGAACCGCCGGCTCGCCCCTCGTTACCACACTTTAGCTCACCAATGTCGCTACACTAAAAGCCTGGGAAACCCGACCAAACCGCACCGCCCGCACGCCCCCCCCCCAAAACTGCCCGCACTGCCTGCGAAAACGCTCTTGGGGCAAACGTCCTCTCGCCCATCGACACACCGCCGCCCCAGCAGCACCAGCGCGGTGTCGCTCTCACTCTCCATCCGCCCCATGGCGCAAAGTCGCTCCATGGAGTCGCGCGTCGGAAGAAACAAGCAGCGTGAGTCCCAACTGCCCCTTCCTGCATGAGCGCGAGAGAGTCGCCAAATAATTTGTGGTGGGTTGCGTGGTGCGCCGAACACCGCTGTTCTGGTCGTGTGCACAACCCCAAACCACAATATGCCCCGCGGCCACCGCCTCATCTACAAAACGAGCTCAGGCTTAGCTGGGGAGCTGGCGATTCTATATGAGTCTTCATAGTTCATCATGCTGACGGATTTTTGTTTTCGCAGGCTACAGCGACAATGGCGAGCGCCTCGTCGCTGGCATCGTGCCCACGAACAAAGAGAAGACCTTCATCCTGCTGATCCAGTCGACGCGGCGGGCCGAGTGGGTGCTCCCCAAAGGCGGCTGGGAGACGGACGAGGAGTGCATCGAGGCGGCGGAGCGCGAGGCATGGGAGGAGGCCGGCATAGTGTGCAAGGTGGACTACGACCTGGGCAAGATCACCGAGACCCGCACGGCTAAGCAGATCTCAAAGAACGCGCCCAAGGCCCTATACCAGTTCTACGAAGCCACCGTTACCGAGGAGAAGAGCGTCTGGCCAGAGAGCCATAAGCGCAGTCGCAAGTGGTTCAGCTACCCCGACGCCCTCGAAGCCCTCAAGCCTCGCCCGGAGCTCGTCGAAGCCATCAAGCGCTCCACCGTCAAGCGGTAGCAGGGGGACCTGGCATCTTTAGCTTCCCCTGTGTCCTCTGCAGCTTGCGGGCGGACATCAGGACACGTGGGACATGGGCTGGAGATGCCGGGGGTACACCTGTGATGGCTCTCGTTATGGCTCTATTAGGGGCCTCTACGATTGCCTCGCCCTCGGGCCTCATTTTGCGCGTTGCGTGCTGTTTTATTTTCCACCTACTGATTTTACGGGGGTGGCTGTTTGCTGTACACTTTAAAACTGTCTTGCGCCTGCCGGTGTCTTCTGGACGCTGGCGAAGAGCTATACATCATGTATGGCAAAGACACTGACTCGCTGCCTTTGTACCCGCCTCTGCGAGGAAAGGCTGAACGGGCATTACGCGCAAGACTATTATTTGAAGCATTGGCGACGGCGTTGTTGGGCATATTCTGTTTTATTGCTATAAAGACTTTCCAGGGCCAGAGACCATTCTGGCCGGATTCATAGAACTGGGAGTAGGTGGGGCAGTGGTGTTTAAACTGCGATTTATGGGCAGAGAAAGAGAAAGACGGAAGAATGGATGCATGCATTGGCGCAGGGCGACATGAAAGGAAAACGGCAGATAAAAAAATCATTTATAGCCCTAACAATTGTAACAACTCACCTCGACATCGCAAAACCGTGCCTTCCAATGTGAAATACCATACCCAGCTTGTGAATTAAACCACGTAAATCCGGCCACCACGCGCCAAACATTCTTGTATATAGATAACCGTAAGATCAGCGCAGTCAAATTAGATGATCTTTTCCATCCAAGAATATCGACAGCTACTCCTACTACCACTCAGTCACACTAATGGCACAAAATAAAGTTAAGCGCCCCAAAAAAGGAGGCCAGCATTATATATACCCTACCCTACAAACGTATCTATCACTTGACTCCGACAGCTCTGTCCTACTCCCACAGAAATGCGTTTAATGATATACAAGAAATTTGAAATAGCGCCCCAATGGCACAATCCCCGTACTGACTGATTCTTGACGTGGCCCCAGTGTGAAATGCAAGGACATGAAATGATTCAATGCCGTCTTCAACGCCCCTTAACGCCCACCGTACTCTTATCATCGCTCATTAGAGTCTCTTGGACTCACTCGTATGCTCCGGTCGCTCTTGATTACAGCCGACCTGCGGCTTCGGGCCGCCATCGCTACGAACTGAAAGCTTGTCGCCATTTCTTGGAAAAGGGCTTCGCCTCGTCCTCGCATTTCGGTTGAGTGGTAGTATCGCAACCAGCGAAGTTGACGACAAAATCTCCCTCCTTGTATACTTCTGTCTTCCCAGTTGTGGCTGTGGGGGCTCTGCTGTACGAATTCATAATGTGCTGCGGGACTATGCCGAGCCTGGACAGGATGGTTGGGTGCCATTGGACGATGTGTTCCTGGGATTTATTAGCCATCGTCTTGCCTTGCTTGACAGTTAAAACATACCAAGGCGTGTCTCTCTGCCTTTTGGAAATTGTAGGAGCGATATAGCGGATCGAACCACGTATCCAGAAGGAACTTTGACCAGTCTCCGTTGCGAACAATAAAGCTTCCTGGCGCCAGACCATCTTTGTCCTGCGTGATAGAGAAATGTATTTGTTGGCCCTTTAGGTGCTTGAATGTCTTGATGACACTGTCTGGCGGCACGATGGACTGGTCTTTGATCATGAGGGCGTCCATTCGTTTGGGGTTCATAATATGCGTTTCGATCTTGAGGTTAGGGTTCATGATGAGCGCATTCTGATCAAGGAACCAGTAGTACTCCGTGTATGGGAAGTTAGTGAGGGCGTGGCGCATCGCGGGGAGTTTCGACCATGACACAGGCGAATCGCCAAGCGGGTAGTCGTTGACGGTTGGGAAAAAAGTCGCATATCCTAGAAAGCAGTCAGCCCCTTGTCCTAATACTGTCCACGCCAGTGAGAATTACCATGCTTCTTCGCGTATTGTTCACGATTCTCCTTGATATCGGCGATATATTGTTTGCTCTGTGACCCGGGGTCTATAACCGTGATGATCACGACCGGGGGAGTTCCAGGGGGGGCACCACCCCCAAAGCCTAAAATCTTCGCGATGATAAAGAGTAGAGTGCTAACCCCTAATGCACATAGCACAAGGAATTGTATCCGACTCCGTCGGAATAGCGGCGCCTTTGATGCGCGGGCGGTGAACATTGTCGAATGCGCTGAGGGTTTCCTTGGGGGAAAGGCAAAGTGCATTGTCTTGATAAGAACTATTTGGAAGGTATCCAGACACTAGACAACGAGGAAAGCGCGACCGAAACGAGTGGCAGTCGTGCTCTCCTAGAGTGAAGATGGGTGGGTGTCGAAGATTGTTGTCGCCAGCTGACGTGCTATGCGCTTGATTTCTGTGTTGCGGATACGAGCCCAACGTGGCTTCCCAGGTAGTGGTGCTGGCTGAGTAAACAGCTAGCTCTTTGTTCAGACACTATGCGGCAATGATGCTGCACGTATGACAAGGTGTCAAAGAGTTGTTTTGAGCGGGAGTGGTTGACGTTTAAGGATCATTAGGAGTGTTGAAACCTTAAATTGGGGGAATTGGACGTTTTGGGGGAAAGCTTCTCCCTTCCCATATCCCCAAACCACGTGCTGATAACGCCCACCACACACGACCTGCCTCCCCACCAACCTCACATCCCAGTCCAGTTCTCGACCTCCAAACAAACTACCACCAACCACAACCCCCCATGCAATGGATTGGCAGACCCGATAATCCCCTCCAAACCGAACAAAAGTACACCTACCATGGCGCACGCGCAAGCACACCCCCCGCCGCCGCTTGAGGCGCTGAGTCTCGACGAGCAGCGCGCTGGGGCTGGGGGACAGGGCGGCCCAGCTCCGCCGGCGCTGGGTCAGGCGATGCATGCCCAGCAGGCGCCGCAGCAGTTGCCGCCGCAGATGTTTACGACGGCTGCGCAGTTGCTGGATTTAACTGATAGTGAGTCACACCTGCGTTGGTGGCTTCAGGGGAGAGAGGATGGCTGGTTGGGGCGCGTTTGAGGGTGAAGATAAAGCGGCGGAGAGGGAAAGCAAAGAAGGGGGTGGAATGGGAAAAAGAAGAGAGGCTAATGCGTGTGTGTCTACAGAGAAACTTATGGTCGCTCTCCGCGACGGAAGGAAGCTAATTGGCGTGTTGAGAAGCTGGGACCAGTTCGGTGAGCTCCCATGCGTCATCCTTAAAGCCCCTATGTACTAACATTCCCCAGCAAACCTAGTCCTCCAATCCACATCCGAGCGCCTCTTCACGCACTCACCGCCACTGCAGTTTGCGGACGTGCCACAAGGGACCTTTCTGGTGAGAGGTGAAAATGTGTTGTTGCTGGGCGAGGTGGACCTTGATAAGGATGATGATGTGCCAGTGGGCTTTGAGAGGGGAGATGTGGAGGAGGTGCAAGCGAGGGTTAAGGAGGAGAGGAATGTGAGGGAGAGAAGGGAGAAGGAGAGGGGGAAGGTGTTGAGGGGGGAAGGATTTGTGGGGGAGGATGGCGAGGGGACGTTCTAGGCTTGGTTTTATGGTTTTGTGGGGTGATGGGGGGGCTTTAGAGGGGAGACGAAGGGCTATCAGAGCAGAATATTGTGAAATGCTTCTTTTGGCCGGGGAGGGATTTGCTTTGGCTTCTTCTGCGGCTGCTGCCAAGCATTTTGACGTGTGGGGAGGAGAATGGAGAGAGGGCGAAATACAATCATAGAATTGGACAAAGAATTTTCAAAATTTACAGATTTGCAGATTTGCAGCGCGATCGATGGGACACTGCTACCAAAAAGCTATCCTTCATGAGGCATAATAATATTATTGCTATCCAAAGAAGCTACTCAGAGTGCCAAGTCAATATGGGCCCCGGAGCTTTTTGCCTTCTCCACCTCGAGAGCTTCCTTCTCGGCAACCTTATCTTGGCTGCGTGCGTAGAGGTCCTCTCCGGAGGAGATGGTCTGCATGCTCGCGCCGAGCTTGTTCATGGTCTCTACCCACTCGTCGTACGGGTCGGAGTCGAAGACGATGCCACCGCCTGTAAGGTTAGTATAAATGAAAATATTAAATATGGGAGAGAAAATAACTCACCAGCCTGAAGATACGCAACTTGGTCCTTGACAAGCATAGTGCGCAGCGCAATACACGTATCCATCGCGCCCTCAACCTCATTCCCCTGTGCATCCAAGGTGCCGTATCCGAAATACCCAACAGCACCAGCATATACACCACGCTTCTCCTTCTCCAGCTCGGCAATAAGCTCCATAGCCATCACCTTTGGCGCGCCGCTCACCGTCCCGGCAGGGAAAATGCTACGGAAAGCATCGAAGCGGGACTTATCAGGGCGCAGAACACCTGACACCTGCGAGACCAGATGCTGGACGTGGCTGAACTTCTCGACGGCCATGAGGCGGTCAACGCGGGTGGTGAGGGGGTCGCACACGCGGTTGATGTCGTTGCGGGCGAGGTCAACCAACATGACGTGTTCTGCGCGGTCTTTGAGAGACTCGCGCAGCTCGTTGGCAAGGGCCTCGTCCTCGGTGACGGTCTTACCGCGCTTGACAGTGCCCGCGATGGGATGGGTAATAACGCGGCCGAGCTCGGATTTGACGAGCAGCTCGGGCGAGGCGCCGACAATCTGGAACTCGGCGCAAGAGATGTAGAAGAGGTAGGGAGACGGGTTCACGGTGCGCAGGTGGCGGTAGATATTGAAGGGGTGGAGGGTGGTGGGGCGAGCGAAGCGCTGGGAGGGCACGGCTTGGATGATGTCGCCTTTGAGGATGTGTTTTTTGAGGGTGGTTACGTGGGATTCGTAGCCGGCTTGGCCGACGTTGGAGGTGTATTTTTGGTCGAGCACGATCGGTGCTTGGTGGGGTAGTGGGGTTTCTGAGGATTGGAGGACGTCGATGAGCTCGGCGATAGTTTTTTGGCACTTCTCGTACTCTGCTTCGAGCTTTGAGAGGTCGTCGGGAACGTGCAGGAAGGTAATGACTTTGATGACGCCGTAGAAGCGGTCAAAGGCGATGATGGTGTCGAAGAACATAAACAATGATTCCGGCACTTTTAGAACATCCTCCATATCCCTCGCGGTCTTGGGCTCGAAGTAACGAACACAGTCATAGCCCACATAACCAATTGCTCCTCCAGTCAATGGTGGTAACACAAGTCCCGGAATATGGGCAACTGTGTACTTCGCGAGCTCCTCCTCCAGTGCTGGCAATGGGTCGACTGACGGACCATGGCCTTCTCCGGTTTTTAAGATCTTCTTCGGGCCCGCACCCACAAAGCTGTATCGTCCGAGAAGCTCAGCGGCTGCGCTCTCGAACAGAAACGAGTAGTCGGACTCCGATCTCGCTGAGATCTTAAGATATGCGGTGGAGGGAGTGATGAGGTCGGAGGAGATTTGGGCATATACCGGGACTAGGTTAGGCGCTTGCGAAGCCTTCGTGGGAGCTGCGAGCACATCCCGAATAACCTCCAGGGAAGGTTGGAGATCTTCCTATTGAGTTGTCAGTTACTCGTCTTGACTCACAATCACAACCAACGTACCCCTGCTGCCATTTTGCTTATTTTGTGTATTTTGTGATATAAAGTGTTATTTTTGCCGCTTTGACAATCGGAATACTCGGGACGGTACGGATGATTCACAAGATCTCCTGATCACACTTCAATGTCTTGATGTTACGCCAACGCATCTCACAGCTGTCAGTCTGTGGTGGGTGAACTTTTGGATAAGATTGCGGGTAATAGTTTCACCGACGGCGAGGAGATGTTTGTTATATGGACCCCGACTCTTGGCATTGCCTTTATCAACAACATCAAATGTGCACCGGATGCACTTGCCCTGATATTGCACGAGCCAGCACTCGCAATGCTTATGAGTATTAATATAATCGTTTTTGTTTTACCAGAAAAGTACTCCTCTCAGTGTATCAGAAGTGTTTAATCAAATCTTCCGCATCCAAACCGTGAATATTGTCACCATCACCGTCGACCATTGAATCAATCGCTTGAGCTTTATATGCATATTATGGGGCCAGAAGCTCTACAGCGCCGTGCACTTACCAGAAGACCTCTTGCACAGAGAGGAAGTGGTAGTAACTGAAATACTACACTCACAGAACAGACATCCGGGCCTCACGGCCACCCACCAACCCCCCTTCAAGGCACAACCGCAACAATGAGCCTCCACTTCCTCGGTATCCGCGACTTCCCCATCCTTCACCAGCAACTGCGCTCCCCCACCACCCAAGCCCTCCATTCCCGAGACGCAACTGAGGATATCACCCACGACAGCAAAGACGTGCTCATCCAGCGTCTCCTCGACCTAGCCACGCACCTGCAATCGCAGGACCTGCGCGATGGTGATGTCTCCCTCCTCCACCGCGATGCAGACAGCATGGAACGTACTCTGCGGCAATCGCCCGTCCTACGGCAACAGTCGAGTTTCCAGTCGTTTACGAGCGTGGGGAGCGGTGTTAGCAGGGGAGGGGAGGATGAGCGTTTTTGGCAGCCGCTGTCGCCAAGCATGAAGAGTCCGGGTAGGATGTTCGGGGTGTCGAGGGCGCCGTCAAGGGCTGGGCCTGTGGGTGGACTATCGGCGACAAAGTCGGCGTTGTTGGCGGAGGAGGCGGAAGCGCTGCTGGTTCAGCTTACGAAGACGGTGTCGGAGCTGAAGGAGAGGCGGGAGGAGTCGGAGGTTAGTTGTTTGCTAAGTTTCGTGAGGACTTGATCTGACGTGAGCAGCATATCCACGATCTTCTCGTCGTGCGGGCTGAAAAAGCAGCACAGCGAGTGATAGAACTTGAGGATCACGTGTCGGAGTTGTACGTCGCCTTGGCCTCCTTATTCTACTTACTACCACTAACACTACCGCAGAGATGCAGACTATGAGAGCACGGAATTGGAGCTGAACTTTTTGCGTGTCCAGCTGCGCGCGCTCGAAGTTCAGGGGCTAGACTATGTGCAGTTTAATGATGACGAGGAGTTGACGCAGAGCATCATCAATTGGAAGCAGCAGTGGGCGGATGTGGAGCAGCGCACGAAGGCAAGGCGGCGGAAGATTAAGTCTGAGACGTCGAAGACATCAACGGGAACAGGGACGCTAACGCCGACACCGACGCCGATGCCGACGATTGGAAGCCAGGGAGGGCTGGGACTGTCTTTATAGGCGTGGTAGGAGTGATGTACATGCTTGTTGGATCATTGGGGGGGGCTGCATTGTACAATATTTTAAGGCGGTACCCTGGAGAATTTCAGGATGATGGACGACCAGCGTATAATAATTCAATTCTTTGTCAATCTGTGAGAACAGCCACGGTGCTTACCCCTGTCACCCTCCATTAGCTTCATATTGAGAGTCACACCAGACCTATATATTCTCCATATAACTGCAGGCCCCAAACTTGCTGACTATATCAGTGGCAGGCACATCCGTCACCCCCGTCAGCGGGCAGAGTAATGGAGACGGCCATGCGTGAAGTTGTTTCTGGTTATCGCAAAGCAATATTAACCTCAAACAGGGTTACAGGCAATGAATATGTGCGAAGATGGCCTCGTTGCGGAGCTCCGAATCACTTCACAGCCGAGCTGTCTTGGCTAATCACTGGAGGCCCCCGAGCTTGAAAATATACTCCCAGGCATTTCTGTTAAGCAACAGGGCCCCGTGCCATCAAATTTACTTCCCAGCGTCTGCTGTAGGAGCACCGCGACCACAGCAACTCAGCGACCACAGCATTTCCCCCGGTGGCACAACGTGAGTCCATCCCCCTCCCGACACAGCACAGTCCCTGTCCACCGCCTTCCCCCCGACACGCACCGCACAGCAAATACTGGAACACAGGTTCTCACTATCTTCGATGCTCATGATTCCTCTCAACGGCTCGATGGGACAGAGGGGTTATATAGTGCTTTTTATTCCCAATTCCATCTCGCTATTTCTCTATTCATATATTCCATTGCCTTGGGAATATAGGGGGAAGAAATCAAGGGAAAGGTATCAAGTACAATCTCATATCATCCCAACCTCGTTCCACGTCGTACACCCCTTTTCATCCCAATTTCATCTCATACCCACCCCTCTCATCCGCCTCGCATAATGGTTACACTCGACTATCAATAATCACGCCGTGAATATCGCGGCAAATGCAGCTCTCAGTGACCAGAGAGGCTGATCGGTGGTGAGAGTGCGCGCGGTAACAAGAGTGGTGACAGCACCTACCAACAACGACAGAACTCTATGACAACAGCAAGAAGGTGGCGACAGCAATGACACACCAGCATCTCACCCTTCCTTCCACTTCCTGAGGCAGCACGGCGCAACTCCCGTATTCTGTGAGCACACACCACGCACCACACAGCAGTCACTCATAACTGATTTGAGCTGCTTTACGTCGCCGCTAACGTCTTCTCATCGGCTGGGAGAGGGTTTATATATACGCATTTTTGCATTCCTTTTTTGTCTTACCCCCGTCGCTCTAGCCCCCACCTTCGTCACTTTGGGGATGGATGGTTTCAGTCAGGGGAAAGGTAGGAGTAGCTCTCATATCCCTCAAGTCTCTAATCCCTCCTAACCCAGTCTCTCTCTTCCTCCCTACCCTCCAGTGTAGTCTACCACGGACAACACGATACATCAGGAATAGCTACCTCTATATAATCCCTCTTGTCCCACTCGAGTACGATCACAGCCGCAGAATTCATCTAACAATGCAAAGATGGAAAGCCTCACAGCTGACATAACGACAAACAATCAGATCAAGAATTCGAAGAAAGCAACCAGGGGTTCGGGTGTAGTGATGTATGTGTTATTCTTGAGGAGTAGGATAGCGATGGTAGTGCGCGAGGACAGCAATAGGAATGGCTACAGGAGCAGTGGTGACAGTGACAGCAGCCCTTAACGACAGCACATACAGCGACGACAGCAGCCTAAACACACCAGATAACCCCAGCGCCACATCACCAGCCACGTGGCCTCCATTATACCTCGCCGTGTCTTTTTCGTCTTTTGATAGACTGATGGAGCGGAGGAGAGTAGGGTGTACTTATAGACGATGGCTATGTGGTTTGGGCGCAGCTTGGGGGGGGGGTCGGTCTAGAAAAGGGGACTGGAGGCGGCGCCGGGGAATACCGAGAAACACAAACACTGAAACCTACTGAGAGCCACTAGAGAATTGAAAAGCGCGGAAGGACTGATAAAAACTTAAAACCATTCAAGAAATGAAAGACACTGTAAGCCACTGAAGACCAATGAGAAACTGAGAAGCGCTGAAGAACTGAAAATCACTGAAAGTAGGCGAGATGGTGGTGAGTTATTATCAGTGTTGCCCGAGTACCGCTCCGAGTACTACTCGGAGGAACCTCGAGTACCGGCCTCAAAATTGAAGCTCGAGTACCGGTATTCGAGTACTGGTACTCGAATACCCGAGTACTACTCGCATATAAATAGAAATTGAAATATTACTATATATATACTATTCTAACTCATTATTTACATTATTACTGCTATCCTCATCGTTACCTTATAATATAATACCCTAACTTCTTAAGTAGAGTAGATATTAAAGCGTAGATGGTAATATTTAGTTTCAGAACGTAAGTAAGTAAGGTAAGGCTCCATTTATTTACTCTTTTTACACTTAATTACCCCTGTTTCAGTGTTCCCCAAAATAGTATTAGTATTTGTGGTTTTCGAATAGTATTCGGCGACGAGTAGTATTCGGGCAAAATTTGGGGTATTCGGCGAGTATTTGCCAAAGACTCGAATACTATTCGAGTTCTTGGCGTGCACGGCCTAGAACGCAAAGCAACGAATATTAGCAGGTAAAGTAGTATTAGTAATCAGTTATTATAAAATGTGCTAACACGTGACTGCTGCTGCAGTCACGTGTTAGTTCCACTAACTTTTAAAGACTCTTTCTATAGCCTATTATTACTATTCGGCGAGTGCTATTCGACGAGTACTATAACTTCGTATGAGTATTCGCCGAATATTATCAGGTTATGAGTATTCGGGAAAACCCCGAATACTATTCGAATACTATTTGGTGAACACTGCCCTGTTTGCTAAGGGCTTGGCAGTACTCGTAGTACTCGGAGTAGTACTCGGGGACTCACCGAGTACTCAAAAATATCACCCGACTACAGTAGTACTCGGGTACTCGGCGAGTAGTACTCACGGCGAGTACTACTCGGGCAACACTGGTTATTATGTTATATGCGTCAATTTGGGGGTATCAAGTATAGGCTATATAAATACAAGATTCCACTCCAATCTAATCCCAAAAATAAATTCAAATTCAAATTCAAATCCAAATCCAAATCCACCACAACAATCAAATCCAACGCCTCTCCTCTATCTTTTCTATCCCCACCCCTCTCTAAACCCTCCTATCCTGCACCCTCTCTGTCTCACTCTGAAAGGTTTTCTCATCATAATCCGGCTCCCCCACCGGCTCCTCCGGCCTCTCGGCCCTCTTATTCAACTTCCCTCCCTTCAAGAAGTACACAAACTGCTGCAGCCCATACTTGGCAAACAACCTGCTCTTAACCCCAAACACGACATCCAGCTCCTCAAGCGTCTTCCCCTTGGTTTCAGGGACAAGCATTAGCACCCCGAAGAACCCGATCACGTTCCACGCTGCGTACCAGCAGAATGCCCCCGTCGGTCCGAAGGCTTCGAGGAGCGAGGGCCAGGTGATGGAGAGGACGAAGTTGAAGAACCAGGTTGTAGCTGTGGCAAGGGACATGCCCTGCGAGCGGATGTACAGAGGGTACGCCTCAGCGGAGTAGGTGAAGGGCACCGGGCCCTCGCCAGGGGAGTAGACCATTCCGAAGAGGTAAATCCCGAGGGCGATACACGCGATTCTCGCCACCGACGTCTCAGGGATGAGGAACGAGAAACCCGTGAAGAACAGCGCCAGCGCCATTAATGGGAAAGTAGTGAGAAGCAGATTGCGGCGACCAAAGGTATCGATGGTGTAGAAAGCGGGGAGAGCGAATAAGAAATTTATAGCGCCGAAACCCATTGAGGCGCCCAGGGCAGAGAGTTCAGAGAGGTTGGCCTCTAGGAAGATCTCCGAAGAGTAGTAGGCTATAATATTGACACCGCAGAATTGCTGCATGAACATGACCAACTCAGACGCCTGGAGGGCGCGGCGGTTTCGCGGGACGCCGATGAGTTCCTTGGCTTTGTTGCCCATGTTGATGGTCTCGAGCTCGGCGCTGACGAGGTATTGAATGTAGAACAGGTCGCGCGCAGCTTGTACTTTGTTGAAGCGGAGTTGCTGGATTGCTGTCCAGGCTTGGTGGTGCCGGCCCTGGCTGATGTACCAGCGCGGGGACTCAGGACACATGAAGACGAAGCAGCATACTACGACGGCAGGGATCATAGCGGAGGCCATCATGAGACGCCAGTTCATCCCCGAGACGCCGGACGGGTCTTTGACTTCGTAGAACATCAGATCAGCCGCGTACCCGACGAAGATACCAAACGCCGTGAACATCTGCCAGCACATGATGAGCGCGCCACGAATGGGTGGCGGCGCCGTCTCAGCAGCGTAGATGGGCACGGTGGCCGATTTGGGACCGATGCCGAAGCCGAGGAAGAAGCGTGCGATGAACATGTGCCACCAGGTGTTGGCAAAGGCTTGCCAGAAGCAGGCGGTGGCGGAGAAGAAGCAGGTTAGGAAGATGGTGCCGCGGCGGCCGAACCAGTTGTTGAAGGGGATGGTGAGCCAGCAGCCGATGAAGGCGCAGCAGAGATAGGGGCCGGAGTTGAGGAGGCCGACAAGCCAGGTGGAGCGGGGGTCCTTCTCGCCGATGCCGAAGTGCTGTTTGTAGAAGATTTGGGCGCCGTTGACAACGGTTTCGTCTGGGGGGAGTTAGTCGCGTGATCTCTTAAAAAGTATCATAATTAAAAATGAAAAAAACTTACCCATTCCCTGTACAGCTGCACACAGCGAACAAGGCAGAATCACGAGATACAGCTTCTTAGGCTGCCTCCACTTGTGCTCCAGCTCATCGGAAAACACCTTGCGCTCGTCCTCAGTTAGTCCCTCGACTTCGCGGAACATATTCGGGTCCTTAGCGACCATAGCCCCGAGTCTGAAGGCGCGAATATCCTCCGCCTCGCCCAGCGCAAACTCGCGACAGTACTGCTCGCCCATGTCGCCGACCTTCTCGACAGGGAAATTGCCGAGCGGATTCGCAAGTTTGAGATTTAGCCTGCGGCGCGTGCGCTCCCTCTCGTCGGTGATGCCGGCTAGTCTCTCATCTTCATCCTCTTCTTGATCGGGCTTGCTAACTACGGAGTCGCGGCGAGGGCTGGACGGGTCGGCGGGGGAGGAGCTGGAGGAGGGCTCGCCGGTGTTGATGCGTGTGGGGACGGCGACCTCATTGCTGCCGATTGGTATGGTGGTGAGTTTGTTGTTGGGGTCGTCCATGTTGAGGTCCGCCATGGTTGGCATGCGGATTGGGGATTTGTTTGTTGAAAGATGGAATTGATAGGAATGAGGGGAACCACAGTATATATTTATGTATATGTGTTTAAGTAGATTTATCAAAGGAAGGAAATATATGATTAGAGAAAGAAAGAGGTAAAACTGCTTAGCGGTGTGGGGTTCCCACTAAGTTATATGTTGACAATCCGATCTCCAGTTTTTCTATGGATAGTCGAGGGGGAGTCTCTTACGCCTTCTGGTACCTTTGACATCATCACGAGGGAATCCTTGATGGGGCGAGATGGAGGTGGTGATGTGGGGAAGTAGTAGAGTGAGTATTGGTAGTCATTGGTAGTGACTTTATGACTTCTGTAGATGGTAGCACTACTATAGTACTATAGTAGTGATTGCCTTGTAGTCATCTAGGAACGTGATTGGAAGTGCGGGAGGGTATGGGAGGGAAAGGGAGGGAGGGAGGGATGTGGGGGGAGATAAAGGCGGGAGGGGATGATAGGAATAGCCTGTAACAAGGCATCCCGAGGAGCAATTGGGGAAATAATTGGAGGCAGAGAAGGAAGGGGAAAAGAGTGGGCATCACACTCTTTTCTCTCTGCGGACTCTAGAATCCCTAGGCGGAGGTGGGTAGGTACATAACATAAAGTGAGAGAATAGCAGCAAATCGATGTACTACCACAGTTATATTCAGGTCGTATACTTGTATACTGCTCATGACCCGCACGCTTTCCCTTGCTCGTGCAATCGAATGACATTCGGCAGCGCCAAGAAGCGCGCGTGAAAGTTGAGCAACAAGAAATTAGGAAGATAAACGCACCAAAGCAGGACTTTGCCATGCGAGGAAGACTAAGCGATCCCAGCGATCCAGCTCACCAAGTGGAGACCCCGCATCCCGACCGGTACTCACCCCGGCTATCCACGGTGGCGTCCAGACGGGGTTTAGCGTACCGTCATGAATGAACGAGAGTGGTCCGTTTTGGGGATTGTGGGGGAGTTGTGAGGCGTGTATTGATCAATTGGGATTAGTGGGAACAAAGCGGCGGGATTATGGGAAACAAGACGCGAGAGTGGATGCTTCATTTGGAAATGGAGGGAGAGAAGAGGATGTAAGGTGTGGTGTGTGGCTTGTTGGTGGTGACGTCATTATATTTGATTTTAGTGGTTGCGAGGGTGAGGATGAGAGATGGGGGAGCGATGGGGGAGGGATGAGGGAGGGGTGGGAGGAGGTCGGGGGTAAGAAATAGAGCTGATTGAGGCAAATCGGTGTGGCTTAACGGAGGGGTGATGTCATGGGAATGGGTATAAAATTGTAAAAAGTGAGGATTGGGCCTTGACTTGACTGGCTTGGCGATGCAGGATACAAGACTCGACTACTATAACACGGGTCGGTAGTGAGGCCGAGTGACCACGTAGTAGTGTGTAAGAGACGACAGTGTACAAATGAAGTGTTATGTGAGAGACGAGGAGTGTACAATGGGATGCACTATATGTACGAGAAAGTGTACAGGAAAGAGTATAAATTAAAGATTGTGAGAGTCGAGTCTAGCATAGACTGCATTGATAGTCGAGATAGTCGAGATACTATATTGCAGGTTATAGTGTGATTATTGGCTCCTCTACTCACAAACACCAACAGTCAAGTCTAGCCGTACAAGCGTCGTTAGTCGAGTCGAGTCCAACTGCCGGAGACACTAGGGCAAAACACTATAACGACTACACTCGACAACACTCTATAAAGACTCCATTCCACTCTCATCACCAACAGCCTCATGAATACTCCATCCATCTCTTCAAAAACCTCAACCAATCGCCACCCCTACCCCTTCTCATCGCTCAATCCATCCCCCTTTCCCCTCTCACTTCTTCTCTCTCCCCCAATCTTCCAACCCCCCCACTACCCCCACCATCTCCAACAAACAGCGGATCTTTTCCTTTGGTGGGGTTGTGGGGTAGATGTGGTGATCGATCTCCCCACTTTCAGTATTTCGACGTCGCAAGTAGAGAATGAGTAAATGAGCAAACAGGTGCTTTAGAGACTTTTTATTTCGTATATGGATCACTTCGGTGCGCGAATTGTTGTGAATATTAGTAAAAATGGGGGTGACAATTATAATACTTGTTGCGATAAAATGGAGAATAAATGTCGTATCACCACCACCTAAAATCAGTGTGCGGCGAATCACCCCCCGAATACTATTCGGCGATCCGCCGAATCATTCATATTTTTGAGGTATTCGCCGAATCATGACTCGAATCTGATTCGAGTCATGATTCGAATCTTTGAGGCTGAAATAGAGTGTATGGAATATTGAAAACTACGAAAAATATTTGACTATGCCTAACCTTTGTCTTGACTTATATCTTCGACATCCTCATCGTTAACAATACACTCGCATTACTGTTATCTTCATCGGCAACATAATCATCAAGATCCTTAGGAACATCATATAGCTCGGAATCACTCATAATAACAATGATTGTACTAATTGTATTAAATGTTAATCTAAAAAGCTATATATTAAGGACGGCGACAAGCCTTCACAGCTAGACGCTTGGACATATTATATGTCTTGGCAAGTATTCGAATCATTCAAATACTGGCCGAATCATGATTCGAATCATTAAGAAATAGCCCGAACCAGATCATGATTCGAGTCTGATTCGGGGCGAATCATGCCGAGTCACGATTCGCTGCACACTGCCTAAAATAGAAAAAGGCTTGAGCATCTAAACAAAACAAAATAAAAACAAAACGCAAACCATAACTCAACAACACATTCTACTACAGCTTAAGGGAAGAAAAAACCATTAATAAAACATCAGCGCTAATTGATCATCTAAAAATAGATCTCATCTAGGGCTACGAGTTCTCGCAGCTGCCTCAACCTAACCCCAAAATTGGCCTTCGAGGGTAATATATTAAGGGTTCCGGAGATGAAGTTAATCTACTATAAAGTATATATAATATCCTTCATCTTATTAAATTTCGTTTGTTGATAGATAAGTAACTAAGCATATTTTGGCTTGTGGTATAAGGCACAGTTCCTCGGGCATACCGAGGATTAGGCAACCATGCTTAAAAAGGCGCACATTTTACATCTAGATAAAGGAGACTACAGCCGCCAATTCAACTTTCTCGAAGATTCTCCACTAGCGTGGATACATTAACCTCGTTCGTAGCTCACTATGGAAGACGCAGTACGATATCAATACCTACCCCTCGCCAAAGACAATAATGACGGTTCGACGCGCTTACTTCAGCTCTTACCCGGCGCAACTGGCGAACCGATCAAGGGCAGCATTGTGAACGTGAACCTCTGCGACAACCCAGGCTACGAAGCTCTGAGCTATTGCTGGGGCGATACTGCCAATACCATTCGTATTTATATTGGGAAAGAATATATCGACGTAACACGAAATCTTCACGACGCTTTAGTCAAGCTGCGCGACAAGGAAGACCCTAGAACTCTTTGGATTGATGCCATCTGTATTAATCAATATAATGTTTTAGAACGATCGCAGCAAGTCGGAATCATGGGGCAGATCTACAAGCAGGCCAAGAAGACCTTGGTTTGGCTTGGTCTAGAAACCGCGAATACTGCTAGAGCTTTCGAACTTATCCCATACCTCCTAGCGATATTTGAGGAAGCGTTTCAAGGGAAACCACGTCCAGTTCGTCTTGATCTCCGTATTTTAAGGCATCCTAGTATATTGCGAGTTTATGAGCAAGTACGCTTGTTTGAACCTTTTATTCAATTGGAACAGCGCCCATACTTCTCAAGAATCTGGATAATTCAAGAAATTGCTCTCTCGTCTAATAGCGTTTCATTATTTTGGGGGCAATACTGCCTATCCTGGGAAGAGTATTTCGCAGCAGCGTATACATTCGCTTGTCTCGAAGTTCGGAAAGCGAACCTTCACCAACCTCTTGGCGCATTCCCTGCGTTGGTCATGGCCGTTCTACAACTAAGAGCGTCGAAGAGCACATCGCTGATAAGCCTCCTGGACCAATATCGACGAAAAGACTCTACTGATCCACGGGATAAAGTGTTTGCGCTGTTAGGAATTGCTGGATCGAAAGACATCTTATCTCTGAGCTGCAAAGTTGACTATAATATGACTGTCGTCGAGGTCTATACAAATCTCGCTAGCTCGTACATACAGAGAGACGATAACCTTGATATACTCAGTTACACTCAATGTGGCCCTAGTATACCCTGCCTGCCTTCATGGGTGCCCGATTGGACAAGCCGGGAAGATATGCCAATTAATTTTAGGGTACCAAACTGTTCAGGCATTCGTTTCGATCACCACGCTGGAAGCGACAGTGGCTGCGGTACAAGCATATATGTGAACGGAAAAACTTTAACTAGCCAGGGCGTTCTTCTTGACCAGATTACGAGAACCTCGGGTTTGATCGACAAAGCGTGGGGTATAGGCTGCTGCAATGCTCATGCTTGGGAAACAATTGCAGAATTGAAGGAGAGGGGTAGTTACGTCGCTGGAGGCACAGCCATGGATGCCTTCTTTATGACTCAACTTGCTGGCTGTCCGAAACTTCAATATGATATCATGAAAGGAAGGTTTCAGGAGCTATGGGAGGAAGCAAAAAAGCATACTCCAAAGAAAACGATTCAAGGTTCCCTTACTGTGTCAACTGCAGAAGGTTCACAGCTACAGAGGGTTAATCTGATACCAATAGATGACCGGGAAACAGGAGAGATTGAAGCTCTTCTATCGTCAAGCCTTCAATACACCAAGAGGAGGCGGTTTGCGATGACTTCTAGGGGATACTATGGGTTAGTGCCAGCCAAAGCTACTCCTGGCGACCAGATTGCCATTTTGAAAGGGGCAAATTACCCTTTTGTCTTGCGTGCGCAAGGGCAAAGCTGGAAACTTGTGGGCGAATGCTATGTACATGGAGTCATGAATGGAGAGGCATTTGATGCAACCGCCTGCGAGGAAGTGTTAATAGATTAATTCATGTTTGTAAAGGAAAGAACCGTAAAGGAATATCTCACTTTTTTCATCTTATCCAAGAAAGTCACAACTGAGTTTAAAGGCATGTAAGCGTCTCCTGTGGGTTGACTCCCTTTGTATAACCTGTTGGATATTGGTGACTTCCCTCTATGCGGTCGTCCCGCCAGCGGCTATCTCTGTCATCCAACTGGATTGGCAGCCCATTGGATCCCTCTGGATGGCCGCCTCCGCAGCAAACGGCGTTGGCGGCAACGCTCTGGGTCTCGATCCCAAGAAGGGCGTATACCTCGCGTACGCGGAGGTCGTCGAATGGTTCGGCTCGGAGCACGATGAAGCGGTTGAGGCGCGGGTGATAAGCACAACCTATGCGATCAACAATGCGACGTAGGCCGCGGGCTTGTACGATCATTTCAACTACATGGGCGATGCCGCCGGCTTCCAGGCCGTTTATCCCGGGTACGGTGCGGCGAACGAGGCGAAGTTGTTGTCGATTTCGAGGAAGTACGATCCAACTAGGACATTCCAGACTCTCTTGCCTAGGGGTTTTAAGATTGGAGCGTAAACAAGACGGCTCTGCTTAAATTTTGGGACTTGCCCCATTTGTGTAAATCACGTCAAAAGTGCTTGCATATATTATGAGGCTCGCGTTCTAGATGTAGATACCTTACAGATGATGATTGTCTATACACTAAAGCGATCAGCACAACCGCTGCATATAGTTATATTGTGGATATAGGCCGATTGCACGAAAGTTGATATCAATCGATGCCAATATCTGAAGGAGGCTCATTGCGTCTAACATGATGCATGAAGAACAAAATGCCGTATTTTGACAGCCTTGATGATTTGAAGCCTTGTGAGAGTGATTATATCACGTCAAATGGGATTATATTAGTAGTTGGGTGGGTGATCACCACCGAATACCCACTGTTGTATTTTTTTTATTTTACCAAAGCAATTTAGAGAAAAGACAATATACCGAGATGCTTCATTAATATCCTAAAATACCTATTCATTCAAAGACGTGACACAAGAGACGATGATTTAAGTGCAAGAATATTAGTAGGAATCGCAGTGAATAACACAAACGAACAAACACTAATTTAGCAAATAGAGTACGATTAGGGATTTAAATATATTTAAGACGGGTTGAGCTGCAACTTCTCAGCCAGTGAATACATCCTCCCCCTCTGCCGTCATAACCTCGAACATGCTTTCGACCTCTTCACCTGCAAAAACCTCAAACCAGAGAAAATATAGAGCGTCTAATCCGACTTTCAACCAGCCTTGCCACTCTTGTTCCCCTGGTGCTAAGTACTCGACTACCCTGACCCACACAGATTCAAGTCCATAGCTTTGATTTGGATCTTCTGGTCCCGCTGCTACAGAATTCAGAACAGCCTCATCGACCATGATACACACTCGATGTCGAGCATAGAGTTGGTGAAATTCGAGATCGACCCCATTATCTTTTAACCATTTTGTGAATGCAGCTCTAACGTCATCTATACTTGCACCGTCTAAGCCAGGGCTCTCTATAACATCGTTTGCGTATCGTCTCTTCATCTCTTCATTCGGACCCGAGTCAAAGGGTGGTTCAGGACTAGGGACCCCAAAATTCCTTGGACTGAGCTCATAATCAATAGAAGATTCGACATAAGCATCAACTTTCGCTAGAAACAAAGGAAACTGGGCATCTGATTGTGGTGTATAAACGGTGCGGAAGATGGTGAAGCCCCAGGTTGGTTGGTGTAAACTGCGAAGGTATCGGCAGATTGGGCGCTGCCATTCCCGTTTGAAGCGTGGTGAACCTGGTATCACCAGGAGCGGAGACATGATGGGCCTAAGAGAAGAGGGGAGTAGGAATGCGATGTTGGTTTGAATATAACCTCCACCACCCTGGAATCATGATGAGGGATTTTTTCGCTGCCTCAGGCGGCCACAACCCTTCTAAATTAGGCCACAGGCTCACGGTTGTAACATTAGTGCTACCTTAACTGTGGCTTTAGCAATTCTGCTTAGTAGTAGTAACCATAGATAGCTTAACCTTTGCAAAATGCTCCATATGAATAGTCTCTGTCTTTCTACTTGTCCCTCTTTCCCAATCTTGATCGGCACACTAAATTAGATCTGTGAGGACCGATTCACAAACTATGAAGCTCTCAATTGGACATAAGCACAGCTTCGCATTGGAATCTGATCTTTATATAGTTTCTCAGTTCAAAGCGGGCGCGTTCCTTTTATACCATTTTCAAGCTCATCCTCACACGCCTTCGCTCGCAAACTCGCAAGCCGCAAAAGAGGAAAGTCGAAGATCACAGACGAAACTAGGAACTGTAAACCCCATCTCACCAGCAACCATCTCGCTCCTCCCATAGAATCAACAAAAGAAGAAGGAGTACTTTCCGCCGCAGCACCGTAACAGAGCAACAGTAGACGGGATGGCTGATTTCACGACCGAGAGCTATAAGCTCGGCCATATGTTAGTGAAAGGACGTACCTAGTCCGAGAATTAATTGTTCGGAAGGGGTAGCTTGGCGGGGTAGTGGGGGTAGATCAATGATCAGATCTCCCCCCTTTGATATTTCAATATTCCGACATCACAAGAAGCGAAGACGCAAATGAGTGACCACAAACTTCATTATTTCGTGTGTTGCCTTCGTATGTAAGTAAGTAAGTAAGCCAAGCTAGGCAATGCAAAGCAACATTTTCGTATCAGCGCCAGAGTTTGGCCGTACCACGTAGCGCAAGCAAGCAACAGATGTATACAAAAAAAAACATATACATATTATTTGCGCCTCTAGACTCTTAGGAGATAGTAAAATGTTTCTGCTCTGCGCCCAACGATCTTTACTATCATCACCATTCCCCGCCGATGGAGTAGCGAAACACCCTCGTGAAAACTTTCCCTCCTGTTTGTCCCCATAATTTTGCAATACCCTAAAATCGTCAGCAGATTCAATTCAAACACAGAGAATTGATTCTTACTGCGTTAGTGGCAACTCCTGTAAACATAACATTCAAAAATAGGAACTCAAAAGTATTGTTTCCTAACGGCCTCTCGCTGTAATCCAACTCTCGATTTACAGGCCGATAATCAGGCACCCTCCGATAATTGCTAGGCCAATTGTGAGGACTTTCGGCTGCCGAATGCTGATTTTGACGCGGGATCGGTGGTTGAGTTGTTGTTGTGCCATTCTCGGATCCCGTGAGATGGATCTCGTAGTCAGTTAGAATATGTTGTATTTCAGCGGTCGTCGCTCTCGCTATCGTAGTTGTATTCGACATATTAGAGATTTTAATACCGAGATAACCATAAGAAAAGAAAGAGGGCTGCGTTAATGTATTGAATAATATTGGAAGCTGGAGGTTCTGTCGTTCTTTGTGTCATGTGTTTGAAATTAGGCTCGGCCCATCCCCCACATTCCGATGCGTCCTCCCGACAGCAGGTTGGCCACCCCGATCGTAATTTTCTGATATAATGTCTAAATACACAAGCAAGCAGTATTGTTTATCCGGAAAGACCTACCGAAACACTTTCTAGAAATCACGAGAATGGACCCCATCCAGCGCCTTCAGGAGTCTCTTATTGACCGCCGTACTGAGAACGTTCGCTACCGTCAAAACCAACTACAAAGCTTGCATGCTACTCTTTGCAATAGCGCAAATTTAATATGCAATTCGATTGCAGAAGATGCACAAGTTGAAAGCTCAAATGCCGAGGCTGAGACAGAGTATTATCTTTCCATGAATGCCGTGAAGCATTTCTACGAGGGCCTGGGCTTCGAAAAATCAATTAATGACGAGTACTTGATTGCAACAGGGATTGATAACCCTCAGAGACAGGTAGGATATGGTCTAGTAATTATTCGCCCTACTACGCATACAAGGTTATATTCGATTGTATGCCCATTGGCGGCGGCTTTAGCGGCGGGGAATGTTGTCGTCATAGAGGTTCGTTAGTCCTGATGCTTGAAGACGTGTGCCTAATTTATGTAGCTTCCTGATACCCTTCTCAAAGTTGATGCTATCCTGAAGGAGGTCTTACCAGAAGCGTTAGATCCCGACACCTTCGTTATTTCCGCAAAATTGATTGAGGACCCGTCAATTCTTTTATCAAGTCTACTCGTCGACCAAACGTCTGCAACAACAACAACAACCATCGCTAACTCGCTTTCCTCTCAAAACAAGCACCGAACAATTGCTATTGTAGACCGTACAGCAGATATTGAAGCTGCAGCAAAGGCAATTGTAACAGCACGCTTCAAATTTCAAGGCGCTTCTCCGTACAGCCCAGACCTGGTCATTGTTAATGAGTATGTCAAGGATGAGTTCTTTGCAACATGTTCAAAATATGCGAGCCAAATGTTTGTTTCTGGCGTGAAAGCCAAGAGGTCGAGAAGCAATGCTGAAGCCGAGACAAAAAAGTTCTTTGAAGACGCTATTGCCAAAGAGCAATTGTCAACATTTCGTTTTGCGGATTGTATCCTAGCGCATGTCACGGATAGGTTGGTTTTCTCGTCGAGATTTTTGGAATTTGAAGATTAACATGACTCAAGCACCTGCCTAGTGACCGAAATAAAAATCCACGGCTGCTACCTGCCCATAGTTACAAGCACCAGCATGGTTGATGCCATTATCAAAGAGATGAGGTATATCTACACCACTATTAACTCCAACTTTAAAGCTCTCAACTTACTGGTAATTAGGTCAAATCTACTCGCAGCTTATATCTTTGCACAACCTCCGGAAGCTAAATTTCTTGCCCAACACCTCAAGGCACATCTCACTGTCATCAATCAAATACCCGTGAATCTCCTGGTTGGGCCAGCTGCGCCATGTGGGATCGCTATGGAGTACAAGTACCGATATAGCCCCGAAATGTTTTCAATCCAGCGTCCACAATACATTCATGCTCTACCCACCGAGCTGTCGGTAGTTGATGAACATCTTGTTCCTGGCCGGAACCCAAATGGAACCACGAAAGTGAAGCAGTTACGATCATTAGCGACGCGGAAACTGCCTGGGACGGGACAATCGCAGGGGCATGATATTGGATTCTTTGAACAGGGAATATTGTTAGGGTTGGGTGTTGTCTTGAGCATTGTGGTGCCGGCGGCAGGGTGGGGGCTATGGGCAGTGGGGAAGAAAGTTAGGAGTTCGATGTGATTATGTAGGAGTACTGTTTTAATAATAAAATCATCTACAACATATGTGCAGTTGCATACGGATGTGTTATCTGAGGGCGCGCAACCAATCTATCTTATTCTATAAAGACTTCGGGTTTTATTTATTTTATAATATCGTACGAAACAGCGGGATTCAAACCATGTCACTATGTATGATGTCCGACTCCTATGTTCCAGCTTCATGATTTGCATTAAAACGATGATGAATATGATAGCTTAAACTTAGAAATGCCCCTAAAACCTGTACATATCAACTCGAATTAACCCAATGGATCCTTCATCAAACAGCAGCTACCACCCTACCAGTTGAGGGCCACTTCCCAAGCGTATATTGGCTGTTGCACATATTTTGTAGTTCCCAGTCCTCGGCTCCCAACTCAGCTACTGTTCCTCTATCCTCAACTGAGCCACATAACCCAGCAACAAACATGGCTGACATAAAGTGATCATCAGTGGCGTGAGCATCCCTATATTTGGGAACTTTCATCAACATCGTCATAGCCCGCCGGAGTTCAGGACCTGATGTCTTTGTAATAGCGTCTTCAAACTCTTGTCTAAAATCAAGTAATAGACTACTGGGTGGAGAAGGCATGGCGAAGTTATCTGTGCGGTTTCTTATAAGTAAAATATAGCTCCCCGCCCGGATAAACTAATAACGTACCACGGAAGCGCAACATCTGGAACCATGAATTGCGATATAGATTGTGCACAGCACCACCAGAGCCAACAAACAGAACTTTCTCCTTGCGCATGGGGCGCAAAGCGGAGCCGACCTTCACATGAAAGTGTGGATCATAACGAGCGTTCATGGATATAATAGTTGTTGGCGGACAGCCCCCTGGAAACATCCGGATGAGAACCAAATATGTATCGTGTATCCAGTCGAATTTCTCGTTCAGCTTTGCTTTGAAGCCCGACTGTTTAAGCAGATCTAGACATCTGTGCGACATCGGGATATCGGGGTTGAGGGCGTAAGGGACATATTTATCGTGATGGACGTAAGCGACTGGTGATTTCTCCGGCTTGGGATTCGCCGCAATCTCAATTTCATCGCCAATTGTTGCCCAGTGAGCACCCATAATGACGACGTGCTCAATGCCATTTGCGAGTGCTTCATCTCCGCATTTCTTCCAGTAGTCAGCAGAGGCAGACTCCTCGCCAAGCATCATGGTTGAACCATGGGAGAAGAAATGGACAGGTGTCAATTTGTTTGTAGATGCCATATTTTAAAACTGAAAGACCGATAACGCATACGAAGACGCAACATAATCAAAGAAGAGGTTGAAAGTGACAGCTTGTAAGCTGAAGTCATAGACAATGGGCAGATCAATAGAACGGCTTCCCAACATTCTTGCAGCCCACATTCCGAGACTCGTTTTATTGAGTGAAATATAATGTGGCGAGACATTTATGTGGGGCCGACCATCCGTTTAGCCACATTCCCCCACATTCCGTACTTACCCCCAAAGTATGGGGGTCTATTGTCGGAATTCTTGTGGCTGCTCATCTCTCCTACATCGTTTTATGGGGTAGTATCACTGAGCATACTTCTATAATTAGTACATGGTATCGGATAGAGAGCTAAATGCCGTAAAATCAAGTTTTCGTGCTTGTAAAAGCCGCCAATTTTATGCTGCTGAAAGTGACAGGATTTGTACGA
This sequence comes from Pseudogymnoascus verrucosus, assembly GCF_001662655.1. Classification (NCBI taxonomy): domain Eukaryota; kingdom Fungi; phylum Ascomycota; class Leotiomycetes; order Thelebolales; family Thelebolaceae; genus Pseudogymnoascus; species Pseudogymnoascus verrucosus. Next base: position 367,773 of record NW_017263672.1, read on the forward strand.
GCGCTGTCGAAACATACTTCGTGTCTCGTTTCTAGTTGTGGAATGAGAAGTGGCATATTATTTATTACCATATCTATATCACTTAACTATTACACCTCTCGCCGCAGCCCCCAGCTCCCTTATTAACTGGCTTAAATTCTCCACTAGTGGTGGAGGCGGCGCTTCGTCTCCACCAACCACGCCCCTCAAGATCTTAACAATGGCGTTCATGACACTCCCCGGCTCACGCAACATGGCGATTTCCTCTGACGTACACCCATCAGCCTCAGAGACCAAAAAACACGGTATCCCACGTTGTAGCGCAATGAATGATTTCGTAAATGAACTCTCTTCCACATCTAACCGGACAAGCTCTTCCCCAGAATTATCACCAGCCTCGTCTACGCTATTTACACCTCCAACGAGTGGTAGCTCAGACTCATTTTGGTCATGCTGGGCGTTCGGCCTTAGACTCAAGACGCCAAACGCCCAGAATGTGAGCGCAGAGTGGTATACCGCGACGGCGAAGAAATCTCGCAATCCTCCTTGCAAACCCCTTCTATTATTCAGTAACTTCGCATAGCGGACGATCTGCCCGGCGTGAAACACAGCGGTTCGGGCTTCACGGCTTGCAGCCCATTGTTGGAGAGAGGGATAGACGCGTCGGGCTTCCTCTTCGCCTTCCCTGCCAGCGAAAACTTGTAGGCTATCGAAGGATACGTATAGATTGGTGATGAGGAGCTCCGTTAACAGTTTGGATTGGAGTGCTATGCTTGATTGATTTTTTCGCCCTGGCCCCGGCTCGGGCAATGAGGCGGAGAAAGGCTCTAATAGCTCGCGTAGTTCTTGGTGGCGGTGTCCAAGCACTAAAAAGCTCGAGGAGAGGCGTATTGATGGATATGCCTTTGCAACCGAGTTTAGTTGGCGGTATTCTAGGATTAGGCCCCAGATTCCGTAAGCGATGATAGAATGAGATAGGGCAGAGTCGATGGCTGCCTTGACAGAGGGGCTGTTTAAAGGAGATATGTCATGGAGGCATTGTTGTAAGGATGGGATGCGCTCGTTGGAGTTGATGGAAGAAGTTTGAGTGAGGTAGGTTGATTTCCACTCGGCAGCTGTGCGGGCGAGGAAGAGGTTGCGGGATTCCGGTAAGGGGAGCGAGAGCTCGGCGTAAGAGATTATGGTGGGATTCATGAGCGAGATTGAGGTTTGGGCATCACGGATAAAGAGGTGAAAGACGAGTCTGTCAGATATTAGCAAATTTAGTTTGGAGCGTAATGTAGGCTGGGATAGCTACCGCTTAAAGGATTCCTGCTGCGCCCAACTCCTCCACTTATTCTCTAAAGCCTCACCCTCATCACCCTCCAAGGGAATAATAGCCACGTAGTTCGATCTCAAAAATCGACCTGCTCGTCGACACATCGTTATGACCGTCAGTGCATGACTTTCTGCCAATTCCATCTTTCGTTTATTACCGCTCCAAAGCCCAACATCTAGATTCAGGGCCAGGGCTTGCAACAGGCCAAGGTCACGCGTCATGGAGTTATTCTCCTCGCAAACTACCGGAAGTGATCTCCTCACAGCTTCATGGATTGCAAATCCTAGCTTGCGAATAGTGAAAGATGTAGAAAGAGCGGCACCCGCTGAAACAATGCTACCTAATAGCTCTGCATTCTGTCCCCCAATCTTTAACGTCGGTGAGTGGATCCAAGTATCTGACTGCATGATATGGTATGCGAGGAAGCAATGCAGAAGGTTATCCAGTAACTCTACAGACGGGAAGCTAGACATGACTTTTGTGAATGATGACCTCAAACATGTACTTAGCACCATAGATATGATCTTGTCGCGACCCGCGGCATTGAGACTCTCAGTATTGACGTGCATAGATTCCGCGAAATGTGCTGCAGGACTGCTCATCTCGGAAGGATGTAGAGTAAAATTTTCTTGCTCAACTAATCCTGTGTCTGCGCGAACGGGCGTCCAGCACCAGAGTGATTTGCGAAAAGCCTCAATGCCTAGCGCAAGACGCTCTGCGACCTTTTCTGTAGGTGCGTTTGATTGTGGTGTGGGCATTTCATATTGCAAGGATGATATGTCGATGACCTCTTTGACATAGGCTGTATCGTAGACGGCCTTTCCTTGGTAAAAGTCCATGAGGGTGTAATCTTGATCGTTGAGTTCGAGATTAGATTCCAAGCCGAAAGATAAGACATCTCTGAGGGCCATTGACTGGGCGTCGGTTCCCTGAGAGACGGGTTGTTGGCCATTGAATGGCTCTAACGTGGTCGGCATCATGACCTCTCGTAAGAAATCGGCGAATTCGCTCTCGTCACAGTCTATCAATGCGTTTGATGATAGGGAGGTTTCCATTGGCAATGACATAGACATGTCTAGGAAATATATCAGAAAGGTAACACTTTATCTTCAGACGAGGAAGCTTACCATCTCTATTGTGGCTCTGGGCTGGATCTATAACATGTTCACCTCCCCTCGAAGCCAATTCACCAAGAACTAGATTGCTGCCCGAAGTATAATCCATGATATCATGCTCCTGAGGCTGTCTTGGTTCATTCGCAGACTGAGTAGCAAATGTATCCTCAGACGAAGGATTACCAATATTTTGCTGTATGGTATCGTGAGAGCTGCTAGATAGTTGCCACGATCCATTAACTGTCGCGTCTGTCTCGTTATACTCACAAGTGACACCCTTAGCTTCACATCTTTGGCAAGGTTTCTCTTCTTTACATTTCAGCTTTGCAGCTGCGCAAGCCTTGCATGCATGCGACACACGTCCTGGGCGAGACGGGCATGTTTTGCGGTGCTGGCGGTTGTCGGTGTGAGCTTGTGCATGTCTCTTTAATAAATCACTACGAGAAGATTAGATACGTGCACTGATTAGAGAAGAATGACATATTTATATTTAATACATACGGCCTGTTGAAAGTTTTGAAACAAGCCTCACATCGATATGGTTTCTCGGAGGTATCTAAACGTTGTTGTGGTTAGCACCAAATCTTTTCTGGAGCGGAGGCTCTCGAGAGTCACATTACGGGAACGGAAGTGGCGTGCAAGATGATCTATCCTGGCATATGTCCGTTGGCAGACATTGCACTTAAACGGACCGGGCTGGACTTGATTCTGGCCTCGCTGATTACTGTCGGGATCGGGATCCGGATCTGTTACGTCGGTCGAGTTCATGGCTGCGAAGGGATTTTGATGTGAGGACCGGGAAGTTGTGGAGGAGATGCGGAATATAAGGGAATTTAGAGGGTACTTGTCGGAATGTGGGGGGTGCGGGGTTGGGGGCAACTAAGCCATATATAGTAAACTTGCCAAGTCTGGGGAAATGTGCTCTTCAGCCAATGACGCATCAATTGGTCACGACCTTCCCAGGTCGCCAAGCCCCTTTTGAGAGACTTGATACATTATCGTTAAATAACACTGAAAGTGATAACGACACAATTGAGCGAATGCAGCACATAAATAGTGTAACTACGGTGTATGTATAAACACGTACACTATCCTTCGGTGTGGTCCACTAACCCGAGGGCAGTGAAACGGAGACCAGTAAGCCTCATGGCTGTCCCCGGGGGTTAAGACCATAAACCTATTGTTGTGAGTAAGTGACACTTGTGGAGCTTATCACCTGCGAACCTATACAATCGTAGAGCCCCGTGAAAAGAGTAAAGGTGCAGTTCGAATCCTTCCTATCCCCCTATCCTCTTTTAATTTCCTCTTTCTGTCGAGGCCAAGACAACAACCGCCCTCTCACTCTGAATTTCCTCTCTAACTTTATCAGTTCTTCGTGCTATTTCTGTTTCATCTGCTGTGAATCAAATACTCATACGGTTCTGTCGCATCCTACAAAAGCAATGAATCTCTCCACTAGCCATCTCACCGGCCCTGTGAACGGCGAACTTGGGAAACTATACACCATCCCTGCTCAAATCAATGGCAAAGAAGTCATCCTATCCCCAGCCTTCGACGTCCACTCTCCCATTAACGGGTCTCTAATTCACCGTTGTTCCTCCGCCTCCGTCGCCGACGCCCTCTCCGCCGTCACCGCTGCCCAGGCAGCCTTTCCGGAATGGCGCGACCTCCCCCCAGCTGCAAAACGCGACATCTTTCTTAATACTGCTGAAATATTCAAGAGTAGAAACGAGGAATTGTTGAGATATATGATCGATGAAACTGGCGCAGGCGAGTTCTGGTCCGACTTTAACATCACACTTGCAGCGGATATCCTGAAAGATATCGCAGGCAGAATCTCAAGTCTGAAAGGCGATGCGCCGATAACAGGGAATCCGGGAACAAGCGCAATCGTGTATAAGGAGCCATACGGTGTCATTCTAGGCATCGCTCCATGGTACTCCTCTCTCCATCTCTTCCTCTTTCCTCTCCTCTCTGGACAAAATGCAGATATATACTTACCCACCTTTCCTCTCCCGAATATCCTCCACATCACGACTAACATATCCTAGGAACGCACCCTACATCCTTGGCGTCCGCTCTATTGCCTATGCCTTGGCCGCAGGTAACACTGCCATTCTCAAGGCCTCCGAGTTCTCCCCGCGCTGCGCGTGGGCCATTGCCGATTGCTTTCGTCTCGGCGGCCTCCCCGCCGGCGTTCTAAACACCATTGCGCACTTTACCTCCTCCGCAGCTGCCATCACAGAAGCCCTCATCGCCGATTCGCGTGTCCAGAAAATCAACTTCACGGGCTCTACGGTCGTCGGGCGCATCATCGCCGAGACCGCAGGTCGGCACCTAAAACCCGTCTTGCTGGAGCTGGGCGGCAAAGCGCCTGTGATTGTATGTGAGGATGCGGATCTGGAAGTTGCCGCGACAGAGTGTGCGAAGGGCGCATTTATGCATTGTGGACAGGTGTGCATGAGCACAGAAAAGATTTTGGTGCATAAAGATGTCGCGGCGGCGTTTGAGGAGAGATACAGAGAGAAGGTGGTCGATATGTTTACCAAGCAGGGAGTGTTGATAAATAGGGCGGCTGTGGACAGGAATATGCGACTCGTGAGGGATGCGGTCGGGAAGGGGGCAGAGGTGCTGACTGGGACCGTGGAACAAGATCATCAGCTACCGGGGACGCATATGTCACCAATAGTTGTGAAGGGAGTGACGGAGGCGATGGAATTGTATAATACAGAGTCGTTTGGCCCGACGGTGAGTATTATTGAGGTAGAAACCGAGGAGGAAGCGGTACGGATCGCGAATGATACCCCATATGGCCTCACATCAGCAGTGTTCACGGAGGACCTCAGGCGCGGACTGAGGCTTGCAAAGTGCATTGAGAGTGGTGCAGTGCATATCAATGGGATGACGCTGCATGATGAGACGATGTTGCCACATGGCGGGGTAAAATGCTCAGGTTATGGCAGGTTTGGGAGTGGAGGATTGGAGGAGTGGGTCAGGAGTAAGACGGTTACTTTTAAGAATTAGATAGGTGGGAAAGGCGAAAGCTTTCAGGAAGCTGCGACTGATGCAGCTTGATAATCATACCTTCCGTGTTTATAATTCGAAAATTCTGAGGAAGCTGCGACTGAGACTTATTTACTAATCAATCCTTCCATATCTATAACTCGAGAGCCTCGAGGAAGGTGCGACTGAGGCTTGCTTGATAATCATACCTTCCATATTTACAGCTGTAAAGCCTCGAGGAAGCTGCGACCGAGGCTGGCTTGGTAGTAGTTCCTTCCATATCCATAATTTGAAAGTCCCCAGAGCGAAAGTTAGAAGTTGTATATGTGAGGAGATTTATTTTGGGAATGAGGATGTTATGGCCTTTCCGATGAATAATTCGCAGTTGCAGATTGTATTGAATGAATATGAGAATGACGAATGCTAACAACGAACGTCAATAATGGCTGTGATGTAGTTTAAAGGAACAAGGTTATGTCTAACTATACGTAAGTTATGTATGCTGTACGATCCAATAGATATATTCCGCACTCCAGCACACTAACTATATACAACCCTCCACTCCCCTCCCTGTCTATCTCTACAACTTTTATAATCCTACAGACTCCGAAATTTTAGCTTCGACAGTTCTTTTGCAGCCCTTGTTTTCCAAGCACTGTACTGGGGGTTTATTTACCACGGTTAGTACCATTATGCTCGCCAACTGCTCATTTCTGATTCTTCCTTGAAAGCAGTGTGGAGCTTTGTCAGCTTTGAATGGAATTTGACGTTGGTTATGCTGCCCACATCACCATAATGGCGGAGCGGCTCAATAAAGATAGAGCACCACTTCAGGTCGAGAAACTAAACGAAACAGGCGTGGAAAATAGTTATTCAGATATCTATGGGTAGCTACAAACGATCTACAATACCCGCCTAAAGTTTTGTACCTGAGGCCGTTCTGGTCCCCGGATTTGCAATATCAATCCACTCGAATTGATCATTTAAGAAGCGATGGGCTCGTACATCGCCCGACCTAGCATGTCCCTCAAAGTTCTCCACTCTTGCAGCGCGTCCACATAATTGGCCTAACTCGCCGCTCGCCTTGGCTGATTTTACCTCTTGATAAGTGACAGTCTTAAGATATTTCCCAACCCACAGACCTCCCGTATATCGTGCAGCGCCTCTTGTTGGGAGTACATGGTTAGTCCCGATGACCTATTTCCCATTAGTTTTTGCTTTCTTCTTTGTTTCATATGGGGGTTCACCTTATCACCATAACTAACACAGGTCTTCTCTCCTAAGAACAGAGCTCCGTAATTCGTCATCTTCTCCAACGCTTCCCTCGGCTCCCTTGTCAAGATCTGTACATGCTCTGAAGCGTATGTATCTCCTAACTTGTACGCGTCATCAAGATTCCCTACTACAGCCACCTCTCCAAAATCTCTCCAACTCGTTCCGGCCAGCTCCCTGGTCGGCATATCTTTTAAAATCACGTCAATCAGCCTGATTACCTCCTTGCCTAGACTCTCACTAGTCGTAATTAAGACAGCAGGCGTATCAGGCCCATGTTCTGCCTGGCTCAACAAATCCGTCGCCACAGTAAATGCATCTGCGGACTCGTCTGCAATTATTAGGACTTCTGTTGGGCCTGCAAAAAGATCGATGCCTACCGCGCCAAAGAATTGGCGTTTAGCTTCGGCCACGAAGGCATTGCCGGGCCCAGCAATGAAGTCAACCTTTGGGATTGTGTCAGTACCGATTGCCATGCCACCAATGGCTTGCACGCCACCTAGAATGTATATTGCGTCCGCACCTGCCATGGCCATGGCTGCTACTGTAGCTGCGGGAATAGAGCCGTTGATCGGGGGCGTAAATCCCATTACGTGAGGGACGCCGGCGACTTTGGCGGTGAGGATAGTCATATGAGCAGAGGCTAAGAGTGGATAGCGACCGCCTGGAATATAGCTAGAAAGCTGTTAGTAATAATCTCTTAATTACCTCACAATAGTTGGGAGTAGGGCGCAAAGGAATTGCCATCTATGAACAACAAAGTGTATTAGAATGGGAAATAACTTACCATCCTACGGAATTAATTGGCACGTTTTTCTGTCCCAAGAAAACTCCTGGATGAATCTCAAGCTCAAACTCTTTTAAACTCTCCTTCTGTGCCTGAGCAAACGTCCTCACATTGTGTTGCACCTCCTTGATATCCTTGATTACCTGCTCTGGTAAACTTCTAATGATATCTTCGATATCTTCGGCAGAAAGTTTGAAGGAAGGAGGCGACCACCTGTCAAATTTTTCGGAATAGGAGCGGACGGCAGAGTCTCCATTTTTGCGAATATCCTCGATTACTGAGCTGACAACGGATGGCACATTGGTTGGTGCGCTGCTGCTTGATGGAGCCGTGCTTAGAGATCCTGTCTTTAAATAATGGGTCATCTTGAGTGCTTTGATGTATTGGGTGGGTGGATGTCTGAATAGAAACCGACGTGAGTTGAAGCGATGGGGATAATTTTAGGGGACTTTGAGCTATATATCGATCTGAAGCCAGGGTCAATAAAATATATTAATCATAGATCATGATCATTTTCATATCGGGATTATCGTGCACAAGTTATCCGGAAGGTTATGCGGGGGATGTGCGGGGGATTTATGCGGGGTTATGCGGGGTTCATGTTGAGTATATACCAATCGGAAATCACCATTCAATTCGGGTCTTGTTTTTGCCCATATTGCCGAATATCGGATAGATGTGGACACCAACCGAGACACCACTTGGTTGTCTCCCCGCTGATGATCCCCAGAATTGTTCAAAGCAAGGGCCTTATATTATCTAGCTCATACGGTCTCAGTCACATATTTCCACATCATTCCTCACCTGGCCTTTACAGTGCCGACCGCCAACAGACAATGACTTCAATAACTACATCACCCTTGGCTTCTACCACATCACCTCTACCACCCCAGACGCTTGCAGGCAAGACTGCTATTATTAGCGGTTCATGTTCCGGTATAGGAGCTGAGATTGCACGCGAACTTTCCTCACGCGGCTGCGACATAGTCATCAACTACCCTTTTCCAGCTTTGGAGACACAAGCACTCGAGTTGGCCAACAGTCTCACGTCTCGAGCAATCTCTGTGTGCGCGGATATCTCGACACTTGACGGTCCTCAAACCCTCGTCGCCGCCACAGTGAAGGAATTTGGGAAGGTTGACATCCTTGTTAATAATGCGGCAATTGCTGTTAATCTCCCGCTCGAGGAACAAACTATAGAACATTGGGACTCACTTGTAAACCTGAATGGCAGAGGTACTTTCCTTCTTACCCAAGCTGCGCTACCACATCTCTCCAAGACGGATTCAAGGATCGTCAATATCGATAGCATTTCATCTCGCGCAGCACCTGCTATGCAGACGATCTATGCCGGAACGAAAGGGATGGTGGATTCCTTTACACGATGCTGGGCTAGAGAGCTGCCGCCAAAGTATGGATGTACAGTCAACTCTGTTAGTCCGGGACCCACTATGACAGAGGGTTTTGCGGCGGCGGGAGAATCATTCATGAAATTAATGCAGCCTACTCTTGACCTAACGCCCGTAGGGCCGCGCATGGCGAGGCCTGAGGAGATTGCGTTCGCGGTAGGGTTTCTGTGTGAACCTAGGGCCAGTTGGATTAATGGGCTCAACTTGACAGCAAGTGGGGGGTTATTTATTGATTGATTATATAGATTACTTACCTGGCATATGATATAAACATCGAAGCATATTATAACAACTTGTTAAGCCTGAACCGCATTAGCATGGGCTCAAAGGTAGAGCTGACAGTAGTAAGAGAGAAACACTCAACTTGAGTAACTATGCAAACTAGAAAGCGTCGGGTTAGGACAGCCTCTGGATGCGGATAAGGTACTGCTCATAGTTAAATTACCGAATACAAAAATATATAAGCTCGATGGTATTCTGTTTTTAGAAAAATATCTTCTTCGTCAACTTTATCACCCAAGAAGCAATACCTATCTCAAAAATAATATGTAACGTCGCTCTCATTTTCGGCAACTTTCTATGCTGTAGGTATAATGGGAAGAGTAACATAATTCTCCAACTCCCTTCCAAAATGCAGGTGATTTTGCCCCATAAACTTCCACCTTGGCCTATCCGCCTCACTATTATGTTGGAAGACCCCACAACCCTGCGTATCTCCACTGGCTACTTCAAGCATAATTCTCCCTCCCTTCTCAACCACGACATTCGTTGGCCAGATCTCGACATCCACCTTATACACCTCTCTTGCTTTGACTTGTTCCACATCTGTAGAAACATATTCTCGATGTATCAAGTAACTTCTGTGTCTCGGGTGCTTTTCGTGAACTTTTCGCATCGAGCAGCGTAACCAGCCTTTGGTTAATGGGACACCGTCGCCCGCTGTACCGGTATACAACACCTCTTCCCCACTAGGATCGATGTGTCGAAGTGTAAGAAAAAGATCAATATCTTTCTCCAACATAGCGTCCTCACTGGTATCAGGAGTCATGCTGACATTTAAATGCGCAGTAACATGGCCCGTTATTTCCGTTTGTTTCTCAAACGGCCTGGTCTCAAATCTGACACCGTGGAAATCATCTATTGATCCTAAAGCATCATAAGTCAACTTTACCTCCTCTGTTTCCTTTGAGGGAGTCGTGGATAGTTCCTTTCTGGATGTGAGGAAGTATTTCGTGTATTGAGTGTGAGGGAGTGGCCATGCGGTTTCGGTGCGTTTAGTGTATGCGGACTCTGCAACAGCATCGTTAAATCCCAAGTTGCCTTTGCGAATGGTTATAGTTACAGGCGGGACTTTTCCTGGTGTGGACCAGCCGTAGGTATCTTGGCCTTTTAGGAAGGCGTCGAAGAATGACTTTTGGATCTCGACTTCATTATGGTAGCTATACAACACTGTTAGCTAGCCCTTGGTTCCCTGTAAGTACGAAAAGGGGTTGAGGTTGGAGATGAAATCAAAACACTATTAGCCGCTCAAATTGGGTTGATATGTTTGCGGCTTGTATTAGATTGCTCGGACAGAGAGGAAAGAAGAGGATAGACCGACTAGAATGGGAGGTCATGTCGACCGGTAATGAAGCGCAAATATTTGAATTTTGAGCCCGCTCTCACATAACCCTCGACATTTCCTCTCAAATGTAAAAGAATACCACCCCAGTTGGCCACAGACAGTAGTGGAACCTCGATATCCTCTAAATTGAATTCCTTGCTGGCATAGTACTCATCGTCCCTGAATCTATTTGCTTCGTTGTCTTCAGTTTGGTCCATGCGATTCTTCCTAAGAATATCTTCTGATAAATCACCCTCAATGGTATCTTCTTGGCCACGGGCACCAGGCCCATCTGGAGGGAATGTGAGTTTTGAACGTCCAGGCTTGCCGTATTGATTCACGAGAACCTGACGGTTCCACCAAAAGTCGACGAATTTATTGGATAGTATTCCACCGTGGCGGCATCGATCGCGATAGTAATCCGACATTCCCTCCCAAGGAATTATAGCAGCCAAACCTTTTGGTCTCCGCGCAGCAACTCGCCATTGACTTCCTAGCCTAGAGTTTAGCACTTGAGTAAATAAAAGTATTGGGAGGGTATGAGCGTACCGGCATAATAACTAATCCCTAATAAACCAACCTTTCCGGTACTCCACTCTTGCTCTGCAGCCCATTCGACCACATCAAAGAAACACTCACTGGTTCCTCGGCTCATCGTATCCAGCAACCCTGGACTCTGTCCCAGACCCCTCTCATCAGCACGCACAACAATGTAGCCTCGCGCAGTCCAATACACGGGGTCTGGAGTCTCCCATGCGCTGTATTTACTTTTATGCTCAGGATTCACTTCGTTGAACGAGCCCTTGAAAAAAGTGGCGTAAGGGATGTCCTTTCCGTATGGTCCGTATGTAACCAGCACTGGGAATTTATTGCCATTTTCGGTACTTAGAGGTAGATAGACGTTACAGCGGACAGGTAAATCCGACTTTTTAAGAGGGATTGAGACATTTTTTTCGAATATGAGGCTGTTTTCCTCGTCTCTGTGCACTTCTTTGATGTCTCTAATAATATTGGTTTCCGCCATTTAGTCGATAGAGTTGTATTGTCACAATTGCTCTTTGTATCGGGAGGAAGAGATGGTCTGGGAATCAGTCGATCGTATACTCTTATCTTATTATAATGCGCTGGTATGGACTGGACGTCCTCTGAACCCCTCTACAAATGATGTGGGGTCGGAATGGTGTGGGGGTGGACTTTTTCGGGTTCGCTGGGAAATTTCCATGTCGGGTTTAACTTGGAGGGGCCGAGCCGAACGAAAACTACTTTGGAAATGCGAACCATTATCATTTTACTGGATAGTATTGTACCAAGATGGTTCATGGGTACTGTAGTGCGATATCGTACATTCCCCATCGCTATCATCCGAAACACGCTATGTATTAATATAGAGACTACTCATATATCGAATTCCCGAGTCCTTATAATTTCCATAAAAATCGACTTTATTATTCTTAACACCAGCTACTAAGATCTCTTTCTACATTTCCAATCTTAGAATATCTTCCTCATCCTCGTTGTTAACCATGGGTCCACCGCCACCAACATCAACAGACGTACCACCAGCTTCTACTCGTGGTCTCTCTCACCCAAAACGCTTCATCACCGACCATGACAGTGATGGAAATGCGATCTTTAGTACAGCACTCCCGGAGGAAATCCCTTTCCAGCAAATACCCAACGATGCCATCTTTTCGCTATGCTACGCAACGAACGAGTCACCGGTATTGTTAAATGACAATGCGGATGTTAATGTATATTCCAGTATGCAACCCATCTCACACGAATTATTATTTTCTGCGATGAGATGAAAAGTATGTCAGGTTTGTGTTGCTAATTTGGTACAACTTTTAGACTACCTACACAACCTTCCTGGTGTAATGATCCCTGGTGGCACTGTTCTGCGCCTGGTGGACTTGCCACCAGGCGCGACATCGCCCATGCACCGTACCGTCTCGCTCGACTATGGTGTAGTGCTAGAGGGCGAAATTGAACTCATCCTTGATAAAGGTGCTACTCGACTGATGAAGCGTGGTGATATGAGCATACAGCGTGGCACTATACACGCGTGGAAAAATGTAGGGGCGGAGGGCAAGTGGGCTAGAATGTTGTATATTTTACAGGAATGTAAACCATTAGAAATTGCTGGCCAGGAACTTGGGGAGGATTATGGTGGATTACAGGTTCCTAAGAGTCGGAACTGATGGAAATATCTTCATAAAGATTTAAATCGATTTTTGCTTTACACCCATTTAAAGGCCATTGTGATCATCTTCATGTGACAAATGCCACGTGTACGAGAAACCTCGTTGGACAGCCTTACTATCAAATTGAAATCTAACTCGCTTCTTGTTGGCTTTGTTAACGTTATATGAACCGCTAAAATGTAAAGGTATTTGCAGCTTGAAAATCATGTTATTTAATTTTAAAGCTATGCCCGTTGTCTGAACTAAATCCTACTCGATTCTCCTCGCAGTACTAACATCCGGCACCCCAGTACCTTCCACCACCTTCGCACCCACGACCTCGTAAATTGGAATATCTGCAAGCACAGTCACAATATGATGTAATGTGGGTAGTGCATCCAAATCCAACTTGTCAAAGCTAACGCTAGCCTTTGCCGGCTTCGCAACGCTCTTGACCGTCGATGGCACCACTTTCGACTCTTCTTCATGAGGGACCACGATTGGATATTCACAGTCTGATTTTCCTCTCATATCTTTACCTACCGCAGGAATATATTTGTATGTCAGGATTCCGTAGTCGGACTCCCCGCCTATTGTCCCCATTTCTGTCGCTGGATCGGTAGCTAAGAGACCTTCAAGGTTGAAGTCGCAGAATTTAGCGCCTTGCCACGACGCCTGCATACGATATGATTCGGATCGACGATGGATATCGATTGCACAGTATACCTTAGGCATTCCTAGGTCTTCCCGGCCAGATATTATTGGGTCCGCTAAACTTTCGAATAGGAGGGGCATGTATGTTCCGTCAATGATCGTCCCATCTCGCTTGGTATATTGGACTCCGTGGATGTATAATCCGAAGTGATTGTACCCGCCACCACCTAACCATGTCATGTTTCCCAGAGTAGTAGTCGAGAAACTCGCATATGCCACGGAACCAGGGGACTTAAAGCGAAACGATTCGGTTGGAAACAGGTTCTTCAGAAATGTTGCGGAGGTTCGAAATTTGATAGATGCCGTAAGGAACGTTTGATCTAGGCTGGACCTGGGGTTGCCCCATATGTCTTGTCTCGGGCCAGGTGCAGGGCCGAACGCAATCGGCATGCGGTAGTAGAGTTCCGGATGTTTGGCGCGTCGCCATTTGAGGAAAATGTTTGTTGAGTTGTCAAACTCGTCATGGCCAAAGTTGTAAGCTGTGTATTTCATCACTATGGTTTCTTAGTAAGGCAATGACAAGACGTGGGAGAGTGGGTGACAAACTATCAATAGCAGGCTTTCCATCCACGCAGTCAACACCAGCCTGTCGAGAGTAATCTTGGATGTTGTTTGCGCGTTCATAACGAATTTGCTTATAGAGCTTAAGTCGCTCTGGTACCTCTTCAGGTTGAGTGCCTAAGGGAAGGACCACTGACAAAGTGGCTCCGTCTTCCAAGGCAATTCCTGCACCTTGTCCTTGATCTGTTCTGGTTAGTATACAAAAGTACATTTATTCTTGTAAGATCTTACGTGGTAAGAAAGGATGTGCGGCATCTCCTAATACTGCCATCTTCCCTTTGATCCATGTTGGCATGACCTCCATATCCAGGAGCTTCCAAACTTTCAAACTGGTTGGATCGGCTTTTTTGAAAAGTGATAGTAACTTTGGATCAAAGTCTCGGTATACTTTCAGAAGGTCATCTATAGAGGCTTGCTTATTCCATTCTTCTTCATATTAGCAACTTCATTAGTAGAGGCTAAGAATGAACACATACCAGTAGTGCCACCTTGTGATTCTCCTTCGGGATGAATGCAGACGAAATTTAGTAGTTCGTTATTATCACATGGGTAAACCACAACACGTCTATCGGCCCCGTACCAAATAACCAACTCATTGTCATTTTCGAGCAGTCCTTTTATCTCGGGATCTGCACTGGCAAGTTTTCGGGGAATAAGGAATCTGAATGCAGCTTTTCCTGACCCAAAGAGCTTGTTAGGTTGCCCGGTAATACATTCTCTGGTCTTAGACTGTATGCATCGTCAGCAACAATTCGCTAGACTAAAAGTAGACTCACATATATGCCATCTGCCCCTAATATCAAATCTGCCTGTATTTTGTCTCCCCCTTCCAACGTGATCGTCGCATTTTCTGTATCAACTGCCAATACCTTACTCGACAAGTGAAGCTCTGCAGGTCTTCCTTTCCCATCCTTTCCAGTCGCGATCTGCTTTAACTTATCATGTAGTTTAACACGGTGCACCAACATCCATGGATGCTGCCATATCTTGTTCTGTTCTCTCAGGTCAACCTTTCTTGTCTCGACGCCCTTTTCGTTGTATTCAGCCAAGCGCGACATTTCCACAGCACCAAACTCCTCTGCCATGATGCCATAACGGCGCAGGATACCATTAGAATTTGGAG
Source organism: Pseudogymnoascus verrucosus (assembly GCF_001662655.1). Lineage (NCBI taxonomy): Eukaryota > Fungi > Ascomycota > Leotiomycetes > Thelebolales > Thelebolaceae > Pseudogymnoascus > Pseudogymnoascus verrucosus. The sequence continues at coordinate 382,840 of NW_017263672.1, forward strand.
CAAGATGAATTGCAGCACCGACCTCTGATGCGAATTGGGATTGTTCATACAACTATAAACTGTAAGTATAGGAGGGTTGATACATGTCAATGTGGGGACTTTACAGAGACATTGTGCCCAGCCCTGCGTAATCCAATGGCAGCACCTAGCCCACCAATACCAGCGCCTACAATAGCAATATCAAGACCCTTCCGGCTGCATTCTCCGTTAACCCCGCCAGTGTCGCCATTCACTACCACAGCCATGGTGGTATTCGCGGCGTTATAGAATTTGGTCGCCATCGCTCCTGTACTTTAAAATATTCAAGGATTGCAGAGCAAGATTGGGTCAAGTGTGCTATATTCTGCTCGTATGTGATGAGAGACAGATGGACGCGGTCTTTAATTAGTAATTTATTTTCAAGCAGGCTATGAATACTCGGGCACCGGGGTGGCCTGCCATTCCCGTCGGCTCTCCACATGGACGCCCATGCAACGTCAGGCACCAGTCCTTCAAGTTGATAAAGGCTAGAACAATTACAGTCATCGGGATTGTGGGGGATCGCGTGGCGACGGCAGGAATGTGGGGGACAGGAACATGGGGCTAGTGGTGTCGGCCGCGGCAACGCTTGCGTGTTGTCGGCTCCGGGTCGGCTGGTAGGCCTAAACACTGGTTTTGAAAAGACATTGAAGACAGAAGATGGGGATAATGGTCTAATCATATTCGAGACAATGAACTTGATAATTATTCCTACGACACTCACGCCTCATGTCAGCACCATTAGTAGTCCTCATAACCGGCGGCTCTGCTGGCCTAGGCGCTGCCACCGCACGAGTTTTTGCCAAAGCTGGCATGCGAGTGATAATCAACTATTCTACTAATGAATCACGTGCGAATACTCTGATTGAACAATTACACCAGATCTCTCCTTTATCGAAGACCAAAGAATGTCAGAATTTCGTTTCGGTTCGTGCGGATCTGTCTAAAAAGTCCGACATCGAACACTTGGTCACAGAATCCGTATCGCAAATGGGAAAATTGGATGCTGTCTTCAGTAATGGGGGATGGACTGCAATACAGGATTTCAATGATCTAGATGATAATGTCGATGAGGAGATGTGGGATAAATGTTGGAATATGAATGTGAAGAGTCATCTGTGGTTGATGCGTGCCGCCAAGAAATACCTCGATGAGAGTGAAGGGGTATTTATCACCACGGCGAGTTTGGCTGGAGTGAGACCAAGCGGTAGTTCGTTGGTATGAGAATTTCTAATGCGTAGTTTATATTTCTTTGTCTATATTTAGAGATTCAACTAGACTAACAGTTTATCTATAGGCATATTCTGTTACAAAAGCAGCACAGATCCATTTAGCTAAATCTTTGGCTGTGATTTGCAGTCCTAGAATACGGGTGAACTCTGTTTCCCCTGGAATCCTCCTTACAGTCTGTTTCGCATAAATTTTACCGCTTTTGGCTGAAAACTAATGGATGGTAGGATTGGGGTCTAAAATTTCCTCAAGAACGGCTTGATTCAGCGATGGCAAAAGCTCAATTAAAAAGATTTGCTACGGTTGAGGTAAATTATCCATCCTTCGCTCTTTTGTCGAAATTATCCACGATTCAACAATTCTGAGAACTCGTTGACTCGTGCGTGTTGAAAAATCGTGATTAGTTGCTGATTTAGCCAATATAGGATGTTGCGGAACAGGTTTTATGTTTTGTAAGAAGCCGAAGTGTGACGGGTGCAAATGCGGTAATAGATGCTGGGTGGTCTCTATAGTATTTGCCTATATATCTCAATGCTCAACACTTACCTGCGCCATGTATTCGAAATGAGAAATAGTGTAGTAAATAATTTGATATTATGATCTCTAAAATTAGATTTTAGACCAATTCTGGTTATCTAATCCTCTTGTCCCAGATATATCTCCATCGTCCAGATACCCACTAACCGTTCCCTTTGGATCCCACTTTCTCCTCAGTTTCATCAACTTCTCCGCTGCCTCATCTGTCCAAAATTTCGTCGTCCTGATCTGAAAGTCCGAATCCCCAAGATAAGCACCCTTAGACATCGGTGCGACATCCTTCATAATATTATTAACCCACCCTTTACACCTCACGTCATCCTCTACATTCTCCCAAACCGTATACAATGCAAAGTAGTGGTCACTTTGCATAGTGCACGCCATATCTGGCAATGGTCTTCTACTCATAGGAGCCATTGAAAACCAAAGCGCAAAACTCTTCGGATGGGGAAGTGTTGTAAATGCCTTCTCCAATACAGCAGTCACATCCACATCATCGTTTATATACGCGTTCTCGGTGCAGTAGCGATGATTTGACGGATTTGCCTTGGCCTGGTCCTGGTATTGATCGGCGACGCTGGTAGGTTGCGATATAACTTCGACTATGGCTCCAGCCGGATGAGAGTCGTTTAGTGGTCGCAAGGCTTCGCAGGCTGCAGATTCAGATTCTTGGAATGTGACAATATGTACCATTATACAGATTTCGTCAATTCCTTCGGGTATGAGACTTACGGCTACGATTTCGTTGCCTGGGTCAGATGTGGGTGAGGCCTAGAAGATTTTGTTAGGTCCAGAATGTTTCGTTATGTCAACCAAAAGGAAAGGAATGGAGTATGCGTGTATATAATATACGAAAGTGGATAAGTGGCGTAATAGGAGTAACAAAGAAATTGTTGTTACCTTAATAACCCAATCCATCACGATTTTATACTCAGAGATCGGATATATGAATGTAGACCTATACATGGCTGCAGGCTTCGGGCGGACGTTTAGATAAAACCTTGTGACAATTGCTGGAAACCCTGTAGTCGTGTTATAAAGAACAGTTCTATTAAGGTACCAGATATAATCTTACCTGGCCCAGCACCTCGAGCACACCATAAAAGTTCTGCATTTTCAGTCTCGTTGCAGTGTAGGATTTCACCAGCAGCAGTCACAACATCAAGGCCGACGATTTGCTCGCAAGCCCATCCCCAATTCTAGATCTCTCCGTTATTAAATGATTGAAAGTTCCGTAAACGAGTCGTACCTTGCAATTCCACCCCATTCCACCTTGCAGCAAGAAACCACCAATCCCAACATCAGGACAGTGCCCACCCCCAAACATGAAGCCCCTCTTTCCAATAATTTCATTGAGCATAATTCCTGTAGTACTTGGTGACGCCTTTACGATTCTCTTGCTCTCATCAAGCTCAACTTCGTTCAGGCCCTCCAAGTCAATGAGAATTGCGTCATCACGAACACTCCATGCTGCCCAGCTGTGACCCCCAGACCTCACCGATACTCTGCATTGTAACTGATTTGCCAATTGAACAGCTTCTTGCACATGCGATGGGTGGGTTACTTTAACTATCGCTCGTGGATACCGATTCGGTTTTATGGCATTAAAAACGCGATCGACACGTTCTTTTTCGTAGACATTGGCGTCGGCGGAATCTCTCCAGGTGATGAACATTGCGGGAGTTGCCATTGTGAGGATTTAATCTGACAGTATAAATGATATGATGAAAATCAATTGCTTGAGGTGTCCTTTTAAGATATTTTAATTGCTTTCTGCAGCTAATGGGATGAAATCGTCAAATCCTAGAGCCTCGGGGCCCATACTGTGAGTTTCCGAGATCGGCTCCCCCACACCCCACAGTTTCGTTAGAACCCCCCTGTCAATAATCCCCCGCATTCCGATCGTGCGGGGTGCGGTAACTCGACTCGGCATTAGTGAGCTTCCCCAGTTTCTCCCAGACGCGTTTACCTCTCTACTCACTTTGGAACTTAAATACTCATTCCATCACCCGAGTTCTCGGTGGCCTAGACCCCATGAACTATTACCTTACTAAAGTTTATTTTGGTTGCCTATATTATCTAGTCGGAAGATCGTCTTACACCTAGACCGAAAAGCACTGTAGTTGCTGCCCCATCGACAAGCCTGCGCAATGTCAGGTACAACAGAACCCATTCGGACGAATGATGGAGCCAAGGAACCACTTACGAAAATCCAAACCCTTGGGAGTGTCCGCCAGCGCGACGAGCACACCAATGAGATCATCCTTATTCCGACTCCTTCACGGGATCCCAATGATCCCCTAAACTGGTACGTGTGGCATCTATTTTATATCAATTCAACTGCGCTCATTAATGTATGTACTAGGAGCCAGAGAAGGAAGTACTACATGGCGACCCTGATTTGTATCGCAATGTTTATGTGCAATTTCCTCGCAGCTGGGCCAACCGTCTCTATTATTGAAACTGCGATGGACTTTTTCCCTACAGCTGGCCGAGCTGGCATGCCTGGTGCAATTGCGAAGACTGCTTATTTCTTTACTACCACTGCACTACTCCAAGGCACCGGCAATATCTTGTGGATGCCGTTAGTTAACAAGTATGGACGACGACCCATATACCTCGCAAGCTTTTCCTTGTACTTTGCCACTGCGCTCTGGCTCTCCTTCACAACGTCTTACGCTAGCTTCTTGGCTGCTCGTATATTGATGGGGTTTTCTGCTGGCGCTGCTGAGACTATGGCCCCTTTGTCTATTGCTGACGGAAAGTTAATCTATCCCCCATGTGCTAGATTACTGGCTCATTATTATAGTATTCTTCCTTCATGAACGTGGAGCTGTTATGGGGTAAGTCCAAATCCCAACCCATCAACATGAAATAATTATTGAACATAGATAGTATGTATTCGTCAGCTCTTTCATGTGGTGTTGCAGGAGGTATCATTATTTCTGGGTAAGTCTATATCCCAAAATTGTTAATGATACGCTCCCTCCCCATCTTATAACATAACAACTATATATGGAAACTACATATCAAGTCCTCTTGAAAGTTCCTAACAACAGCCAGACTCATCACCATTCACAACACCTGGCGCACCATCTATTATGTAGCAACTGCTTTAATAGGCGCTCTTCTGCTCCTCGTTTTTTTAACCTTCCCCGAAACAAGCTACAACCGAGATCCTTCTATGGTCAACATCTCCGAGGCATCACTCGCACAGGAAAAACCTGGCTGCTCCGGTGAATATTTGGAGTCCGAGAGTATCCCAGCTACCCCAAAACGCAAGTCCTACCTACAAGAACTCAAAATATATTCTGGGACCTATACGTCGGAAAAACTTTCCCATCTTTTTATCCGGCCACTTGCTCTGATAATTCTTCCCCCGGTGTTATGGGGCTCCCTCGTCATGTCAGTCACCATCGGGTTCCTGGTGGCAGTGACATCCAACGTCGCACCAGCGTACAATACTGCATACGGATTTCAGCCGTGGCAAACCGGTCTCTGTTTTTTCTCTGCCATAGTCGGCTCACTGGTTGGCATATATATGGGAGGGCATTTGACCGACAAGATGGCAGACTGGTTCACGAAGCGGAATGGCGGCCTCAGAGAACCCGAGATGAGGTTACCAAGTATTGTGGTTAGTTTGATTACCACGCCACTTGGATTGGTTCTATTTGGGGTTGGAATCCAGTACAAACTCCATTGGATGTGTCCTACCGTTGGCTTGGGACTACGTAAGTTGTCACATATGCGCTCTGCCAGCTAGCTGCTAACTTGCAAAGTAAATTTTTCAATCGTCCAAGCAACAAATGTTTCCCTTGTCTACACTATCGACTGTTATCGCCCTATTGCAGGCGAGGTTACCGTTACATCCATGGCATTGAAATCTTGTTTCGGCTTCTTACTTTCTTTCTACACCAATCCTTGGATTGATAAGGTTGGGTATTTAAACGCTTATGGGACTATGGCTGGTATCTCTGTGGCAGTCCTGCTGTGTGGTATACCTCTTTACATCTTTGGAAAGAAGATCAGACATGCATCGTGGAATTGGGGCATGGTTAAGGTAGTGCATTGGAATGATGATAGAGAGGTTGGTGAATGAGGTCAAATCCACCTACTTATTTATTCTACATATCGAATGCCAATATAGCAGCCGGTTTTGCTCCTCGCCAGAAATAAAATTTAAGTGCACTCTCCCTTAGCATCGATATCGTCGTCAATTTTTTAGATTCATTTAGCTATCATTAGCTGCTCGTAGACCCGCAATCTCCACATAAAGCAGGACAGGAGCGGAAAATCTTTCTGACGCCAATCAGTATCAAGACAGATTCGAGCAATACTCCCCAAAGTATAGGTGCACGCAAGTACCTACCCGACTTTCTGTTGTTCACAACGATGTGATACAGCCATCTAAAGCCCACTGGAAGACCTGGAAGTATGCCCAAACGCTGCCTTGTCGAGATTTCCAATACCCTGCCAAAAGGTCATGCGTGGTCAAGATTTGCTCGCGCCACCCCTGTGGCATCTTGATGTGTTCGATCGCGTTGGGTTGCAGCTCATGCCGCGCTCTATCCGCAGCCAGCAAAATTAGGGCGCACGTCGTCGAATTTGGCAGCTGGAACCAAAGACCATGATGGCGGTACTGTGGCGGTACTGCCTGAAGACGGAACATGCAGTACTGTAAGCCTTGAGATGCAATACCGCCGACCTTGGCGAGAAGCTCAGATGGCATATTACTCAAGTCGTTATTTATTACGAGCTCAACGAATGGTCGGCAGCACAGTTCACGGATGCCGAGGTAGCGAGCTCGGAGAAGCTGGTTGATCTCGTCTTCCAATGGCTGTATGGTGCCGAATGGATGTGGAAACTTGATGCTCGGTGGCAGGGATAAGTACCAATCATTAACCTGAGTTTCGAACATCTCGAGGTCTCTAAGCATCCTCTCAATCCCAGCTGCTGAAGGGTCGAGTATTTTCAACTGAGTTGCCTCTATAATTCGATTTATAAGATGTCGACAGGCAATCTCCGCAAGGTAATAGTACCAAGTCCTTCTCTCACCATGGATGTCCTCACCTACAACCAGTTCGCGGTCAATGTTTGGTGGGAAGGGGAATGTGTATGGGTAATCCATCCTTTCGAGAATAGACTTTGGCAATGACAATTCGATTGTAAGCTCACTAGAAGCATGTTAGTTCTGGATTTTCACTGTAGATGGGCTTAGACGACCAAATTTTAGTATAGTTCATGATATAGAAGGAATATGATTATTGATGGTATCAGACTAATATAGACCAACTTACCACTCTGATTTGAAACACGTGAAGTATAGACTTTGCTCACGGGTCAACGACTGTTCTTGTCCATACTCATTGTCAGTTGCCATAAAAGCAAGTCTATATGAAAAGGTCAGCATGGGTAAGACGAGGCAAGACCGGAATATAGCACCTTGAGTTAGTCATAGAGTACCAAGTATTACTCGCAAGAGCGAAGTACTTCCATCCTTGCAAAGGTTGCATGTTACACATGTACCAAATTCTGTTGCTGCTTTAGTTGTCATAACAAGATACTATTTTGTAGTTCCTGTAAAGGAGAGAGTGATCAGATCATACATACCCCGTTAGACATAAGCATTGTACAGATTCTATGTTATTCTGTCCAATGACGAATCCAAGTCGCTTCATTGCAATATCCCAGTATTTGAATGCCTCATCATGTGGCAAACAGGACCCCGAAATCCTGTCTGGTGTGTATGCATGGGTATACTCTTCCGAAATGGCTCCTAGGGCGCAGACCATGGAGACCAAACACGTCCGCGCCGACCAGTCGAGACCATGCTCAGCTACCTGGGAGATCAAGTCATGCAGAGTTACTAGGTCGAGAATCGGATTTTTGGCATGGACACAAGCAATGTATTTTGCTTCTAGCCTCGATAATTCGCATAATTCTAAACTAGGCAGCGAACTTTGTTGTGGGTAACTAATATCGTCATCGACCATGGCTATCGAGTGTGGGCATGGTTGTGGAAAGACTCTCCACTTCAGCACTGAACGAAGGTTTGTGGGGAAAATATTTTGTAGAAGGCGATTCGTATCTCTCTCAGGCAGGCGTTCATCAGATTTGGTAGTTTTATAATAGTTATGACGACAGGTAGGCCTATAATTCTGTTGAATATCCTCGTAGGCGCCTGGTGAAGGTAACAAGTTTTGCTGATGGCATTGTTGCACCTGCTGGTGCTGGAAAAGATCTTTAATATGCTCAACTACCTGAAGCAGTTGAGGCACGCCGTTGATATGTCTAATAAAGTAAGTAAAGGTATCAAGGGTTGGTAGGGGTTGGAATAGGCAGTGTAAAGCCGCCTACTAAAGGGAAAACACACAAAATGGCCGCCTCGTCATCGTTAAGATAAGAACAAGTGGCACCGACCCTGGAACAATAACTGCATGTTGGTCTTAGGTTATCACACTTAGTCTTTCTATTCCTGCATACTTCACAAGCTGTGGGACCCCGTATGGTAGGCCTAAAAGGTCGAGATGTCTCCGAAATCTGATCCGCAAGCATCGCGGAGGCTCCGCGACGCGTTCCAATGCGTGCAGCTTTAGAAGGGCGAGAAGTAGGTGACGCTTCTTCCATGTTGTCTTGAGAAACTTTGTTGCGCAAGAGGCGGTCAATTATAACTACGACAAGACGGGGTGGTAACCTATGGCACAACCAAAGCAAGAAGATAGAGAGTACGTCTGGGATGATATGTTTGCAGAGCACCGACCGCCATGCTCCACAGACTCACAAAATCGTTACTACCAACTTAAATATTTGTGGTCGCGAAAAATTTGCCAGTTCACGCTCCGCCAAGCTCGAATGCGAGGTGGGGTAAAGTGGAGAAACTCGCTTTACCCACTCTGGTCCAGATGGAGCAGAGTCCCACGACTCCAGCTCAAACATAAAACAAGGGTGCACACATAGGGTCGATACAAATATTCAACGAGCTAATTAATATTAGAAATATATATATATATACTCGGGTACCATGCACGATCCCAGGAAAGAGGCATATAAAAATAATTGTGTACTTCGCTTGTGACCGAGGCGCCATAAGTCGTAAGCCTGTAACGTAACCCTATTTGAATGCTTTTAGATCCAGGTTACTAAAGGATTGTAATAATGCTGATATCTTCCTTTGGTGTCACCACCTAGTTGGCGAATGCGAGAGCACTGTACTTCAGGGTAGACTAACCATTGGCTGGCGACTATGTGGGTAGCGATGTCACGGGATTCTTAAAATAATTAAGGAGGTATAATCGTTATTATCGATCTTTTCCCCTCAAAAAACATACTTAAATCACTATCCCTGCGTATCCATACCATGGGGTACACGGTGTATGCGTAGAGCGGGGAATATCTGGCACAGCACTCCTCTAGTTCACAACTAGTCCGTCTAGTCTTTGACAGCCACCATCCCCACATTCTCGCTCTCTCGCGGAGATTCCCCGGTCCCGTTTTTGCCTAGTCGTCGCCTGGCAATCCATTTTTCTGCATCCTGTTACTTAGACCCATACGTTGACATGATTTACTTCATAGCTCTACTTAAGATGGCTCGTATTTCCTTCCTTTTTCTTCTTCCTGCATCTAACTATACCTCTACATCAAGGCGGTGCTCAAATATTTCTATTCTCAACTAATCCACCATGGGCATTCTCTCGAAGGAGCAGAACGAGAGTGAGATCGCTGCTGGCTCTACACTCGTTGCAGTATGTGGTTGCTTCCTTGATTATACTAAATGTAAGAGAGCTTGCTGATTCCCATATCTTTTAGGCTCTTCCACCAAATCCAAAACCATGGTATCGAACAAGACATCTTTTACGACTAAATGTTACTCTTCTTGTTCTCCTCGTTTCTGCTGCTTCCGTCGGCTTTGATGGTAGGCTATCCCGCTTTGGCGATCTGGGTGACTTAGATGTTGGTTCACAGAACTCAGCTAAATTGTCTTCATATAGGCTCTATGATGAACGGTCTTCAAACACTTCCACAATGGCGAGGCTATTTTGGACATCCCAACGGGGCACTTCTTGGAGCAATGAACGCAGTCTACCCCGTGGGAAAAGTATGTGGTCTCTTACCAGTCACATGGATCTCTGATCACTATGGAAGAAAAGCACCCATTTTGGCTGGCTTTATCCTGCTTTTGATCGGAACTGTTATTCAAACAGCTTCTCAGAATCTAGCAATGTTTATTGTCTCGCGTTTCTGGATTGGTGTCTCAACAGTCTTCCTCTCTCAACCCTGTCCAATTCTAGTCACAGAGCTGGCCTACCCGACTCACCGTGCCAAAGTCACTGCACTATACAACACATTTTATGCAAGTACTATCTTTCATATGGGTAGTGTCAAAAATTCTAACAGATTTCTAGTATGTCGGCGCAATTATAGCTGCTTGGTCGACTTATGGAACGTTTCGACTCGATTCTTCATGGAGCTGGAGGATCCCGTCGGCACTTCAGGGAGCATTACCCTTGATTCAAATCAGCTTTTTCTGGCTCGTCCCCGAATCTCCTAGGTATACTCAAATCTCTCACCTCTCACTTAACGGAGCTGCAGTAAAGATTCTGATATGTCGCATAGGTGGCTTGTAGCCAAAAAGAGAATAGAGGAGGCGCGGAAAGTCCTAACCAAGCATCATGCTGGTGGAGATGTGACTTCACTCCTAGTCGAATTTGAGCTGAAAGAAATTGAAGAGAGTATCTCCTTTGAGGAAGTCGTCGTTTCCGAGTCGTCTTATATGGATTTGATTCGAACTCCAGCGAACAGGAAGCGAACATTCATTGCCTTTGTCGTAGGATTCGGAGCACAGTGGAATGGGGGGGGTGTTATATCGTACTACCTAACGCTCGTCCTCAACACCATTGGAATCACTTCCGTCGCCTCGCAAGCCCTAATTAATGGTTTGCTCCAAATTTTCAACTGGTTTGCCTCAGTTCTTGCCGGTGCGTTGATGGTTGATCGTTTAGGTCGTCGTACCCTATTTCTCTGGTCCGTGGGCGGTATGCTAGTCTCTTATATCATCTGGACCGCACTGTCAAGTTACTTCAGCCGCACCCTTGACCAGAATTCTGGTAATGCAGTGGTGGCATTTATCTTCATCTACTACTTCTTTTATGACATCGCCTGGAATCCACTGCTTCAAGCATATACTGTGGAAATTTTCCCATATTCACTGCGCGGCCGCGGCCTCACCGTCACTCTCGGGTCGACCTACGTTGGGTTAATCGTTGGTCAATTTATAAACCCTGTCGCGATGAAGGCTATTGGCTGGCACTACTATATTGTCTTCTGCTGTCTGTTAGGCATTCTCTTTGCAATTGTCTGGTTCATGTTCCCGGAGACGAAGGGCCACTCCCTAGAGGAAATTGCCCAGATTTTTGATGGCAAGAGACCTGATGCCACGGACGAGCTGAAGTATGCCAAGTCTACAGAGGCAAGGATCGAGTCGATCTGATAAGAGGCGAACTTTGTACCCCAAAGCTCAAAGGTTTGGGTTGATACACGTGAAATACCCCATTCAGGTCTATGGAGAATAGAAATAGAGGCTTTGTTTACTTGGAAATTGTATACCTGGGCCCAACATTGAAGCATTCTATCTGCGTATATAGCACGTCAATGATAAATTGAAAGGTATTTCTTTTGACTTCGTAAATTAAGAAACTATCTTCTCCATACCTTGGGGCTATTCTGACCAGTCACGTTTTCAGTGATGCTCCGACACTGCTACTGCTGTCTCTTAGTAAAAATGTGTCGTGGTTCTAATGTAGAGTTTGTTATAGAGGCGTCAACCGGAAGTCTGTATTTAAATTGAAACTGCCCGTAGATGCATTTGCCTGATCTAAATCTCTATCTACGCGGGCGTTAATTTTAACCACCGAAAAATGCTAGGGTAGCTAAGTAACTGAGAGACCAGACCACTGGATTGTTGTGGGCAGTTTTCGAGCGGCGTTGAAAATATCTGCCTTGGAAGACCCTGCCTGTACATCCACCATCACCCGTTCGACAACTAGCCGTAGACTCCTAGAAAAGGGTCAATCGTCACATCATATCACAGGGCAGCACTAATTTTCTGCAGAGAATATAGTCCTCTCAAATTATATTTCGGTCGAAAAATAACTATCAGTACCGGCACTGCTTAAAAATTATCAAAACACCAACTTTTCGTCCTATAATCCACTCCATGTCGTAGTTTGTGCTACGCTCAAAGTACCACGTAAAGCTATATCGACACTACTCCTACCAAGCAACACGCCATATTCGCCCTCTTCACAGACCCACGCGTTGAGAATCTCATCCCAGAATGACAACGCAAAGCGATCAAGGGCGATTTCCACCTCCTGGCTCTCCGCTGCCTTCAGAAACACCTTGGCAAAGCCTTTTAGCTCTTTCTGGGGTCGTGAGATTGAGCAGTTCTGTGTATCTGGTGCTATATACAATTGTACAACCTCAGCGCCATCGCGTGTCCCCGTGTTGGTCACTGTAAGTCGCACACTATTTCGTGAAATACGTAGGCACGAGAAGGAGAACGTTGTATAGGAGAGTCCGTGACTAGAAACGAAATAGTAAGCATGCTAGTACGTGCAGTTCCTTGCAGCAGTGGTGGAAAACAGTCCATGATCTTAAAAGGGGCGGGGGCGTGAAATATGCTTGAAAGGTGACTGGACTTAACTTACCCAAATGGGAACAGAACGTCGCGTTCAAGCTTCTCATAATACCGGTAGCCAACATAGACGTCTTCGCCGTAGATGACGCGTCCACGTTCGCTAGTAAAGTTTAAGAAAGCTGGATTGTCGCTCAGCTTCCGTGGGAAGGATAGCGGTAGGCGCGCGCTAGGATTTATGTTCCCAAATAAAACGTCAGAGATGCCGTTTCCAGTCTCATTACCATTATACCAAGCGTGCACTTGAGTTGTAGCGGCTCCAGTAAAAGGCAACATGTTAATAGGTGTACCGCTTTGAGTAATGATTACTGTGTTTGGGTTTGCTTTTAACACTGCGCTTATAAGTTTCGAGACGTTGCCTGGGAGGTCCATGGTTTTCCTGTCAAAGCCCTCACTTTCCCAGTCTTTCTATACGACGAAGGGAAGAGCGTTAGCCTATAACTACATCTGTAGAGTTTTGGGGCATTGGCTACTTACTGATAGCCCGGCGCATAGCACAACACATTTGCTTGTCGCAGCAAGCTTCGCGGCCCGCTCAATACCTTCTTCCTCATTCATCTGAAGAATTGCTCCAATACTTCCAGCGCCGCCAGGAAAGGCAACCATGCCAGGTCGGACAACCTTCGACGTAGGACTGCTTCCAAACTCCAATCTAATGTTGTATGTCTTTCCTTCTTCTACTTGAACCGTGCCTTTCTCCTCTGCAGTGCCTTTGCCAAAGAACGAGTCTCCAAACCTCTGGTTCTCTGTGTTTTCAATAATTAATTTGTCATCAATGTAGAGATTTCCTGATCCGTACAATGTAATACCAAACTCAAAAGTTCCTGTAGAAGGTGCAGTAAATATCCCTTCGAGACTTGCATAGTACAGTATTCCTAGCCGAGGATGTCGATAGTCCATTAACTGAAATGAGGTGTCCGGAACATGGACTTGATCGATCATTTCTCGGCCCTTAACTGAAGGAGGGTCGATATAAAATGACATAATAGCGCCTTGTTGACCGTCTGGCGCTGTTATATTTGGACCTAGAGTTGGAAGATATCTATGCGCATATGCCCCTAGTTCGTACTGAATCTTGACGCCTTCCTCTAAAGCGTTGGAAATTCCTTGGTACAAACTGACAGTGTAGTATGGCTCCAACCTAGCACTCCCTCCTCCGCAAAATGCTACATCTTTGATCCCAGGACCAATAAGTGCGATCTCGTGGATGTTTTTGGAAAGTGGCAGAACCGAGTTTTCGTTTTTCAACACAATGACGCTGTTAGCTGCGAGGTTACGATTAATAGCGCGGTCTTCGGCGTAATCTCGCTTTCCCTCTATGGGGGAGACTTTGACCTGACTTGCATGTTTAACGAAGTTTAATACATTCCGTACACGAGCGTCGATTGTAGAGTTGGTAACCTTTCGCGACGATACAGCAAGCTCTGCTATGCTTCCCCGCCACCTTGTTGGACCTGGCATTTCGAGGTCAAGTCCAGCATCCAATGCTTTCGAGGTTGAGTAAGTTCCAAGCCTTTACAAGTATCAGTAGTTTCCCGCAAAGAAATTGCACAAATATACTCACCAGTCACTCATGACTAGCCCTTTCCAACCCCACTCTCCACGTAGAATATCCTCGATGAAATGTCTACTTTCTGCAACATGTTCTCCGTTGACTTTATTGTATGCAGTCATAACAGCGCCAGGAGAACTATCGGCAATAGCTATTTGAAATGGCAACAAGTAGATCTCCCGCAGGGCCCGCTGACTAATGATGGCGTTTACGGCCATACGTTCGTGTTCTTGGTCATTTGCAACAAAGTGCTTGATAGTAGCAATAGTGCCATTTGATTGTGCACCGTTGATATAGGACCCAGCAAGTTTGCCAGATAGGTAAGGATCCTCGGAAAATGATTCGAAACCCCGACCCCCAAGTGGCGATCGTTGTATATTCGTAGTAGGACCAAGCCAGCAATGGACACCTTTAGCATAACATTCTTTGCCTAGTAAGACTCCAGCCTCGTATAGAAGCTTTGAGTCCCAGGTGGACGCTAGTGCAGTCCCGCAGGGAAGGCACGCTGAAGGGACGCTATTGAAGAACTTCGTGCCGCGAATGCCGTTAGGGCCATCACTTGTACGAATTGAAGGGACGTTAAATCTCTCGAGGGGCTGCGTATGCCAGAAATCTTTCCCTAGAGTATGGCATATATTAGAACTGAATGTTGAAATTTGAGTCTAGATCGCATACCGCTGAGCAAAGAGATCTTTTCTTGGATAGAGGCATTTCGAATAACGTCTTCGACATCGAAAGGGGGGTTTTCCATACTTAAGGATCAACCACAGAAACAAATCGTTCTGAATGTTACCAAAAGGCAGAAAATAGAGAGGAAGGGAAGAATGAAGATGACGCTAAAGATTAAGTACTTGAAGGGATTGAGTGAAGGGATCAGGTGCACAAACAGTTTTATATTAGCAGGCTATCGAATATAGCACTCTCTTAGTCAGTTCTCTGATATCCGCAAAATTCACTACAAAGCAGATACGATGGTGGGTGAGCTGGACATTGGTCTAGAATTAGAGGGGCAGTCAGAGTAGAGCCGCGGACCCTCCGCGACGCTAATGCTGCGATTTGTTTTTAGCTTCAGGTATGCCAGGACATAGTACGGGTTTATGTGGAGTCCCGAACGCGGAGTCGCGGACGTCCTACGAGGCTAAAATCGGCCAATATTGCCAGGAGTATTGCAAAAAGTATGATGCTTACTGAATATTCGCAGATTGCAATGGAAATGGAATGTGATTCATTACATGCAAAATCTACTAGCTTATGCCATGATTTTATAATCCTACGTTTCTATCGTAACAGTACTGCCTCTCAATTTCTAATATATTTATCAGGTAGGTGGCCGTAGTAGCTTTTAAGAGCCTAAACAGGTTTAAGATGATTATCTACCCAACTCCTTTCTGTTCATATTATTTCAAACACCACATTTCTACCTCGCTACAATTCTCTCTTGACTCATGTACTAAGACTTCACTGTCTCCCAAATCCATCCTCATCTCTAGATGCACGATAAAGTTCTCACCTTCTTTCTTCCATTTCACCAGCGCCACGCCCTTCGTTTGCCCAACACGAAAAGGAACCCTTGCCTCTAACTCTGCAAATAATCCAACCCTCGGTTTAAACTCAATGACTCCCCACTCTCCCTCCTTCGGTCTGATCCCAACCACCTCTACCAAAAACTCATAGATAGGCGCACTTCCCCAAGCATGACAATCTGATCTAAGGGTTACATCATCTTCCACCCACGTGGTTAGGCCCTGAGCCAATTGGTCTCTACAGGGATTCCAGAAGGCATGGAAAGAATCGTTGTACAAATTCCCTCCTGCTAGAGAAAGAGCGCGAAGGGTGTAAAAGGACATCGAGATCGAGGTTGCTGTGAAATTAGGCGAGAACAAGCTAGTGCGAAGAATATTTTGGGCTTGCTCTCCAACAGCCGCTCCGCATATTACAGCCCAGACTTGGGAGTGTTGGCTCATATCTTCGTCTGGTTTAGACATGGACGCCAACCCATCTGTGAAAACGTCGCCGTCGAAGCAGTGCTTTTGAATAGCTTCCACTATCGAGTCGGCCCGAGAAAGATACTCAGAAGCCAGTGCAGGTCGCTCAATACCTCCTAGAAGCTTCGCCGCCCTCTTTAAGGTATACGCGTATAACATATTAGTGAAACTCAAATATCCAGTTCGTTCGCCAGCTGGTGGAATCCCAAACGGTCTCCACCTTGGCGTCCAGTCCACAAAATCCCACTGTGAAGCAGATACTGCAGCGTCTAGACTCCCCACAAGTTGCACTTCCGAATCAACACGACGAGCAAAAGATTCAAAAACCCCATCGCAAGCTGGCATGAACTGTCGCACGAACGTACTGTCTCCGAAATACTCGAAGTAATCGGTAACCATGCAGATCCAATAGAGCGAGAAGTTGGGAATGATTTGGTGTTTATGTGCTGGAGCCCGGCTAGCCGTGAGTCCAGTATTTGTGTTGTACGAATTGTGCACTTGTATAATGGCTTGACGGGCTAGCCGACCGTCGTCTGAGAGCACGTACGTAAAGAGAGCAGAACTGCGAGTGTCCATGGCGTATTGGAGCTGTTCGTAGAATGGACAGTCTTCATAGCAATCATGCATGCAATTTTCGAGGGTTCGGATACTTGTCGTCCATAATTTTTCGGTTGGTTGATCAATATTCGGGGTTTTGAAGTCTGCCAGTACTTCAAGGGAGTAGTTGGCTGTTGTTATGTCGATGCCATTAATGACCAAATCGCAGTCCTTTGCTACTAGAATGTCTAGAGCAATGAAGCGAAGAGTCCTGAAATGGAATGGAGTAAATATCTCCTCTTCTTCAGTTCGCCCATAGAGTTGAGGCAAATCTACACTTAATTTCTTCCCACTGAAAAGATATATATCTTCTGGACCGAGCAAGGCTTTAGTGGTATCTCGTCGATCGCCTTTCTGACGAACCCATGATATCTGCTCTGGCTGGTCCTCGTAGCACTCTGGATAGGTTATCTGAAAATCAAAGTAAGTAATCGGTTATATACTGAGATATGGAAATAACATACTTTTAGGGTGCTGCCCGAATTTGCAGGTCTTTCGAATTTGAAATCCAAAAAGCTGTGATGTGATGCTTCGCCTCCAACTCCACGTGATGTGAAGTGCCTGCGGGAAGGCGAAGACTTGTGCCCGTAGAACTTAGCAAAGCTTTCTCCCAACTTGACTGAGATTTTCTACTTCTGATGTTATGGACCTTTTTGAATTTCAGCGACTGATATTTAGGAGTCGGGATCATTCTTGGAGACAGCTTCCAAGGAGCACATTCTCCATTTGAAGCTGGAAAAGTCAACTTCTTTGCTATTACCCATTTGATATCAGCATCCTTTGTAGTATCAACAATCTCGTACACATGCAAAAATGCGTCCTCCTCATTATCAATTGGTAGCCGGGTTGACAAGTCGATAGCCGTTTCCCATGCATTCCCGGTATCAACGTCTATCGCCCCTTCCCCAATACTTCGAATGAGAAGGCCAGCATATGGCAACCTAGGGAAACTCGCCGCATAAAACGTTGCATAATACCATCGTAATACTCGCACATTAAAGTGATTCTGGCCGATGCGTAGGTATGGCTGAATATCCACTTCGTCGAAAAACCAGAGATGTTCATCTCCTTTTACTGGACCAACGGAAACGAGTCGGGAATTTATGTACAGTTTGTATTTTGTATCTGCGCTGATTTGGATCTTGACAGGATGGCTGGGAAGAGCCTCAGCCGTAAGATGGAGCGTTCTGCGAAAGTGCACAAATCCCCCAGCAGAGCACTTATCCGGCCCATCCTTCTATTCAGGATGCCAGATCCAAGGGGCTGCAGCCATCGCGAATTCAGCAATGAGAGATGGGTGGTACTGAAGTATAAATAATTGATTGCACAGACGGAAACTTGTCTATGAGAAGGGACTGAGAACGTAGATATAAATAGTTGTCGAAGAAAGGACGAAAAGATATGTCACCCCACCTTTAATCATCGATCCACGAGTGCAACCAGGTCCACACTAGTCACTTTAGGGTCCTAGAGTATAGTAGATGGAATGTAATGAATGTTTAGTCGACACAACTCGGTTCAGGAGATCTCATCGTCATATACCAGTGTAGTGTGTTTTCGGGAAAGTAGAGAGCGAGAAGGGGCACGAGACGAGATACAACAAAAGGTAATGATGTTTTAAGTTTCATGCTTTGATGTTTGATGTCCCGATGTTGAAGACGAGACTCCGCGGGGACTCCGCGAGAGGTTACAGAATGTGGAGACAGCGGCACATCTATACGCGTATAGTTGTGGGCTCAGCCGCCAGCGTGAACACAAGCGCGAATACAAGCGCCAATGAAGACTCAGTATCGGACCCCAATATTGGATTTTAAGTAGGCCAGGCCTGGTAACGATCCCAACTGTTTACTGTTATAGGTCTAGGTTCCCAAGATTTGTCTCCAACTTTCAAGCTACTTGACTTGAGAGAGCGCGGAGAGCCGGGGTTCGTCCCAGGACTCTCTCCATCCTCTCTCTCCACACTTGAGGAGCTCTATCTCTATACACAATGTAAGACACTACAATTTTTTGGGGCAATGCCATCTCCGCTATCTTCACAATCTGGGCTAGACCACCGGGCGAAAAGGAACCGGGCTCTTCGTGAATCGTTAAATCTATGTTCTATCATATAGGGAGCCTATCCTCCTAACGAAGACGTCATGCTCATCGACAAAGTCGTACTCGAGTCCCTTCCCTAGAACTGATCACCATCCCGTTAAGACATCGGACTCTGGTGGTGCAACCCGACGATCGGATACAACAATTCAACCCTCTAACTGTATCCTTCGGTAGCAATGCATGCTCCTAAATCCAGCTCGGTGGCTCTGGTCATGCCAGCGAGCAGCCTTGACACGGAACACTGGTGGAGGCACAAGAATCTGCGCACGCTCAACCTCCTCCTCGTTTTCCCACTACTCTCTATCTTCACTTAAGGGTAAGCTAGCTATCCCACTTCCTTCCCTAGATGCGAAGATTTACACGATGGGAAGCTTCGATGGATCAATGATGAATGGTCTGCAGGCCGTTGAATCCTGGAAACTCTATTTTGGAAACCCAAAGGGGTTGACCTTAGGCTTGTTCAATACCGCCTACCCTATCGGTGGCCTATGCGCAATTCCATTTATCTCTTTCGTGAGCGATGGATATGGCCGCCGCGCTGGTCTTGCACTTGGGGCAACTCTCTGCTGTATTGGAGCAGCCCTTCAATCTGGTGCCGCGAACCTGCCAATGTTTGTCGTGGCGCGAGGTGTTCTTGGGTATGTCTTTCTCTTGTATTCCAAGCAGGGCAGCACTAACTAAATCTTCTCACAGCTGTGGTACTGTCTTCCTTGGCTCCTCCGGTGCCCCCTTAATCACCGAGATCGCCCATTCACACCACAGAGCAACCGCAACGGCGCTCTTCAACACATCATACGCGCTCGGTTCCATTATCGCGGCTTGGACTACATTTGGGACATTCCGCATCGTTGGGAGTGCAGCGTGGCGTATCCCTTCCGCCCTTCAGGGTCTCCCATCCGTAATCCAGCTTCTTGGCCTATGGTGGGTTCCTGAGAGTCCGCGTTGGTTGATCTCCAAGGACCGCAGTGAAGAGGCGCTCGAATTCTTTGTCAAATACCATGCCGAAGGAGACGAGAACGATCTCCTAGTGCAATTCGAATACGCCGAAATCCAGAGTGCTCTTGCCTATGAGAGAAGCATTGATCGGGGAAGTGCAATCAAAAACTACCTTGAATTCGTCAAGACACCAGGGAACCGATAGAGATTGTTTATTCTGCTGTGGTGCGGATGTATCACTCAGTTGTCAGGAAATGCATTCATCTCATAGTAAGTACATTCTGCGACTCAGCGAAATATTCAAAAATTCATTTACTACCTACCATTGCAATTACTGACAACACTTTCCAGTTACCTCTCCCCAGTTCTCACCTCTGTTGGCCTCACCACCTCTCTCGAACAAACTCTAATCAACGCGACCCAACAAATGCTGTCCTGGGTCTCAGCTCTATACTTCGCCACCCTTCCTGGCAAAGTCGGCCGCCGCGTTCTCTACCTCTCTTCCCTCTCCTGCATCTTCCTCTGTCTCGTCTGCATCACCGCCGGTTCAGCCGTCTTTGCCTCAAACCCGAACAACAAAGCCGCTGACAGCGCCGTAGTCGCCTTCCTCTACCTCTTCTCCCCCGCCTACAACCTCGGCCTTAACGGCAACAACGGGCTCTACATCACCGAAATCCTGCCTTTCAGCTTACGCATGCGTGGCCGGGATTGCTACCATCTCTTCTCGACCTGCTTTACCCTCCTCACGACCTACGCGTTTTCGGTCGGCCTCCAGAACTTAGCGTGGAAGTTCTACCTCATCTGGGTCCCGTGGGTTCTCGTGGAGATCTTTGTTGTTTGGCTTGCATTCCCTGAGACGAAGGGGCCATCCCTCGAGGAGATTGCTATCATTTTCGATGGTCTACAGGCAGGAGGGTTAGATACAGAGAAGTTGGAGGTGGAGATCGAGCAAGAAGAGGTAAAAAAAACCGTAGACGTTGCAAAATGAGTGTGTTGGTAGTTGGCTAGGAGTGGTACTAGTAGACGAATAGTTCAGTGATGAATGTTAGTGTTAGTGATTAGCACACAACTGGGGTTTGTTGCGCGTTTCCCAAATATCCGTACGAATACCAGATAAAAAAGTGCATCCTTCATCAATCTCCATGTTATGCGTTACCTTTTCAAAGCTATTAGCGTCTCCGTGCCTAGATACATCCACAAACGCAGCCCCATTTATATTATCTCCCGCTAAAGATCTCTGACCTCACCTAGATCTAGCTGTCGGCTTTTGATTTAGCTTCCATTTTACAATCTCATACTGGCTGGCACTCACTAGACGTTGAGATCGATGCTTTAAGGCTGATCGCTCCCACAACGGCTTAGTTAGCTTAAAATCAGGACACTAGAACTAATTGCTACTATGACGGGTTAGTCATGGTATATAGAGGATTTATTATCTTACGTTTATAAGTCGGATGATTTTGATTTATCATCTTATAGGATTTTTATAAACCGCATTATATTAATTTATTTCATTTATCATTAATATTTTTTAAAGTCGCATAGGAATAGAAGGCTAAAAAATCCCATTTGCTATCTATCGTTATCATCTTTGCCCATTCCTCTATCATAAAGAGCATAACGGCGACAAAATAGGAAAGAAAACATCAACGACAACTATATATCCTCCTTCATTGCCTATAGCCTCCCTCTTAAAAAAACACGAAAGGGATCATGAGACGACGCTTTAGCACATCCATATAAGCGGCATCGAAAAAACGAGAATTACCATTAATATTTTCATAGAAGGCAAAAAACAAAACAAAAAAAAAATGAGGCAGCTTGATGGTAACGAACCTAGCCTCCTGTACATAGGCGTAGAGGCAGACAGGTCATGGGGTGTTCCGATCTAGTTCCCTCCATTTCAATCCTCCTGCTTGTAGCTGATAACAGTAGTAGTGCAAGCACGAGGCGCGAAGGAAGTTTGGGACGTGGTAAAGCTCACATAGAGCAGCAGCACCAAAGTGTCTACACTTCATCGTCGCTATCCAATGGGTTATGCTCGGGTCTCTTTGTCGGAGGAGCGTGAGCCGCAAAATCTACTGGGCCGTATGCTTCAAACTTGTAGTCCGTCGTATCCGCCTTCGGGGCTCTCTAGTGTCGGATGTTAGTTTTTTGTAAAATAGTTGGGTGTTGTGGATAGCGGAGATGGGGAGAGGGGTATGAGGTTCTGTGACCAAAAAGAAAGAACAGGGAAGAGTGACGGTGAAGGGATAGGTACTCACAGGCTTGAACCACGGGCTTCCGCTATCCCTTTGTGGCGTAGTAAGACCAGGGCGTCCATACGTACCACTCGCGACATTCTGTTCGAGTGCCGTCACGGACGCCGCGGGGGTCGCCCAAGTTGAGCTGGCAGTGCTCGGAGCAACAGCAGTCTGGAGGTGCGCAGTTCCGGTGTTATCATATCCTGTGAAAGGTGTGCTTGCCTTTTTGTTGTTCTTTGTGGGCACAGCCATCCAACAATCTTCTTTGAGGGGCGACAGCGTGGTAGATGGAACAGGAACATCATTGCCCCTGGGAATTTTCTTCGTGGGCGTTTTCTGCGCAGGGATCGTTCTCATATCGCCAGGAGGGGTATCGGCAACCGAATCTGAATGAGCAGAAGATGAGACAGCAGCAGGACCACCGGCATTAACCTTGCCGGCCTTGCCACCACGACCGGCAAATGGATCAAATTGGGCAAATATATCAGTAGCAGCGGAGACAGGGCTGTTGGAGCGGCTGCCATAAGGATTGCTTGGTGTAGACTCAGTGTGGATATCGTCGCCGTGGTACGTCATCCTAGTTGGAGCCATAAATCCGTCAGGGGCAGAAGGAAGGCCACTCTCGACCACGGAAGGTCTTGTGGTAGTGCGCCCAGCGGAGTCATTGGTGGTGGCGACGCCGACCGTGTTGTTATTGGCAAGCGTCGTGCGCCAGACAGAGGAACTCTAGGGGAGGGAAGTTAGTTGGGGTTGATGAGGATTGGGAGGGGAGGGCGACATACCCCATCACCGCCATGAGCCTGGGCCGTGGAGGTCACCAGCACAGAGAGCGCGCCCGGGTTCGGGTTGTTTGGGGCAGCAGCGAGGGTGGTGTCGGGATGCAGCGCCATGCTGGGGCCCGGGAGGGTTTCCGTGCCAGGCTCATTCGTTTCCTGCCAGTTTATGCACGCCTTACAGCGCTGCTGCAGGTTAGTGTTGCATTGTGAGAGGGGCTTGCCTGTGTCGGGATACTTACAGCTGACAGAGCGGCAGTGCGCTGATTATAGGAGAAATCGTCCTTTGATTTGGTAATGTTGCAGTACTGGCAAAGAAGCTCGAAAACATTTTCACCAGAGCAGTGCCTGCAGCGTAAATTTGCATTGAAGCCGGTAACTGCCCTCCCCATTGCAATCCGAGAAGTGTACGTCTTTAGCTCCTTCTTGGAAAAATGATCGTTTGTACCCGACTTCACCTTGCTGCAGATACGGCACTTGAACCTGGGAAAGCGGTTAAATCGGTGGTGTTTTGAAGGGGAGTAAAAGAAAACTTACGTTGCCGGCAAGTCAATACCTTTCTCCTTGAGGCTGGATTGGTTATTTGTTAGTACCTGCTCTGTTGTGGGTTGTGATAGAGGGAGAGTGATAGCTTACTTCTCGTTCCACTGGAAGGCCGACATCCTGATCTGATCTCAGTTGTTCAAGATGGGAAGGGTTTTAAGGGATTGGTTCACTTGCTTGATTGTTAGCTTAAAACGTAGCATATACTGAAGTGTAAAGTAACTGACCTTGTTCTGATTTCTGATGAAAAAAGTTCCCAGGCGCGGCGACGACGGTGGTCCAGGCTACTCTGAGGTTAGCAGGAAGTAAACCCAGTGAATTTGTAAAACATGTAAAACATTGAAATGAATATGAAAGGAAATATTTGGAAAACAGTAAGATCGGTCAGGTGAACCTTGTTATGGTATCAAACTCCTCTGAGAAAGTTCATAACGACGCGTTTAACTTGGCCTTTGTTAGGAAAGAAAAAAGGAACTTACATACTTTGTGGTTGATGTAAGGAGGTGTGTGAGAGTGCTGCAGATGCTTGACCCCTATTGCTTTGTTAACGGGGAGGTTGCAGTGAGGTAGAGTACAATAGAGGATGAAAAGTATAATGGAGGAAGAGTGTGGAGGGAGATGAAGAATGTGGTGGAGGAAGAAGATAGCTGCAAAATAGAGACACTTGTGGGGCAGGACAGAAAATCAAGGACAGATGTAGGTGGGCAAAGCCCTTTGGAAACATTAACGGCCTTAGGCAACAGACAGTCATGGCGCAAAGCGTCCAGAATTCAGACGCTTAATGACAAGGTAGCAATCTCAGATTATGCAAGAGGTGCTCAAGTCAACATCTTGCCATAGTCGCTGTCTCTCTAGGACAAGAGACGGAGATGAAGAACAGAAACGTATTTGCTTCTCTAGTGAAAAGCATCTAAGCACAAAATAAGACAGAGAGAGAATATGCAGGGTAAAGGCATAAAAACAAAGTAAGGCAAAAAGAGTATATGGGCTGTCGAACTCATATAGAAACTATTCTGTGTTTTGATATATATGAAATAAACTTACTTTCAACTCAGATATTGACCTGTTACAGGAACAGAAGAAGGTGAGCAGGTCATATGCCAAGGTAAGCCCGCCTTGCTGCTGCTGTTGTTGTTGCTGTTGTTGTTGGTGGTGTTGATGATGTTGGGGTCGTGTTGTTATCTTTATAGCCCCAACTCTTGTGTTGTTGCAGGACCACCACCACACCACCGGTCCAACCACGACGTCACAATTGCACAGGAAGGAACAACCAAACGACCCTCACCAGAAGAACAGCTATTCGAGGACGAAGGAGCGACTCGAGAAGGGACAGATAAGTGAGGACAGATAAGTGAGGTAAGAACCGCTGCCTTCCAAAGCAAAGACGACCTTGGGAAGGAACGACCGTCCCTGAACAGAACAACTCCCTTATGAAGCAATGGCTGCAGGAACGACCGCCCAAGTAATGCCGAAGGAAAGAACGACTCCCATCGGAAAAAAATGACTGCCTAAGGAAAGAATGACTTGCCAATCGAAAAAAACAACCACCCAAGGGAAGAACGGCAGGAGTAGGAAAGAGCCAACGCGTTACGACGCAACATATTCTTCAGGAAGGAACGGCTGCCTTAGAAGGCCCAACGAAAGAACGACTGCACTGTAACGAAATGGCAGCACTGGGAAGGAACGGATGCTATATATATCAACGACTGCCACGAGAACGAAAGACACCGGGAAGGAACGATTGTCATAGGAAGCCACGATTGTCAAGGAAGGAACGACGCCATTACAAATCAACAACTGCCCTGCGAATAACTACTGTTGAGGGAGGTACGACTCTATAAAAGCACGACTACAACTGCTTTATAAAAGAACATCCGCGTGGGAAGGAACGGCCGGCATAGGAAAGAACGATTGCCTCACAATGGAACGACTGCCCGTCCTACAAAGCAACCACGTCCTCACAGGTCAATACAGTACACAGAACAGCCGACTGCGAAGAAGTGGCTGGCTGTGCTCTGAACAATGGACGTACGAATGGCTGACCTACAGATGACAGACCTACAACGACTGTTTGTAATATGAAGAGCAAGTGCCTTTAGAAGGAAGGAACGAGTGCGATACAAAACACAACTTCCTCGGAAGGAACGGCTGCCGAATCTAAATAGCAAACGCCCTCCGAAGGAACGGCCGCCATATATACCCACCGCTCGATTCGGAAGGAACGAGCGCCATAACAATAACAACAACAGCTCCCATCGGAAGGAACGACTAGCGTACGAAACACAACCGCCTTGTATGGAAGGAACGACTGCTATATAAACAACAACAACAACAAATGCCCTCGGAAGGAACGACTGTCATACAAGCAACTGCCAATTGTGCACAATGTCTTGACTTGCAAATCGACCTGCGAACAAACGATGGCTTACCTAAGCAACGTGTGTCTAGACCAACACACCCTACGGAGTATAGTACCACCGCCATGCCGCAGTGCCACGCCATGCGACCAACCATTCCACTATGAATCCCGCCCACAATGCGATCACTTCCCAACCATGGCAAAAACAACTTCTATCACAAACTTACAGACCCCTACAGAAAAACGACAGACTCACCTGCAAACCACCATTCGCACGCATTCAAACCGACAAGTTACAGGTCGCATCTCGCCGCACGCACACATCCTCCTCGCCCCGTCCTCCCCTACCGGCCATCCGCCAGACCCAGCTAGCCTCATTAGTCGACGACGCGCCGCAACGCGACCAGCGGGCAAGGGTCCAATCCGCGGCGAGCTATGTGGATCCCGCGACTTCCACACTCGGCGTTGGTAGGTCGCATGTCAGACCCCTCTCCACCCGACTCCCGGCCTCCAGACTTTCATGGCACGGTACGGTAGTACGGACGGAGCCACACCACGGCGCATTCTACGCGGGCCACTTTTAGTGTGGTGCGGCGTGCTGGATGGAAGCGGTCGAGGGGGGCGCGATCAGGTCATCCCCGCAAGTGGGAAGGGGGTCCCACGACGGACGGGCGGCCGGTTTGTCGTGGTGCTCTCTTAATTCAGGGGTAGCCGTAATGTGCTGGATCCGTAATTTTATGATGGGGGCATGGGACATGGGGAGGGGCAAATTGGCAAGGAACAGGGGGGGTTGGGGGAAGTGATTCCCAGCGAGCTGCAGGTGTGTGGCTTGGGTGGGTGCGTGTGCTGGTTTCTTGAACTTTTTTTCCTTCTTTTCGGGGGTGTGTGTTCCTTCTGCCGCGATGGTTGATCTGCTCTGGCTATTTTTCCGTCGTGATGGGATAGGGATGGGGTGATGTACCTGAGGCGTGGTGCTGTGGTACAAGCACTGCGGGCTGCTACTACTACTCGTGTGGTAACGCATGATGCCTGCGCCTCTCCTTATTTCTGTTCCTTGTACCTTATAATTGCGGTGGATCAGTGGCAACAGAACAGGGTCTTTTGTGAGTGAGTACTGTACAACGTGCTCGCTCGTCTGATTCAGGCTGGGTTCACACACCACACTGAGACCACACCACATCGCATCGCACAATAGGATTCAGTTGGATCATTCGCAAGGGGGAAAAGTTGAGGTGAAGAAAGATACATTCTGCCACACGACTCGGTACTTTCTGGTTTGAAATGCATACTGCAAACTGCCGTCGCCGCTCGGAGCCCCGGAATGTGCCACGACTGTCTGCTTATGTATCTCAACGTGTACAGCTGCATGCTGCTGCATGTACTAAGCAGTGCATATCTGGTATGTAGAGTCTGTCTCTCCATCTCTGCATCTCTGCATGTACATCACTCTGCCAGTCAGGTACGCGGTGTGCGATGGATGTGCGGTGTGCGTGAGAATCCCATACTAACCATACTACCCATACTACCCATAGAGTACCTTTTTCTAACTCATACTAGCACTCCTTTGGTGTGACTGCGCATTTTGGACTGTCTGTAACTCTACTAACTCTACTCTACTATCCTAACTCTACTAACTAGCTCTACCAACTATCCCCGACTGAGTACTCGACTGAACACAACTTTCGTCTCCCGGGTCGCTCCCAAGTCTCCCAAGTCTCCCAAGTCTCCCAAGCCTCCTAAATTCTTGCGCCTTTCCCTTTTCCACCCACCATCGAGGAAAGTGTCTCGTGTCGCACGTACTACTGGAAGTACTCATTCTACTTCCCGGCCACTACGGTGGTACTTACTACTAACTATTCCCACCCAACCGTTCACGACCGACAGAACCAGAAAACCACGAAATGTGCCTGTACACCACACCACCACTACTACTACTACACTACTACTGTGCGCACTACAACTGTACTCGCACTGTACTGCCCTCGATTTGCTCACAAATCCCCAAATCCTTCATCCGCATCCTCTCATTCCCTTCCTACCTCAAACCGTCCATACATATGAATCGACTCATATGCAAACTGTTCTCGAGTATGCAATATACAAATCCTCATGCCCAATAGATAATGGGCTACTGGGTAAAAGAGACGATAGACAAGGACCTCTTACATCTCTGCTTAATCGTGTCTGACCCAGCCCGCTCCGCTCCTCCTCGTTGGTTTCGTGTATCAAATACTACGACCTTCTACTTGGATTCATTCACTGGCCACTCTACTCGCTATTCCCCCCGATAGTAATAATACCGCACTCTCCTCACCACTGCGACAGAGAAGTTTCGTGATTCCAAGGCCCTCTACTCTCCCCCGGCCTCCCCAATCAAAGGCGGCAGGGACAAGAAAAGAGGGTGGCATAATCGTTGAAACTTAGCGAAATTGGCCATTTTATACACCACACTGACCAACCACCCATCCTGCGACAGTGCGAGCCCAACTCGTGTTTTATGCCGAGATCAATCCACGCCTTTACCCGCTGAACTTCCAGAAGATTGGACCCTCTTACCTTTCTCCCGGGGGCACTGATCATACAACCGATCATATACGTTGTATACATATACATATACACGCCGCCGTGAACTTGCACTGTACTGGATCAATCGCCCTCCAGAACTCGTTCGGTGTCACGGCAAATATTCACCCACGAACGCGGTCTGCAGCAAATTCACAAACCCCACGTTCATTAAGTACAGTACACCGCACATCTGCCTCCTCCTGTCACTGGTTTCCGCATTCAAAGTCACCCCAAAAAGCCACTATCTTCACGCCATCCCATAGTACGAAGGATATTCAGTGGTTGTGGGTCTCCAAGCTGGGATCCATAAAAAACCACCCTCGCGGGAACTCAACGGGTACTCCCCCTAGTCCATCCAACTTGGGCCAATTTCACCCTATACTGTCAGCACCTCCCAGTTCCTTTGGAACTTGACCATACAATCCATTGTAAACACTTCCTTTTGCTGAAGGCTTTGTCAAATCACCGACAATTCTCACCTTCAAGCAGCTTCATCCGACCAAACGAACACGCTCCTCTCTCCTTACTCGATCCTGAATGCCCCGATAACTCTCGCTGCTCTTCCCAGAGAGCAGGTCGAACTTGAAACAGTGTGAGTCCCAAAACTTCTACAGCAATCGCATTGTAAAGGAGGAAGCTGACCGCCCCTTGCTTCAGTCTCGACACGCATCAACTCGACCACCTCTCCCATGCTACTATAGCTGCGCGAATATATATTTAGCAAGGGTTCACAATGACTCTCGTCGATGTTGTCCACCGAGGACACTCCTCACACTTGACTACGAACACTGGACAGGCACTGGAGGACCGCTTCGAGGTGCTGAAGGACATCGGTGATGGAAGCTTTGGGAGTGTCGTTTTGGCACGCGTACGTGGTGCTGGCGCCAGCGTTGCGAGACGTGGAACAGTGGTAAGTTGCGCCGGAACAAAGGAGGTTTCCAGGCCGTTCAGTTCGCTGACGATTTATAGATTGCGATCAAGACGATGAAGAAGAACTTTGAGTCGTTCGCCCCCTGCCTAGAACTGCGCGAAGTTGTATTCCTGAGGACACTTCCACCTCACGTTCACCTCGTCCCAGCTTTGGATATTTTCCTCGACCCTTTCACCAAGAAGCTTCACATCTGCATGGAGTATATGGAGGGCAATCTCTACCAACTAATGAAGGCTCGCGATCACAAGTGCTTGGATGGCGGCAGCGTCAAGAGCATTCTTTTCCAGATTATGCAAGGACTCGAGCACATTCACGACCATCAATTCTTCCATCGCGATATCAAGCCAGAGAACATTCTCGTCTCGACATCAGGACAGCAAGAATCCTCCAACAGCTTCAGGCGATACTCGGCGCTCGTCACACCGCCATCTACACCACCAACATACACCGTCAAGATTGCCGACTTTGGTCTCGCTCGCGAGACTCACTCCAAACTCCCCTACACTACATACGTCTCTACTCGATGGTATCGCGCACCGGAAGTGCTGTTGAGGGCAGGAGAATACTCTGCGCCCGTGGATATTTGGGCAATTGGTGCGATGGCAGTTGAAATCGCGACACTGAAGCCACTCTTCCCCGGTGGAAACGAGGTCGACCAGGTCTGGAGGGTGTGTGAGATCATGGGAAGCCCCGGGAACTGGTACAGCAAGAATGGCACAAAGGTTGGCGGAGGTGAATGGAAGGAGGGCGCAAGGCTTGCTGGCAAACTTGGTTTCTCTTTCCCAAAGATGGCTCCCCATGCGATCGATACGATTCTTCAAGCACCACAATGGCCGGCTCCTCTCGCCCATTTCGTCACGTGGTGTCTTATGTGGGATCCAAAGGCCCGCCCAACGTCGAGGGAGGCACTGGCACACGAGTACTTTAATGATGCTGTGGATCCTCTGCGACCCAAGTCGTCGGCATCGAGGATGCTCGGTCGCAAGCAGTCGGATCTGAGCTACCGTGGTTCGAGGGACTTCTCAACCGAGACCCTGACCTCATCCAAGCCTTCGTGGTTCAGGAAGTCCCTGATCGGACGATCGGAAAACTCGACTGCTTCGTCGCAGCCAACCTCTGGTAAGGAGAATGTGGCTCCTCGCCCATTACCAGTACATGCGCAAACCATGAACGACGCCACCGCCCCTGCCAAAGCGCGTCCACAACCCACCAAGCGCTCGACCTGGTCCAACAGCCCGTCGAACGCTGCCCCAATGCCCATACTCCCCTCCATCAAACCAATCTCCCCGCTCTCCGATGCAGTTACCGCACAAGGTACTTCTAGGACGGCATCCTTTGCTGGCCAGCGCGGGTCTGCTGCCGACAAGGCCAGCCAGAAAATCGGCCGCCAACTCTCGGTTACATCTAACAACCACTACGATGCTGAAGCGCACCGACAGCAGGCAGAGCGAGCTCTTAACGGTAACAGTGGACTCATTTCTCCCCCGAGCGGCCAGAAGGAGAGCTTCTTCTCGCACCTCCGCAAGCGTGCTAGGAGGTTCTCAGGTCGTCATCAGACTCCAATGTCACCGACGGCAGATGACCTTGAGGCACAGGTAGGCTGTGGCCCATGGCAAAGCAACAGATCGTCGATGGTTATGGATCCTACCCAGCTCCCGACCCCTTCATACAAGGTGGACACGCACGAGGCGCTAGACAAGGCGCTCCGTGCCGTTCAGGACAATCTGGAGTCGCCATCACAAGGCACGGCCCCCATGCCACCAGCTCACCAAATCAGCCCCAGCACGATCCTCAAGCGCCACCACTCCCTAAACCAACAACCTCAGACCCGCTCAGTGGATAACCTGATCGGAGCAGCCCGCAGCGGCGGACCAGTGTCGAGCAGGACCAGAAGGGCACAGGCACACGGCGGCACCCGCCAGTACGAAGTCCCGGATGAGGAAGATGAACTCCTTGACGAAGCCCTCACATCCGCCAACAAAGCGATGAGGCGCATGGACCGCAACTCCCTGACCGAATACATCCAAAAGGGCGGCAACGCCGAGCTTGAGCGCAAGCCCCTGAGGCAATCCCAGAGCAAGCCTACCGTGCTGAACCCTTACCCTACACCCTCTCCGACTGCCAACGGTAACGCGGCACTCTTCTACGCCGATGCATCTGTCCGCAGCAACCAAACGCTCAAGAGCAACGCGCCAAGGGACGATAACGATGCCAGGCATAAGTGGCCGACGCCACCATACGAGGGGAATGACTGGTCGAATTCGACGGCTGCTAGTATCTGGGAGGCGGGCAACCGCTTCTAAATGAAGCAAACTCTCCACCACCACGCAATCACTCACTCACATAACCATAACCACACCCGACCACACTACCAACAACCACCTGTATATTTGTGCTAAGAGACAAAAGAAGAACTTGCAAGGCGTTAAGGGGGATACAAGGGAAAACCGCGACAGCACCACTGCACTCGATCGCGCGTCATACACCACTTTTTATTTATTTGTCTTTTAACTCGTGATGGTTCACACCAGCAATGCATCTCGGGGCTGCGACCAACCGAGGCCGGCGTTCATTTAGCTATTATACGCATTTCATTTTTTCAGTTCAGTTCAGACAGAGTCTGCGAGCTAGCGAAGCGGATTTGAGAGCCTTTTTTTGTGCTCACTTTTACTTTTTGGAGGGCGTGGATGGGATTATAAAACCCACCATGACCGTTTACTGCGTGCTTCGAGCACACATCACATACAACTATTTCCTTTGTAATATCGCCACTACATACAGCATAGCTAGGATGGTGGCGCGGCGGCGAGAGAGATAGTTAGAGACAGACTGCTCTGCTCTGCCGCTGCTGTTATTTTATGGGGACGAAGGAGGGGGGGAGCCTCTTGTTACTATATGGGAATGGGCTTTTTTGAGAAGGATTCTTCCGTTTTTTGCTTTCTACGTTGACGGGAGAAGAGGAGGAGGGATTGGGTTGTATTTAGATGGGATCCGGGAAATAAAGTATACTTAATAATAGTTCTGAGAGATATGGAAAGGATGGATAAATTCTAGAGAGGCTATTTGATGGCTCTTCCACTACTGACTTGACAATTCTTGAGTGAAAAATTTGATATGTTTCGACTTGACTCGCATCACAGCTCCTACAAACTGGGTCACCGAGACAGCGTTTCTGATGATGAAGTGACAGCTCATCCCTCAATCCACATTGGAATGGTTGCAGGACCCCCCCATCAGAAAAACTCAGCCGTCCTTTCGCATATATAAGCACGCATGAGGCGGAGCACACACGTACTGTCAAACCCACGATGCATCCCGAACGGCACGGGGAAGTACCCGCGAGACCCTTACTTGAACCCTCGTTCCCCGAAAAACGAATAAATCATAAATCACATTTCGACCCCTTCCACCCTTTCCCATCACATCTCTCAGACATCCCCATCACATCCCCTCAAACTTTCCCAATCCCCTACAATACAATTGCCCCCAAATTCCACCCCGCCCATAACCTCCTCCTCCCAATTCCAACATCCTCCACGTAAGCCCCCCAGCCCCAAAATAGCTCCAGGAACACCCCGACCCCACCCCGCCGCTCCACTACAACCACGACCAACAGCCGCACCACGGACGCCAAGACCTTCGCCCTGGTGCCTAGCCGACCCCGCGAGGCTGTATGGTGTTTGTATCTACCCACGCGCGAGGCTGCGTCCGAGACGGCGAGGCAGCCATTTTGTGTACCGCTACCCACCGCCCCGAGCAGACCAGAGCAGAGCAGTGAGCGCGTGGTGTTTATTTATGTGTGAGGACGAGATTGTTCAATCGCGGTGTTAAGCTTCTGTTTTGTTTTAATTGCGAACTTGAGAGACGACGATACAGAGCGAGGAAGACGACAGGACTCGCACAAGCACAGCAGCGCAACCCCGCCTCACTCCCCACGACACTCTCGCTCCGCGCGCAACTGTCGCATCCACATCAGCAGCGATGAACATCGACCTCCCCCTCCGCCCCGCCAATGGGCGCGGCGACAGTAACACCAGCAACAGCAACAGCGCGACCAGCAGCGGGATCGGCAGCGTCGGCGACCGCGGGCGCCCGTTCTTCACTTCATCATCCCCCTCTACTACTGCTGCCGCGGGGGCGAATATCGGGGGTGGCAACGGGACACCGCAGTACCGGATGCCGGTGCGGACGTCGGCGCAGTCGGAGGCGGAGGCGATTGCGGGGCCGGTGAGGGAGGTGGCGCCGATGAATGATCGGTTGATTGTTGGGGTTGATTTTGGGACTACGTATTCGGGGTGAGTTTTCTGTCTTGCGGGGGAGGGGGGGTTTATGGGGTGAAGATGGAGCTGGGCTAATAGGTTTACAGTGTCGCGACGGTATATACATCCACCCCCGACGATGTGGAGATCATCAAAACATGGCCCGGCGGAAACGGTATCACCTCCGACAAAGTGCCCACCGAGATCTCCTACGCCGCCCTCCCCTCCGCAACAGCCGGTGGCGAAGACACTATCAAGCCACGATGGGGATTCATGTTCAAGCCCGAAGAGCCGCGTTTACGCTGCATGAAGCTATTCCTCGACCGGAGCCAGAAACTCCCCTTCTACGTGTCGCCGAAGGAGACAGCGACGCAGCTTAAGAAGCATAATAAGACTGTTGTCGACGCGGTTAGCGATTACCTGACTGAGATCTACAAGCACACCATGGACACGCTTGCGCGGCGGTACGGGGACGCATTTATGAGCACTACGAAGGTGGAGTTCGTGCTGACGTGTCCGGCGGTGTGGTCTGACGCAGCTAAAAACACGACGTTGCTTGCGGCGGAGAAGGCGGGGATGGGATCGAAGGAGGAGATTCAGATGATTTCCGAGCCGGAGGCGGCGGCTGTGTATGCACTCAAGACGATCCAGCCGAATCACTTGTCGGTGGGGGATAACTTTGTTGTGTGTGATGCGGGTGGCGGGACGGTGGATTTGATTGCGTATAAAATCATGTCGCTGAAGCCGCTGCGGGTGGAGGAGTCGGCGGTTGGCACGGGTGGGCTGTGTGGGAGTGCGTTCCTGAATTATCGGTTTGAGGAGCATGTGCGGGAGCGTGTGGGCGCGACGAAGTTTGATGAGATGAAGGCGAAGAAGCAGAAGACGTGGCAGATGGGGTTGAAATACTTTGAGGAGTTCGTTAAGCGCAACTTCAACGAGGAGGAGCATGGCGAAGTTAATATCCCCTTTCCCGGGCTGCCGGACGATGAGGAGGCGGGGATTGATTGTGGGTTCCTCGTCATGACGGCGGCGCAGGTGAAGGATATCTTCGAGCCCGTCGTGAAGGAGGTGTGCGATCTCGTGCAGGGACAGGTATCCGGGATCCGCGCGAAGGGCGGAATCGTGTCGGGAATTGTGTTAGTAGGGGGATTCGGGCAGAGCAATTACCTATACAAGCGGTTGAAGGCGAACTTCAACACCGCGGCGCCGCCGCCGTACAGCGAGAGGCCGACGCATGCGCAGGCGAATGACCTGGTGAATAATGGGTCGGTTGAGGTGATGCAGCCGGTGTATGCGTGGACGGCGGTGGTGAGGGGGGCGGTGCTCAGGGGGCTCGAGGGGAGTATGGTGGTGTCGAGGAAGAGTAGGTATCATTATGGGACGAGCTATGCGACGGTGTATGATGAGGATAAACATGCTGTTGGAGAAAGGTATTGGAGTCCGCTGTGGGAGCGGTGGATGGTCAGTGATCGGATGCAGTGGCATATTTCCAAGGTATGTTTTTTTTGCCTCGTTCCCCTTTATGGCTTCCATGAGAGCACTTGGCTAATCTCACACCAGGGCGAGGATCTCTCTCCCATAACACCCATCTCCTTTCACTACACGCGCAACTTCCGGCCTGGGCAGTCCCTCATTGTCTCCGATGACCTGATCGCCTGCGATGAGACCGCCCCACCAGGAGCCTATTCCCGTGATCTGATCAACGTGTGCACGCTGACGACGGATCTGGGGGCTGTGCCGAAGAGCTTGTTCACGCGGCTGACGACGACGAGGGGCGTTGAGTTCGATAACCTCGACTTCACGCTCGAGATGGTGGTCGGGAGTGCGGGGTTGGGGTTCATGTTGAAGGTTGATGGGGTGAGGTATGGGAGTGTTGTTGCGGAGTTTCATTAAGGGGGGTGGGAGAGGGGTTAAGTATAGATGATGAGTAGTTGGGTAATGCTAGATGGATATATGCATGGATTGGATGGGATATATATATGAGCAATAAATTCCTAACGTATATAACGTGTAGTTTCCGTTGGTCTTTGGAGATAGGATTTATAGGACTATTGGTAACACTTAGTGGCCATCGAAGCTCCTTGGATGCACACATCTATGACCACCAAGCCAACGATATTGGTTGTTACGAGTGCCATGGTCCCTGGGCGCACAATGCTGTGAACCGAGATAATGGTTGGATTGAGCTGTTATAATAGTGGAGCGCGGTGTTAATTCCTTGAAGCTGCTGCCTATTCTCCATGCGGGACCTCATTTTATGTGAGCTCCCTGAGGGGTGCACACGTCCCAAACGGGTATGCCTCGGGCCAGTGGGTGCAAACTTCATAACATGCGCACTTTTGACCTGGGATCATTTGTAGTATGATTCAGGTAGAGTAGCCGGATCACCGGGTGGTCCATACAGAATGGCATTTCTGCATGGGGAGTTTCTTTGATATATATCCTGTTTCAAGGAAACAAAGAATATATATATCGTTACGTTCGAGTTAAACTGGGACTGGGAACTACGTTGAAGATACCTAAACATACATCGACGTGGACTCAGCCAATTATGAGCTTCCGCAACGTATCTATATCGAGTTACCGCCACCAAGGCTGGGATATAACTCCTCGTACTCGCCTCACTCAGTGGCAATTGTTGGTTTGGCTATGGGTGGTGGATCTCCCAAGTGATAAATTCACGGCTCTGACCTGGGCCTCCGGATCTCGGAGTCATGTCAACTCGGTGACCTAATAGGTATCTGCCACGCTAGTCACTTATCTGGGGAGCTACTATTTTAGGTATGATTCTGGTCCTGTCACAGAAGGACGATGCGGATCAGTTGGGCCGATGGCTTACTGCACAGTTTGCCAACTGCAGGGCGAACGACGCTGGCAAGGCGAACCAGGCTGGTGACATCCATAGCGGATGTGGAGGGCGTCGCAGCCTATCATCTGAGCGCTCGATGCCTTCGGAAAGGCGGGTTTTCGCATACAGTATATGACGAATTCTCCGGGGTTGCGGGATTATGGTTTTGATAAATTCAAATATTGCTGCTAGCGGTGAGTCAATCGGCTTTGATATTAGAATTGGGAAGGAGCGTCTGCCTGGAGCGAGGCGGGCAGGGCTGCTCCGACTCGCTAAGGGAAAATCATAAGATGGCTGGGCTGCCGACGGAGTGCTGGCTCATGGGGCTCGCGTCAAAATGCCAACAACACGACCACCAATAAATAACTGTCGAAAATAAAGAGCTGGGGCAATAGGATTGGATCGGAGATGATTTATATAGCAAGATGCTACAAAGTGAGTGGGGATCTTATATTGATTGGCTCCCGTTACTTTATATTGCTGTCCGATCATCACATGAAGCCAGAGCCTTGAAACAAGGTTGGGCACTGTTGGTTATCACTTCTCTCATTTGGTTCAATATGACTACTTCTTACAAATGCATACCTCAAGTTGCAAAGAACTGATATATTCATCTTTTGCTGTTTCTGCCATCTCAGTTGAGATATATCTCACGAGCGATGTTGATATATCACCCTACACATATACCCCTATC
This sequence comes from Pseudogymnoascus verrucosus, assembly GCF_001662655.1. NCBI lineage: Eukaryota > Fungi > Ascomycota > Leotiomycetes > Thelebolales > Thelebolaceae > Pseudogymnoascus > Pseudogymnoascus verrucosus. The sequence goes on from NW_017263672.1 coordinate 419,700, forward strand.
GTGTCGGGTTGGGAAGTCTGGCAATCCATTAAACCCCGCTAGATTGGGTTATGATATCCGAAAGTTGCGAATTTCCGACAACAAGCTTTGGTTCCCAAAATGTGATCCAGAAGCGCCTTCGGATAGATATGCCCGAGAGGTGGGCAACTGGCGCTGGGCGAAGATGATAGACTTCGATATGCCCGATATTAACGTACCAGCCACTTGACGAGAATCATCCAAGAAAATAACAGACCACAATGACGAATATACACTTCCTATGCTGATACAGCATTGTCTTCATGAACGCGAGGAATATAGCTCCTGCGTTATCCCCAGACGGCCCGGACAAGGCTAGGAGGATGCAACATATGAAACTGTGACGGATATCAAAGCATATGGCACAGTCCTGGGAGTACAGAAGAGTCTGGCGGCGTCTCAAAAAGGGTCTGGCACCTCAACGCATCTATGAATCACATAAAAAGGTAAGCCCATCGAAAAAGACGACCAGTTGCACGACTCAACCCCTTGCCTGACGTGGACTAGGAAGGACAGAGACAACATTCCACAACGAAAATCACACAATAATTTCTCACAAGCAGACGGAATATAGTCAGAAGACTACATATAGCAAAAGTAAAACAGTCGTCATTGGTAATGCTTTCCCCAAAGGAGATTATCGAAAAGAGATGAAAGACCAGCTACTTCTCAACTTCACACTATCATCCGCCGTCAACAGCAACATCGCCGAGAGACCACAGCAATATCCTCGCCCCAGGCTGGCACCTGGCTCATCGCGGAGCCTCCCACATCCAACTTCGAAAGGGTGTCGAGTGTTAAAACAAGTATCATCAGAAAAAATGCATCGCTTCAACGCCCAAAAAATTACAACCAGATACCACGCTTTTCCAACCTCATCAGCTACCCCAAACGATGACAACAACGCCATGTACTTTTGGGCAATACCAGTCATAGTAATATCATCAAATCGTTAAAGAACCTGGACCCTGATAGACCTCCCACCAGTCATCACGCGTGGACCCTTTTTCGCCACCGCGTTGGAACTTGCCGCACGGCCTATCGGCCGCATATTTCAGCTGAACGCGTTTTTATGCACGCGCCACCATGTCGTTCTCACATCGCGCTCCTTTCTTATTTACTCCACTTCTTTCCTTATTCAAGAAGTTTCGGTTGGGGAATGAATCACTGTCGATGCGGCCTTCTTCCCTCTTGGTGAACGTTGTTGATCTCGTCTCCGACGAGGATCAGTAACGATAACACGGTTCGAAGCAGCTTCCTCTGCTCTTTTCTTCGCAATTATTTCTTCTGGTTCGCAATTCAGCGGGATCAACCCAGATACCTTCGGTCGCTCTGACCCCTCGCGGCAGAAGATGGCATAATCATCCTCAGATATAATCCCTTTGTCTTGTAGGTATTTCAAGACTTTGAAGTCTGGGCGGAGTTCCATGTTTGTACCGCTTTCGAAATGCTCTTTTACATGCTCCAGGTATTCGTTCCAGCAGGCCATAGCGTTGTCATCCTCGAATGACCTGTTGCAGAAGACGCACAGGGCGTGAGGTGGTGGTCCGCTTCGGCCGAAATGCTCAATAACATGTTCGGACCAGCTCTCAGAATCATCGAAATTCGTATGCTGACAGTCTGGTATGATGTATCGAAAAAGGCACGGAAGATTTGAACCGTCGATCGACATGTTGAGAATGTGCTGGTCGAGAGTAAGCTCGGGGTGATTCAAATCAATACTCGGAGCTGTCGATAAGCTAGTTGCATCGGATGCTGCTGATGACTTTGAGAATGTGCTGAAGCCGGTGTTGGATCTTGACAGCACGGTTGAGCTTGTCACTGAAGATGGCGACGTCGGCGGCGACTTGCATGACTCACGAGCATGGGCATGAGCAGCAGTCGTCACAGGTTGGGTGATAGTTGCATCGGATTTGTCCTGTCGACTGGCCGCCGGCGATAGTCGTGATTGCCCGAAGGCATGAGCTGTGTCTTGGTCCTGAACGAACCTATCGATACTATAAACGGCCATTATGTCGACCGATGCAACGAACTTGGGACACAAGTGAGGGTCAGAGATAATGCAACAGTTCTGTTCGGGTGGGCAGCGACCAAAACCTCCTGTCTTGTCGCATACAAGACAGCTTAACGCCCTGTGCCGACGGGTGTTCGTCAGGTTGGTTGCAGGTGGGGTGTTGATGTTGGTCGCCGAGGAGGTCCGAATAGCACCAGTTCACCACTGTGGCTGTTATGCGCTGTGTTCGCGAGCAAGGGAAAGGTCACGATGGACCGCGATGAGTATAATGTCAACGGTTTGGACCTGCCAAAATATTTTGATGGTAGATAATTATCTTATCTAATGTTTCGAAGATCGTATCGGACAACCGCCACTTTTGTTAACCCAAAGTTGGGTTGATTGGGACGCACGGTCTTTATGCCGCCACGACACGACAACCCATGCTCCAAATTACCATGCTAATTTAACTGTCGCAAGATCAACCCCCACCAAACTATTGAGCTTACGATACGCAACATAGACACGACGCCGACATCCTGCAGAGACTATGGCAACATTGCAATATTTCGCTGCTCAAGCCCCACTGAAGAGTATTATCTGTTGCACACGATAATGCATGTCTGATGCGGGTGGCCGTCTCGTTCGGAGTACAACCGAGCAGGAAAATATCTCCCAGTACACAAAGGAGGGAAGTAGACCGATGGTCTCCGGAAACCATTCAGTAACAGCTTTCCAAGAAGCTAATTCATGCAGCATCACTAAGTGGTTTCACAAGCTCTGAGTGCGTTTTTTTTATAGGGTCCCATGATCCCTCGGACTTTTGCAGACACCAAATCTTCACCTTACCCGGGTTGGAAACGTCAGAATTGACGCGCTTGCAATTGGACGACGTTCACGCCTCCTCGTGCGCATGTCATGAAGGATTGGGAGTCTTGTCATGGGACTCATAAACAGGACTGAAGGTAACTCTGCGGTTATGTATACCTCTCGTATAGTTTTGTTTCAAGTCTCATATTTTTAGTATCATCTATCTCCGCGGTACTAATTTCTTCAACAACCCCTTACATGAAGGGTCGTGTGGTGAGCAGTTTGACGGTTTGTACCATCCAACACCATCGCACTGTACTTCGAAGGAAGTAACGGGGGTATTCTCTATGAAATATGTTCCCATGACGTTCTGTTGCTACAAGCTATACTTAGAACTCTGGGCGGCCCGCCCCGACACATCCTTTGGCGTTGGGTCTCGGCTAGCTTAAATATAGTTCAACGACACAACTCAGCTCATCACACATAATTCAGAGTATTTCTAGTCGTGCTAGAGATTTGTACTACCTGTGATTTTAGTCTGGTGAACAGAGAACCTTCGATCTAGCAATGATATTCCGAAGCTGCATGCGCTGGCCATTCTCATCTCCCTCCTTTAAGACTCCAGGAAACGTCATGCAGAGAATATCTCTGCCCTCTAATGTCTCTTCATCCTCCCCACCTATATCATCCATGGTTTCGGAATCAAAGATATTAATCTGATGTCCTTCAACAACCGTCATGATCGGCTTAAAACTTGCCTTCTGCACCCTAAGCATCCTAGATAGGGTAATGGCCTCGATGATCAGTGCTCGCAATGTCACTTCCCTCCCCGCGTCCCGTTCAACATCCGTAATATCCTCTAAAATAGCCATGGCTTCCCTGACGACAGATGCCGCGACCTCTTCCGTCTTAACCCCTAGATTATCTAGCGAGCCCTTCTTATTGATGAGCCCTAATGTGGACGAGCGCCACTGGTTCACATCCCCCGCACTCCCCGATGTCGATGCCAGCCATGCTTCAAATCCGATCAGTTCTTTCTCCCTTTCTTCAGGCAGTCCGACGAAGTATCTCTGAAACACCCTTTTCACAAGCAGCATCGACACAATACTCTGTATGAGGTGCACCTTCGCCGTCCCCGCCAGTCCCTCCCATAACGGGCACAGCTCCTCAAGCCGCTCCCGCGTTCCCTCCTTCACTTCTTTAACATCCATCTTCGCGCGCCTAAAATTCCTCAACACCCAATTCTGCAGCCCGCTCCCGAGCGCCGAGAAGCCCTCCGCGATAACCTCATCCGTAACCTGCCCCTCCGACCTCCCACTCGTAGAAACAAACTCCTTCAGCCCTCGCACCTGCGCTCGCAGCCCCTCCACCTCCGACTCCCTGCCTTGCGCCTCGCGTCGCGCCCCAGCGAACCCCTCGCGTAGCGCCTCGCGCTCAATCAGCAAGCTCGAGATGCGCGTTGTGGAGTCCCTCTCCCGGTCCTCCCGCTCGTCTAGCTCGCGCGCGCGCTCCTCTATCTCAGCCCTGCAGTCCGCCAGGCGCGCCTCGAGGGCTCCATGTGCGGCGTGTAGACTGCTGTACTTGAGCTGCCAGAAGTGCGCGACTTCGGCCTGGTGGCCCAGCTTGGCGGAGAGGTGCTCGAGCTCCTGCACGAATGTGCCTTCCATGACGGCGGCATCGGCTTCGAGGTGCGCGATGCGATCATCTTTGTCGATGGTGGTGGATTTCGTAGAGGGGTTGCGGGAAGGTGCAGCGCTAGGGGAGGTAGATGTTGGTTGTGAGGGTGGTTGCGAAGGCGGTTGTGAGGTGGGGGGTTCCGGGCTGGAGGGGCGTGAATTGGTCGCTGCGTTGTTGGAGACCGAGCCGCTCCGGGAGCGGCCCTGGCCCTGGAGGGCCGCGCGGGGCGGCGTGGCGATGGGGGATTTGGGGAACATGGGGATATCTGTGGTGCGAGTTAGTGGGTTGGTTTGGTTAGATTGGCAAGAGACCGTGTTGGCTTCTTCAGTTGTGTGGGGACACTGACTCCGGAGTTTGCGATCGCGGGAGCTCATCTTTTGGGAGTGTGGGGTTGCGAATGGATGGTTATTGCTGTGATCTATATATAAATGTACGCATTTCTAGAAAAAAAAGTATAGCTAGAGGATATATATGCGCCGATGGGCTGCCATTTTGTGCGGCTGACAATGGGAAGGCAACAGTAATAACAGCTTGGAGGTCGTGTTGGAAGTGGGAAGGCTGGCGGGTGAGATGGGCGCCAAGAGGTGGGACAGACCTGGGCCGCCACCAGAATGGCACACTTGTGTGGGGTAACAACTAACATGGGAATCCAACTCGACCTCGTCCAACATTCCAACAACATGCAGAAGGTAAATACACTGGTTGCCCAGTTCGTTAGTAGATGCATGTTATTCCAATATATTAATAAAAACTTGATATTTTGCGGAGACTAAAGTGTGTACATTATTTACATGGTATATATCAACAGGTCTGCATTCGACTTCCATTTCAGTACGTGCCTGGACAGTTCCAAAGGCTAGGAAGGCAATGCCAGCGTTCCCTTTCGAGATCAAACTGGACATGCAGCATAGAGTTGACTTGCAGACGGCCGCCCGGCGAAAGTGGAACAAGACGCTCCGGCTTCAGGGCTCCAGAAAGCGGTATATATTTGCACACAGACTAGTTGGCACGCCATGGAAGAGGAGACTTCGTGCCAACTTAAGTTGTGTGCAGTGATGGTCACTGGTTGCAAATATGTGCGTCGCCTAGATAACTGGCGGCATTTGTAATATATAGCATTGGGAGCTTCTGCTATAGTCTTCTTCTCATCTAGGTCGGCTTCAGTAGCCGAACCAGTGCTCCCGTCTGTGTTGTCATTTCCAGACGCGGCAGCATGACTCGGGCCTGCATCTGGCTCTTCATCATCGTCGTCTTCTCCATGTACGTCAACCACACGTTCACCAGCTTTCTCAAGGGTATTCCGGCTCCAGGCCCTAACTCCTTTCCAAATTGCCTGTGTGCTGTGTCAGCTAATCTTATTACGTCCACTGGGTACAGGCGAACTCACGTATAGGATTGTGGCAACTCCAATGAGAATCATCGACACGCTGATATCCTCAAGTCTCTCTCGCCCGGTTCCTCCCCTTCTGGCTCTACCACCACCTCCAACCACCCACCTAAAATTCAGCCACTGAAACGGGGACATGATAAAGGACTTCAAGAGACCTAATAGCCCTAGAGATGCGAATCCTTTTAGAAGATGCTCAGACCATGTCCATTCCTCACCCTCCTCAAATTCTATGAGAGGTTCGCGGAATGTTGTCCACGGGTTGGTAGTCAACGTTGCCACCGGATCCAAGTATAGCTTGACAATTGGTTCCGCAACGAAGCCAAGCAAGAACACGGTGGCCCAAAGAATCAGCAGGGTGAGAGCAATTTGGGTCATGGTACTGCCAATCCACTTGCTCCATCGCATCCTCTCCAGACGGTATGTGTATTTACATGTGGGGCATTCGAAGTAATTGCGTCGCCTGTATGATGGATCGGCGTGTCGCCACCCCTGTAGACATCCTTCATGAACATATGACTGTGATCCTTTGCACTTGCATGGTCGAATTAGCCGTCCGGATTCCGGATCTTCCGACACGTACTTCACCGTCGGAGTTGGAGCGACCACGCCAGCGAGGCCTTCCGGACCAGTCTCGAATGACGGGTGCACTTCCTCCAGACAAATCCTGCAGGTCCTTGAACCGTAGTATTTTTGTTTCTTTGGAGGATCACTGGAGCTGGCCTCGCCCTCATGGGGTGGGGGTGCTGGTTTCGTCTCGGATGGTTGTTTTGCGTGACGAAAGTCTCTCTGAGTAAATGAACTTTCCGGCGAAGCTTGATCGCGAAGATCATCGGCAACTACCTCCTCTGGCCATGACCAGGTTGACTCTGACCCATATGGTGGTGCAGGCATGTTGGCAAACGCTAGTGTTGAGCTTGTAAAAGTCGAAAAACAGCTGGGTTTTGCCAGCTCAGTATTCAACAGACATTTAAGAGAAGGATTCGGGCAATAGCGACCTCTGCGATGATGCTCGCAGGTCCATTAGTCAAAAACAAGGCGATGACTTTATGAAATAGAAAATAATGTAAGGAAATACCGACGGTTGAGGCCAGATATTCAAGTCCCTTACATGGTGGTTGCTCACGGCAGGGTCGGATGGAGGAATGCGTCCGAGATCGAAGTGTTGGTGGTCTCGCTAGAGTTGCCGCGTTAGCGCCGTCAGTCGCTCCAGACGCGGAATTCGTAAGGCAGAGCTGCCTGTGAAGCTAAGTTACCTCAAGCAACGAACGGTGTATCCCAGCAATTTCCACGATCACCTTCCAACCACAACAACTGAATTGATCGCCCACTTGAAGCTTCATCTACACAACTCTCCTCCAAGCTTCAGATATTCGAACTATGGCGGACAGATACTCCTTCTCCCTCACGACCTTCTCGCCCACGTAAGCTATCACCGTGTTGAGCTCCAAGCCATCCATGTCCTGTCCGCGAACCAAGCTAATACAACTACAGCGGGAAGCTCGTTCAAATAGGTCAGTCTCAGATGAAGCTCAACTGCACGCGATCTTCCGGTGAAACCCTACAGCCGTGAGCTGTGCTCATGATTTATAGAATATGCCTTAAACGCAGTCAACCAAGGTGTAACAGCACTGGGAATCAAAGGTACGCCCATCCCCCCCCCAAACCTACGCAACCTCATCTAACTCCTCCTAAAGCAACAAATGGCATTGTCCTCGCGACCGAAAAGAAGTCCTCCTCGCCCCTGATCGATCCCCCCTCCCTCTCGAAAGTCAGCCTCATCACCCCCAACATCGGCATGGTCTACTCCGGCATGGGCCCCGACTACCGCGTGCTTGTCGACAAGGCGCGCAAGGTCTCGCACACGAACTACAAGCGCATCTACAACGAGTACCCACCGACGCGCATCCTCGTCCAAGACGTCGCGCGCGTCATGCAGGAGGCGACCCAGTCGGGTGGCGTGCGGCCATACGGTGTCAGCTTGCTCGTTGCTGGGTGGGACGAGGGTATCGAGCCGGATGTGGAGGCGGATAATGTGAGCGGTGGCGCTGGAACCGAAGAGCCAAAGCCAAGCGGCAAGACTGGAGGTATTCTCAAGGGTGGACCTATGCTGTACCAGGTCGACCCCAGCGGGAGTTACTACCCATGGAAGGCCACGGCGATTGGCAAAAGCGCGACGTCTGCGAAGACGTTCCTTGAGAAGAGGTATACGGAGGGTTTGGAGCTTGAGGACGCGGTGCACATCGCGCTGCTAACGCTGAAGGAGACGATTGAGGGAGAGATGAACGGAGAGACAGTTGAGATTGGTATGTTTCTTCCCGCAGTGGATGGATGGGATTGAAAGCGGTTGCTAACGTGATGTACAGGTATCATTGGCCCGCCAGCACACCACCTTATGGGCGTTGAGGGTGTCGAGGGGGCACAGGGCCCACGCTTCCGCAAGCTCAGCCCTCAGGAGATCGAGGACTACCTGACGAACTTGTGAGGTGGGTTTGCTGCCATGGCGTCTGGGGATGGAGGAGCAGGGGTGGGGTGGACTTTGAATTGGTGACATTGGTGCACAATACAAATGTATCATAGAAATATCACGAGAGAGCGAGCGAAATCCACAAATGAATTAGACCTGGCTGTTTGGGGGGTTGCTTGACCAGTGGTGTACGGTGTGTAGGATGCTGTGTGCTTTGAAATGCGTGTTGGGGCAACAGCATTCTGCTTATTCCCCTACTGGTTCAGCTCATCTTGGTCTTCCGACTGAGATGCATCCCATCTGCTTTACCTCACGATGCTCTCTTTTTCCTTTTTAGAATGCGTATTCTTCATTATTCTTTATCTAGGTGAGCGAAACCGGATTTACCAGTCACCCAGCAACTTCAACGAGCTAGCCTAGAATTCATTAGGACTGACCGTCTTACAGAGACAGCATGAGATCATCGGGCTACTCCATAGCACTGAGGAAATTGGCCCATCCCCACGTTGGTTTTGGCATTTGCTAACTGTTGTCATTACAATCTGTCACCGGCCTGGACTCTCTGTTGTCGCCGTCATGTTCTGTTGCCGAGCTTCTTTCTCACCACCACAGACTCCTATTGTCACCGCGTCCACCCCCCGACAGCTATTAATGATAACGCTGCAGCACTATGCCGCTATTTTGGATAAAATCTGCGTCCTTCCCATTATTGATTGTTGCATTGTTTTCTATTTTGTAGGGATGGATGCTTTGCTGGTTCGTGGTATTATATTTATAGTGTGAGGCGGGATAGAGGCACATGCTGCGAGGAAACCCGAGTAGACCAGGCACAGCTTTGAATTCACCTCCTCTCAGTCTCATCTCTAGCTACCTGTGTTATTCCATGGCCTTATAGTCTTTCAGGCGCCTCGAATGCCGGGAATGCTCATACACACCTCTCCACAACCAAAAAACTCCCCTCCCCTCCCCCAAACACCCCCTTTAACCTCCCTCCTTCCCTTAAAACCTCACTCAAATCAACCCTCCTCCACCCTCCCTCCCTCTCCTCCCCTTCGCTCTCCTCCTCTTCCTTCCCCGCCTCCTCCTCTTTCACCGTTTCCCCCCTAACCCACCACCCCCCCTCCTTGTCCAACACCCCCACCCCCCCATCCCAAACCGCCACATCCACAACATCAAACTCTACACACTCCACCTCCCCCGTTCCACCACCCATAACATAACACCCCCCCTCCCCCGTCAACGCAGCCGTCACATAACCCGCTGCTACGACTTTGACTACTCCACCGCCGGGGATACCTTCTAGCGCCGTTACGAAGCCTGGTTCATCGGCTGGAACGCTGCCATCATCGTCAGGGGAGGAAGAACAGTGCCGGCCAAGCGGGGAGGGATGGCGCGGATCGCCCCAGGTGTAGAGGGTGCCGCTGGCGGTGAGGGCGGCGAAGTGGGTGGTCCCGGCGGTTATTTGTGTGGTGTCTTTTGAGAGGGAGAGGGGAGATGGGAAGGTGAGGGTGTTGGGGGCGAGGGAGAGGGAGAGGGGGAGTTGTGTGCGGATGCCTGTTATGTCTGGGGGTTGTTAGATGGGTTGTGGGGAAAAGGGGACGGGATACGTGATACGGGAAACACGTCAGGGGATGGAGAATGAGACCTTGATAGAAGGGGGAACTGATGTGAATGCGAAGAGCTCGAAGGAATCAAATCGGGAAATATGAATAGGATATCAACTCACCAACGACCATCCCCGTGCCTGAAACCGCCCAACCATTGCCCATCCCATTCCGCTGAAGTGCCTGCGCGTGCCTCTCCGCGAGCGCGTTTTGCTGCTGTCCCACGTCTCCCTCTTCGAGACTAAGACGAAGGAACGGCGTAGGAGAACCTGCTATGGCGTAGGAAGAGGTGTTGTATTTCACTGTGCGTAGTTAGCGATGTTATCAGGAGGTAGACAAAAACCAACAGGGTGAAAATGAGGGAGTGGTCTGAAAAACGTGAAAGAAAGGAGAGGGTATGGGAGATAAAACATCAAATTGAAGACGAGCAGCAACGAAACAAGGATAGGAAAACAGTAGCCACACCCATCCAAACAGAAAAGAACCTCCCAAAACATACCAATACACCCAAACCCATCACTCCTCACCCACTCCACCCTCTCCGCCTCAAACACCTTCCCATACATATCCAAATCACGTGGCTCTATCTCCTCCTCCTCCTTCTCTTCGCCACCCTCATTTCTCCCTTCCTCATCCCCCGCCTTAGGCAGCTCAGCCTCGTCAGATGAGGGCGAGAACTCAAGTTGTCTCCACACATTATTCCCCCTTGCCCACACCTCCATCATCGTACGTCGTGCTGCGGTGGTGGTGGCGATGGAGGGTGGTAGTCGGAGGGGCGCGTGGGGCGTGGGGGTTGCGTTGGGGAGGCGAGGGTGGGTGAGGTCAGGTGGCGCGCGATGGACGCGGGTGTGTGCTTGAACGTGCAGTTTGAGGTAAGGGACGGATGTCTGGTATATCCGTTAATCCCGATATGTTTTTGGTGCTGTTGTTGTTGCCTAGAATGGGTGAGGAGGGGCGTTGTGGTGAGATTGATGGAGGATGGAATATTGGGAAAGCTATGAGTAAATAACTTCAAATTGTATGTCAAATCCGAAGTATAGAATATAAATCACGTGCGTGCATAGCAACCTTCTACGCGTCGTTGAAAGAAAGGCAGATAGGGTGAGAGGAATATTATCAGGTTGAGCAGGGTAGAGGTTCAAGGAGTAGAAAGTTCAAGGAGAAGAAAAGACGCCTTGAAAGCTGGTAAACACATGAGAGGAGTCGAGGGAAACAACACAACCTTTCACATACACCAGCGCAACAAACCACATAACACATTAAGACCCCATTCTTTTCTATCTATCACCACACACACAACACAGCATCCTCACCCCCCCATCCTTTCTGGAATCCCATCCTCACTTTCTTAATCATTTTATTTTCACCCCCCAACCTCCCATCCCCCCATTCCCCAAAAGCGAAGAACAAAAATAAAGACTCCCCATACTACTGTACTACGCTCCCCACCCCCCAGCTCCAAGCCCCCCGCCGCCCCAAAAACACCGCAGCAACCATCATCATCACATCACATAAAATAAGAGGAGCCCACCCCCATCACTGGCCCCAATGTCGCTCTGCCCATCCCGAATAAGCCTCGGCAGCGCGAAACGCCGCAGCGCACTCGCTGCGTCCCCCTCCTCCCTCCCCCCAAAAAAAACAAACTCCCCGTTCATTCCCCCAACTCTCTTTACAAGTCCTCGTGATCCTTCCAATCCCCATCCCTACGCGTAGAACCTCCTCAGCACGCCCTCAACCTCTTCATACTGCTCCTTGACCTCCTTGAGGGTCTCCCGGATGCGCCTTAGGCAGAGCGCCTCGTCGGGCTCGTCGACGGTGCCGGACTCGTCCTTCTTCTGGCCGAAGTGCTGGATGCGCTCGCATGAGTCTTTGACTTTTGTGAGGCCGAGGGTGGCGGAGGAGCCTTTGAGGAAGTGGCCTAGGGAGGCGAGGGCGGCGAGGTCGGAGTTATCGCTGATGGGGGGTTAGCTGGCGTTCGTCCGTCTTTCTTTCTTCTTTCTCCATTCTTCATTTTGATTTCCGCGATAGAAGTTGCGAGGGGCGGGGTAAGGTGGGGATTGGGCAAAGAAACGGGGAAAGAATGGCGAAATAGAAAAAGGGAGACAAACAGCGCCTCCTTCATCTCCTCAAACGTCTGCTCCGCCTGCTCAAAGAAGCCAAACACAATACTCTTACTAAACTCCCTCTCCTCCTCATCATCATCCATCTCCAGGATCTGCTCAAACGTCAAAGCATCGATGCTCTCCCCCAAATCCGGGAAACTGACGGAGCCAGCCTCGCTCTGCAGTGGGGGGGAAGTAAATGTTAGCCGTTTGGTTGCTTTTTTGATATATGTTGCTTTTGGTGGGGGGGCGTGGGGGCAGGGGGGGGGCTGGGTGGATTTTGGAGGGGGGAATCGTACCTTATCCTCGAAATCTGTGGCTGATGCTGTGGTAGTCGCCATGTCTATGAATGTGTACACTCTCTAACCCGCGCGCGCGCGCTCTTGTTGCCTCAAAAAACTCGGTTGGAAAGTAGCGTGTGTTTGTGTGGATTGACTCGGCGCAGCAGTCGTGGTGGATTTCCCCTTCGGCCTTCTCGTTTCTTTATAGCCTTTCTGTCTGTATATCGTAAAGAGGGTATTGGGTTTGCCCTTTTTCCCCAGTTTGTACTTGGGGGGGGTTGTGGTATGTGAGTTTGTGGTTGTGGCGGTTGGTGATGGGCCGGGTTATTGCTGTAGCGAGGCTGGTGGTGGGGTGTGGAATAGCCAGCCACTCTCAAGCGTCGGCGGTGGTGGAGGGCGGTTGGACGGGGTCCGGTGAGGTCAGGTTTGTCGCGGCGATGGGGTAGGTCGGCATTCGAGATCGTTGGGGTTGTTGATTTGGTTGTTTTGCGGAGTTTGTGGTTTTGCGACGGTGAGGGCTGGTGGTAGTGGTGGTGGTTGTTGTGGATTGTGGTGGTGGTGGTGGTGGTGGTGGGTTTAATGATTTCTTTGACGACGGCGGGGTGGAGGGGGGAAGGGCTAGCGCGAAAGGAGAGCTATCCGTTGCTGTTGTATGCCGTACTTTTTTGGGAAGTATGGGGCCCTTTTTTTTACTAGGGTTTGCCGGGGGGGTCGGGGTATCGGGCGTGTACTGGAACTTCTCAGTGGATTTTTGTGTCTGTACAAGATGTAGAAGATGCACCAGATGATGGGATTGTACTCTCGTGTTTTATAGAGTGAGTTAATTGTAATAATTCTCGTATTGTCAGTATTATACAGTACAATGGGGTAGCACAGTCAAGTCAAACTACAGCTGCAGTAACTCGTACTTCGTTTCCAGCCTTATATAATCTTCCCTTCCCTTCCCCTCCCCTCTTTATTTTTTGTTATTTCCGCACCTCAACCGTCTAACGAACAACGTACTGTACTGTTACTCTACTACTGTACTCTACTGTACTCTACTGTACTCTTCTGTACTCACTCCTGCAACGCAACATAAACCAAACAAGAACAACCAGACAACAACAACAGCATGACAAACCTCTTCTCAACAAGGGAGCAGCACAACCAAAAAAAAAATACACAGCACAGCAAAGCCCGAAGTAAAAAAAAAAATTAGGGCAAGGTTTAAGATAACAGTTCGGGAAGGTACATAAGGTAAAAAAAATAAGGGTTCAAAAAGGTAAAGTGTGGTAATGGGATGGATGGGGGGTGGTGAAAAAGGGAAGGAGAGGGGCAGGCAGACCGAAAGCGGGATGGAGTGAGGGATCGGGGCGGAGGGGGGGGGAGGGGGGAAGGGAAGGACGGTAAAAGTGGTAAGTGGCTTGTGGCTAATAATGTTGCTAATGCTGTGGGATGCGTGATGGCGTGGGAAGCGTTGAGTGACGATCTTTGAGGTGGCTGGAGCTGGAAGGAGAGTAGTTTAGTAATTGGGGTGAAAGATAGGAGGTTAGTATGGAAAAAAGAGTAGGGTTAGTATGTAAAAGAGGAGGGTTAGTAGAGTTAGTAGAGTAGTAGAAGTATAGAGAGCACTTTACGAGTGGTGGATGTCTGTTACTGCGGGCATCTTTATTGTTTTATTGTGGATTGTGAAGGAAGGAGGGAGGTAGGTACTCAGCTATTAGAGGTCTAGGTCTGTATATCTATCCACCTCTTGCCTATAACGTTAATATCTATAATACTCTAACTTACTAATACTCTAACTTACGCCTGACTCGAGGATCCCGTCTATTCACAATCACATCCACATTCACATTCACATTAACAGCCATACCCGACCTCCTCCCCTTCCTCCTCTCATCGCTCCTTCCCTCAATCCCGCTAGAACCCGGATAGCCACAGCCACAGCACCTCACCTCACCTCACCTCATGCGCAGTCCCCCTCATCCCGAAATGCAGGGCCAGATGCAACATGCCATCCCATCAGCGCTTACCTCCGTCAAATCTTACCACTTACCACTTACCACTTACCACTTACCACTTACCACTTACCACTTACCACTTACCACTTACCGTCTGACAAGTCTCCTCCTCAACCCTCCCTCCGCATATGTACACTACACTACACTATCAATACCAATACATCTCCCTCCCCCTACCTCCCCTTACCTCCCCCTACCTCCACCAACCACACTCCTCCCAAGTTACAGATACAGACTCAATACTCGCAATCCCACCGTCGGAGACAACCACACACCACACGTGGCATGCTCCCCTCCCTCCCTCCCCTCCTCCCACCGTCGGACGATCGGCAACCCATTGGCGGATTCCGCGCCGAGGGGTCATCATTGCTTGAACGGGCCGAGGGTCTAGACGCGCCGTAGTGCGGCTTTACTCGTGTATCCATCGCTCCTTCCCTCTACAACACAATACAATCCCACTCCCCTCACAAACCTCACTCTCCTCCTCCCCTTCTCTCCTCACAATCCATGCACCCTCCCATCCCCCATCTCCCCACGGAGTAAACTCCGACTATCACCCCCCATGAAAAAAACCCGCACGTCCCCATCCCATATCTCCCCGGCACACTCAAAAAAAAAAGGCCAACAGCCTACACACCCTACACCCACACCCCCAACCAACCCCCCCATCCAACAAAGTGGAGCCATGACGTCCCCATGCATCCTGGACAACCAAATGACGTCGACTAGCCCCCTATGACGGCGTCGCGGGTGGGGCGGTCTGGACCCGTCTCTGACCAATCCCGGGAAGCGGCGAGAGTGTGCAAGGGTCTTGGCGCGGATGGGAGGAGGAGGTGGCGGGCTTGGCGGTGGCTTGGCGGTGGATGGGGGGCTGTGGTGCGTGGTGGTGCGTGGTGGTGCGTGGTGGTGCGTGCTGGAAGATTTTTGGGGGGAAGGAAGGAAGGTAGGGGAGGCTGGGCTGGGCTGGGGGGTTTTACCACGGGTTGATGGATGGATGGAGGGACGGGGATGGGGGGGAGTTCAGCCGGTGAGAGTGGGGAGAGGAGGAAGGGTAGGATAGTAGGGGATGGGAGGAGGGTAACTCGTGGTACGGGTGCACTGCGTGCGGTTAGAGGAGGGGAGGAAGGATTGTGATGTGAACAAGCACAGCACAGCACAGCACAGCACGCCTGCATATACGCCCATCCTACTCTCTAATCCTCCCTCAGCCTTCCCTTCCCTTCCTACCACCCCCTACCCCCTCCCTCCTTCCCTCGGAGTAACTCTCTCCCACCCTCCCCTCCCCTCCCTTCACACCACCACCACCACCCAACCTCCGACCCCGACCCGACCGACCCCGACCCCATCTCACCGCCCACCCACCTCCCCTCCTTCCCTCCCACCCACCTGGCGAGCCGGTCCGAAGCACAGCACCGACCGGTCGCGTGCATGCATGCATGACGTAGCACCCCGCCCCCCGCCCGACGGCGCGGCACTGTTGGGATGGGGATGGGGGTGTGTGTGTGTGTCTATGTGTGTCTGTGTGTGTCTGTGTGTGTCTGTGTGTGTCTGTGTCTGTGTGTATGTATGTATGTATATATGTACTCGGCACGCAGCGCAGTGCGGCGCGGCGCATGGCATGGCATGGCTGGCTGTGGTACCGTGTGGGTGCGTGCTGGAGCGAGGGAGGGGGAGGTGCGCGGACCGGGTGCGTGCGTGCGTGCGTGCGTGCGTGCGGGCTGGTGGGTTGGTGGGTTGGTGGGTGGTTGCGTGGCTGCGTGGGAGGGTAGGTGACAGCTCCGATTGTGGGTGGATGGGTGGTGGTGGGTGCAGGCTGGGCGCGGAGGGATGTATGGGGGGAAGCAAGGGAGGTGAGGAGGGAAAGCTTGAGTGCTTGTGTGATGCTTGGTTGGGGGATGTGCGGTGCGGGTGGGAGGTGGGTGGAAGGTATGATGCTTGGTGGAGGGTGAGTGATGCTTGGTGGGTGTTCTGAAACGCTTCTATGCTGGGATGGGGGGAGTGTGGTTTGTCAGTGTTGGTTCTATAGGGGAATTGATGTGCGGTCGGTGGTGAGTTGGGGGCGGTTGGGAGGTGTTGGATGAGCGGCTGAGAGATGTGATGGGATGTGTAAGCCAGTTAGTGGGTGGGAGAGGTGTTGGGCAAGCCACTGTGCGGAGTAACATGCAAGTAACCCATAGTGTGAAGTGATAATTCAGCCTCGACCTGGCTGCTTGCATTGCATTGAGGCGTTTTTTACAAGTTGATATTTCGTTTTCATGCCCCTGGCGCAGGGGGTGCGCATGTAGAATCTCTCCTTTCTTCCTGGTCCCTTCCTTAAAAGGACAGAAGCATTGTGGCCAAGCAATGGCGGGACAAACAGAGCTGAGACCCCGCAGAGCAAGAGATAATATACTTCTGGTATGGAAACGTACGATTCGCAAAAAACCAACTCCTCATTTTCTACACGGAAAATTGGAAGAGGCAAAGCTCACGGCAGGTAGGCTATCACCGTCGTTACATTCTTGTCATCACCCTGAGTTCTCACTATCACTACACTCCTGTCACCGCCTAGTATCCTCACTATTGTCCCGTTCTCTCACCAGGCCTGGTTTTTATTTCCGTCACGCCCGTGCTTTCAAACAACGGGCAAAGGATTTTCTTCTTATTGTCATTGTTCATTCCAAGGCACAGAATCTTCTCAAATTGACTTCCGGAATTTACAGTATGGCTGGCGATGATGTTCACGATTCGTGTATGCGCAGGAAGCAGCGCAACGTCTCAAATACCCAGCAGTCTTCCCAAACGCCTTGCCCTTCTTCTTCGTGGTTCTGTGGTAAAGTCACGGCCGATTTTCAAAGGGGCTGTTTCTCTACACCAGGTTCTGCCAGCTCATGATCATCCCAATCAAGGTCACTTCCAGGAAATAAATTCCTCGTCCATCATTGCTTGAGCGTATCACCACCACTTTATTAAAGGCGCATCTCCAACACGCAACCCTGCCACTCCTTCTCCCCCGCCGTAAAGTCTTCAAGAACCTTAAACCCCTGACTCTCATAATACCTAAATCACCAAAAGCATCAGCCATCCAAAAACCACAACACTCCACTCGCACAAGACCACTACTTACCGGACCAACTTCCGATCATTCCCCCTAAAACAATCAACACATATCCGCTTCACCCCCGTACTCTTAACCTGCTCCTTAGCAAACCCAATAAGCGCCGCCGCAGCCCCCTTCCTCTCCTCCCCCGCATCGCGATTCGAAATGAGGTACGCCAGATACACAAACGGATCACTCTCATCCTGCTCCGGCAGAACAGAGCTGACATATGCCGGCGCCTTCGAATCTAGCACCAATCCCGCCACGGGGACACCGCTACTTGATTCCGCAATGGAGGCGCGACACCACTCACTACCCCATGGAGCGTTTTGCTCACTCCTCTCGATCCATAAGCGGGCTTTTTGAGTAACGGCCGGGTTGGCTTCGCGGACGGATTTGGTGCCCCATTGGTCGGCGCTGCCGACGGTTGAGAGCCAGGGAATTTGGGATTCTTGGAAGTCGACTAGGAGCTCGTGGTCTGAGGCTGCTATTGTGGCGGGGCGGATTGCGAGGGGGGGTGTGGTTGTTGATGACATTTTTTCTGGTGTTGGATGTTGTGTGGTTACTTGATATGGGTGATACTCACTATTTATCAAATGTTGGCACTGGCATGGAAATTGATAACGTGGTCTCTTACGTGGTCTTGCGTGGGACCTTCCTTACTTGGAATCTTGAATCGTGCCGCCTAAGGGAAGCTGCGAGAATGTGCCAAGCATTATCATGATAACATGACTTCGATTGGTCAGCCCGTGTTTTAGCGCGCGATGCTGCACTTCACATGCTTCACGAAGTATGAGATTTGACGCGAAGCAGGCTTCTGGGTAATCGTGGACACAGGCGCGGACGTAGGCCCTTAATTGCTTGTCGCTGTCCTTATTTCTTTGGGGTGGATTCTCACTATCTCGTTATCATCATGGTGTGGTGATCTTAGCTGCCACATGCTTCACTCGGGATTCGGTAGGGACAATTTACAACTTAATAACTATGATCTCTCAAGTATATTAACTCTAGTATGTGATAATTAAAAACCGGGTGGGCCCAGCTAAAAAAATAAAAAATAATTAATAAAAAGCATAGTTTAATTAGCAAAATAAGAAGTTCCAGATTTCACTTTCTCAGTTCAAGTCTGTTCTTGTTATGCAAAATAAAAATAAAAATAAAAATAATTGTGCCGAAGAGCCTCAAAAGAAAGAGCTGAGAAATATGACTCGATCCGTCCCTGTATATCGCGTTGTCCAGTCGCATAATAAAATTATTTATCATCTCCTCTTTTTTTTCCATGCTCCTATATATTCGTATTCGTTTCATCCCGAAAATCCTATGGAAGATTCTAACAATACGGTCATATGCATCTGGTGTATCTAAACGGTCGTTTCTCTGCCATCTAGAAACCATTAGATCTCTTAACAGACTGCTCAGCGATTACTTACTTAATAGCATGCATGCTCCGAGTATTGATCTGCTCTAACCACCATGGCTCATGAATCCTGTAGCTGAGCTCTGAAAATGCAGCAATAAAGTGGTAAGTCAAGAGTGCTTGATAATCTGCGTTGTATGGATTGTAGCACATTGCCGTCGCTGGATGAAAACACCGTATGGCGACGGATCTGCACCCCTCAATATCAATTTCGTCGCGAATTGTTGGGTTTCCGACCCCTCCTCCAACAAATTGCCCAACAAATTCGTTGCTACATGTAGCGGCGCCTTTGTTCCAACAGCATATCACTACTCGTGGCTTTTTGAATTTGAGCATTTGCTCGAGGAGCAAGTGACAGTCATCATCTGACGGCCACGCAGCCGTTAATCCAGGTTTAAAGGAATAAGCATCAAAAACCGATACCGTTTCGATGCTTCGTGTCCCTTTACTAGCATATCTGATGAGCTTGTCCACCGCATCCAAAGTAGGACAATCAGCCACGAATTTCTCAAAGTCCACCGAGTAGTTGTGGCGTGGAGCTGGCCGTTGAAGAATGATGACGAGATCCGAGTAACCTTCGGCAAGGTCGCATGCTTGCCGTATCTCACTGATATCACGGTTGTATTTTCGCCCAAACTCTATGAGTAGATCGAGCACATTTCCGTCTCCCGGGTGAGATACTGGAACTGAGGGTGCCTTCACGAGCTCCCCGATGCAACGAGGCAATGGGATGTTCAGACATCCCTGGTCGTAGACTCCCATGTTTATATAGAGAGTGAATTTGTAGCAATTATCTGCAACAAAATTTTGAATTAATATGAGCGAGCTTAATAATGGCGATGGGAATGAGGACATAATAAGATCGGCTGGGAGATATTGGCGCCTAATAGACCGACGGTGTTGGACTCTCGGCAGGCGAGGCTCCAAACCAACCGCCCCCATTATACTTCCATGCACCGCCCCAAAACCAACGCAAAGTACAGTATTATCTAGGCTCCCTCACCAGAAGTGCAGTTTTAACGTCACTTGCTCCTCCATAAGGACTATAATCCATCAAAATCTCATCTACCTCCTCCCAGCCATGCTTGAGGTACATCCCTACCCCCTGCACACTCCCCTGGACAAAAGCCTTTGCATTTTCCTTGTCAGCCTGTTCCAACACAGGGGTTAAGAGCATAGAACCGAGCCCCTTTCTTTGGTATTCTGGTCGCACGGCCAGAATGCTCATGACTTGTAGTACTTATTAGTAAATGTATACGCGGTAGATTTTGCCATAAATGAGAAATGCAACGCAATACGAACAGTAATGCGTCTCAGGCACAACCCACTTCCTTCTCCCCCGGAGAAATTTGGTAAAGAACTCGACAACCAATTCCTCATTTGATCCTGGTACGTGCTGCTGCATTCGTATGGCCGTTTCGGGGTCTTCGGCGTTCGGATCGGGGGTATGAGGATATACCCACTTGCTAAAAGCAACAATTTCGCTAACAGGTATGAGCCGGAAAATACTGCAATGGACATAAACCATACCCTGTATCTTCAAGTACAACCTTGAAATACTTCACTCCAGGTGCTGTGAAGCTCTTCTCAAAATTCTGTATCGATTTCTCCTTCAGTACCTTCGGGTCAGACCGAGGATAGAGGTATATTATGGCTGGGTCGTCGGCGAACGCTTCGTCAAATATGTCTGCGCACACAGTCATATCTGACAGTTCGCAGGGAACGACCTTAAAGTTTGAGAAAGCCATGTTAGATAGTTGTACTGTAGAGTTTCAATGATGTTAAAGCTGAAGGCACCCGCGAAATGAACGGGGCGGGACCACGGGAGATCGGCGACAAGGGTTGACCGCATGTGGCATTGGAGACCAAAGCTTCGCCTCTTGGCATACCCTTGATCCCCCTTAAACATGTCAACAACCAACGTCCATATATTTATAGAAGCCCCCATACTATCTTGAGAAACTCCCCATTCTCTTTGTTGTCCCTCTGCAAACACCGCGCTCTAGTTCTCGCCAATGGAAGAATCCCAGACAGAATCCCAAAAGTATCTCAATGAGAACTACGCAGGCGATATAGCCGAACTCAAGAAATACGCGATTTACCTCAAACGCGTGTTCTTCTTCTTTCTCTTTGTGGTCTTCACCAATATTGTGCTGACATACTTCTTGATCATGCACCCATCCAGGCTACCTTGCAAACCCACTGCTGAATTATGCGCAGCGTGTGCGGAAGCCAATCCTGCATGGACCGACCTCTTCGCGGAAAATATCTGGGGCAAAGTGTCAACCACACTCTCATCTACACTGATCATATGCTGGGCGATCCATACCTATTATCATGGCCTGGTCTAGCCCAACAATGATAGGATGTAGGGCTGAAGCTGCACAATGGGAGACACTGCACTTAATGTGAGCTTACCTCTCATATTTACGTGTTGGCAATTATACCGTCAATGGCTGACAAGGCTTACTATGTAGGAGAAATTTTTGGAAGCATCGCCATTGTTGGAGCCTTGTAGCATCGGAAATGCTGATGAGGAGGATATCAATATGAATCAATACAGTGCCGGCAAAACTATTCTCCGAATGCGCCACGCGATGCTGTCATAGAACCCCCAAACGCTTCTTCTCATAAGAGCATCTAAGCTCCATCTCACCTCCTCACCTCACCTCACCAACCTCAAATCCCAAAATCACACCCACCATGCCCCCCAAACGCCCAACCCAACAACTAACCCATTTCCTCGCCCTCCCCCTCCACACCCCGACCTCCCTTCCCCCCCTCCACACAACCCTCCGCACCCTTCCCCCCACCCTCCCCACACACCTCCGCCCCGCCCTCCGACCCCCCACAACCCTCCACTTCACCCTCTGCGTCCTGGATCTGCGCGACCCCGTCCGCCTCTCCACCGCCCTCTCCATCCTCCGCACCCTCGACCTCCCACTCCTCTGGGCCATCGCACAGGGCCCTCCCGCCGCCGGGGGACAATTACAGAAAGATGTGCGTGTCACACTGAAGGGGCTGAAGGCAATGAGGAATCCAGAGAGCACGAGCGTGATTTATGCGCCGCCCGCGGATGAGACGAAAGCGCTCCAGCGATTCGGGGAGTTAGTCCGCTCGCACTTCGCGTGTCTGATTGGACCGCCTCCTACGCCTCCTTCTACACCTCCAGGAGCGGCAGGGCCAGCGCGGCAAGAGACGGTGATACTACCGCCGCCGAGGCCGTTACCGGGGCTGCTGCTGCATGCGACGGTGTTTAATACGGTTTATATACCTGGGAGGAGTAGGAGGGATAGGCAGCGTTTGGAGATCGATGCAAGGGCGCTGATTGAGGCGTTTGGAGAGATGGTGTGGATGGAGAATATTAGGGTTGAGGAGCTGGTGTTGTGTAGGATGGGGGCGAAGGAGGTGGACGGGGTGGAGAAGTATGCGGCGGAGGGGATGGTGAGCATGCCTTAGTTGAGTTGTACGGCGAGTAGTGAAGAATATCCCATGAGCCCTGTATAGCTGGGATTCCACTTTCTACCTCTCGACCTCCCCGGCCACTCTGAGAGAGAGACAATGCCCAAATCCTTGAGATCGCGGTGCAGGAGGGATTTGCAAAGGATGCGCTTAAAGACATCCATAAGCTAGCGGGAGCAGTGAATGCAGGTGACGGGATAGCAACGGAGAAGGAAGTTCAGGCAGTTTGTGCAAACACAGAGTCAGCTGCAGCGGATGCGACCACTGTGAGACAGGTGGCAGAGTTGCGGCTATATTTGCATTGTTGCGGCCTCCTCTTCCTATTACAGACGCAGGGAAGGTAGTAGTAGCGCTAGAGAGAATCGCTACAGCTTTGGAGAGAATTGCTACTCTCATAGAGAAGTTCGACCCGGGGATCTCATAGTAGACCCTAGTGGTTACAGCACGAGAGTGGCGAAAGTGTCAATTTAGAACGGTGACAGGATTATAACGACAGTGATAACCCATCTGCCTCATTCTCGAAACACGGGTAATACCGCTGTATTGCGTTTAATTCTAGACCCTATGTTCCTCCTAGATTGTTTATTAAATCTATCTAAGAACATTTTCTAATTTATTCGCGCTTACGACAGTTCTTCTCGCTGGTTAATGACAGAAGTGACTGCCAGGCGAGAGGATGTGCGCGCCGATCTCGTTGGTTTTTTTCGAGGAGGACGACGCGGAAGTCGTCGTTTCCAGTTCAATTGAGCTCTCCGTATATATATATATCCGTCTTCGTATTTGTTATTTGTGCGTGTGGGAAAGAGAGAAAGTGAAGTGTATGACGAGGTCTCTCGTATACCCTCCCTCTCGGCTTTCACACACCTCCCTCGGCGAAGCCTACCGTGGGCATAGCTCCAATCGCGATGGTACGCCTTTGGTGGGGTAAGGCGAGCCCGATACCTTCCACGCGACCAATTAGCGCCGCGCCGATTCAGAGCGTTTGCTCACCCTTCCCCCAAAGCGCAGGCAGGTTAGTAAGTTAAGTTTATAAATTACTATTGTAAAGGTACTTGCACTAATTGGTGGTCGCGAACGTCGGTTGACGGAGGTCGCTTCCTCCAACCTTGAGCGAAGCAAAAGTTGGTCACGACGATTAAGATATTTGAGAATGGATGCAAGGATCTTATAGCGGATGTTACCATCTTGATGTACCGATCGCTTCCGGCACAGCTTTGTGTGGGTTTACCCGATTGCGAATATATGATGCGTCGGGACGGGTATTCATATGGGTATTCACATGTAGCGAGTACCCGCAAGCTAACCAGATCTTAGATTGGGACATATATCGCAGTGTAAGCAGAGGTAGGACACGACACGCGGAAACAAACAGACCTTCGATTCAAAATCAGTTAATTACTGCTTCCGAAGCTTGTGTTGAAAATTCCATTGCGAAATATCTTATATTGCAAATACCAGAACATGCCAACCTCGATTGGTATTGCGTTGCGAGTGTCGCAGTGGATGAGAAATTTACAACCTTTGGTAACTATGAATTCATACGAGCTATTATCACCATATGAGTACTGACGCTGTAGTCTCCAATCCAATGTTTAGCATATTCTCCGGTCAAGCAGGGCCTCTTGCCAAATTCGACAGTGTATAGTCAACGTCGGTGGTCAACACAAGCTGTTGTGTCGAAAGTGCCACAGACCCAAGAGATTCAAATGCCCCTCCATCGACAACTACAAAGGCAACATGCTCCACTCCCAAGCCAAGACACACAAAAAGGGGCAGCGGAATACGCATTGTTAGTCCCTCGCTATTCCCAGCGTCACCTGTCGTACAGTTCTAACATCATAGAACCACAATGGACAAACTTGCCAATTGGGCGCATCAAGGCTCACTCTGGCCCGTAACTTTTGGCCTTGCATGCTGTGGAATCGAAATGATGAATACATCCATGCCACGTTATGACCAAGACCGGCTAGGCATAATATTTAGAGCTTCACCGCGCCAGGCCGATGTGATGATCGTAGCTGGAACGCTGACGAACAAAATGGCACCGGCCATGAGACAGGTGTATGATCAAATGCCGGACCCAAAATGGGTTATAAGCATGGGCAGCTGTGCAAACGGAGGCGGATATTACCACTACAGCTATTCCGTCGTGCGCGGTTGTGATAGAATTGTGCCAGTCGACATCTATGTTCCTGGCTGTAAGTTTTGGGAAGCAGACATTTCTAAGAAGTAAGGCTAATAAAAGTAGGCCCACCGACGGCGGAGGCGCTTTTGTATGGAATATTCAAGCTTCAGAAAAAAATGCGGCGGTCGAAAACAATGAGGATGTGGTATAGAAAGTAATGTTGGTGTCGAGGATGGGGTATTTTTTCTAGAGATAAATCAATCAACTTGTAAATTATGGTTAACAGAACTATGCCATCAACACACAAATAATCCCCACTAAGTAGTTTAGTACATTCATGAAGCTTAATGTTTTCTACGGAATATATTAATCTGCCTCCGGTGATATAACAGCAGGTCGATGTCGAATAACCAATTAACAACGGAATGCAAGCCGTTATGGGGACTGGTGTACTCGGGGATTCGGGGACTCGGGAATTGAAATAGTACTGACATCGAGTATTTTTTCGGGTCCCGTACAGAGGCATTAGGAAGCGCAAATACTTCTCTCCCTATTAAAGTAGAAATATTCGTAGGCTTTGGTACTTCGACTACATCTCGACACGTACTTGCGAGTCAAATCTTGGGAAGCATCATTCTAACCCATTCAAGAGCATTGATTCTTTTATCTGACACCCCATATACCTCACTTCTTACCCAGAGCATCCAAATGCCGTCTAAAACAGTACCCGTGATACCCTAGCGAGATGTTTCTGAGAGCAACACATCAGCGAAATGCCACGTTACGATGGGAGACAAGGCTTACGATATCACGGAATTCCTAGATTCACATCCTGGCGGAAAAGATCTTCTTCTTGAGAACGGCGGAAAAGATATAACAGACATTGTGCAAAATAAAGGTTTGCATGCTCACTCCGAAGCTGCATACGACATTCTGGAGGATTATATATTGGGCTGGTTGCCTCTCACAAGGAAGTCAGTGAGCTCAAGCAGGACAACCTAACTAAAGGCGTGCCCTCTACCACTATCTCATCTCCCTATGGATAAATACCGACTTGTTATGCCTCCTGCAATGTTTATTATCCTTGCTCTCCCATTTTGGATGCTAGCACACACACTTTTTTGCTGGAGTTGGCATGTCGCTACTGCAGTCTTCTGTGGAGGTGTCTTTGGATATATCGGCTACGACTTAACACACTACTTTATTCATCATTCTCGGCTCTCATCATTCTACCAAGCTCAAAGAAATATCATCTTCAGCACCACTTCATGGATTACGAGAATGGATATGGGATCACCAGTCGCTTTTGGGACAGAATTTTCGGTACGGAACTAACGGAGCCAACCTCAATGGTGGCCAAGTCTATCAGCAAGCGATCATGACCTATGTTTTGTGCTTTTCTATTGAATAATATTGAATAGCCGGGTTAGACGGCGTTAAGGGCATATTACACCCTTGACACGGCAGAATAATGGGATTTCAACTAGTTAACCAGACGCTGAGCTTTGTAAAAGAAGCACTTTGAATTGCACAGCTTAGATGTTGCATAGAAGGCAGTATGCTAGTTTCATAAGTAAGCGTTGAGGATAACTGAAGAGCAGAGGAGGCATTTGAAAAGATCTAGTGTACTTTAATATTAAGGGAATTACTCTAACTTAAAACTGTTATGCTTATTTATTTAATCTTACCAGCTTCATCCTGCAACTGTTCCTATTTCATTAAACATCGCGTATTATGAACAAAATGCCCTTCCCAAATTGAGCTGAGTTAAGAGGAAGGTCGGCCCAAGGTACTCCAGTGTCAAATTCAAAGCCGGAATATCACAATACGCTGAGTCATGTTAAAGTGGCCGTGACCGTACGAAACTCGTCTTCCTGTCCTAGTACCGTTCCCATCGGTGTCCTGACCCCATTGGCATTTGGAATGTTTAGCAGCTCTCGGCCAATAGCTTTCATCTCTAGATTCGTCCTCCTGCCTAGTGGCCAAACTTCCGTAAACTCCTTTAAGGCCCCAATACCAAGACGGATGCGCTCTCGACCCTCGGCGGCTTTATTAGACTCAAGCACCAAGTTGCAGGCGGCCATTTGGCCCATGATGGCCATAGCAACACCGCATATTATTAGAGGCGTGTGCTTCAGAATAGGGGTTGGAAGGGCCATCATGCCAAGCAATGTTTCAAGACACGAGAGTGTCTTGTTGGTGTGGAGCGCGTAAGCTTTTTGCCTCATCCTCGTCATTTGTTCTGATGAAGGCGTAACTGTGCATTTTGACGAGCCTTCCACACCGCTATAGGCGAGACGTGATCTTGGGCGATGAAGGTAGAGCACGAGTCTATGTCAAATCAGCATCAAATATTTGCGAACGAATTGCGTCAGAATAGTATTTGTGCGAGCTGCTTTCAAATTAAGTACTTACAAATTGATGAGCATGTGCGCTTGAAAATTTACTTCATCCATCTTTCCACTCTCATGGATTATCTGCTTCTTAGATTCTGGCAGATGAACGACCCAGCTGACCAGTTTTGCATTTGCTGCGGTTGCCGCATGGTCAGAAGGCTCTCCAGCTTGGCTGATGGTTGGTAGTACAGAGCTGATGATTCGCGCCCCATCAATAAGGTAAGTAAATGACGAGAAAGCAATTTCTTCATCTGAAAACTCTCGAGTTTCATACTCCAGTAATGATTTCGGAGCTGGTATATTCTGCAGATTCGATTTAGTCCAACTTGTAAGAGCTCTTGTGGAGTTCAACTTACTCCTTTGGCATACTCTCGCTCCTCGCAAGGCAGATCAACGTCAGTTGGGATATTTGACAGCCTAAATGATGTCTCATGCATAACACCAGCGAATGTGCCATCCATAATGAAGAGCAGCCACCACGTCCTCCTCCAGCTTTCTTCTAAAACAGCGTTACCTTCTCCGTTCGCTTGTGCAAATGACCTAGACTGCATTTTAATCTCTAACGCCATAGTGATAGCCCTGTCAAGGAGTACCCGAGACTCTTCAAAATTGTTACAGCAGTGCGTCGCTAATGCAAAAAGCATGAGAGCTTGCACGGAGAAGCCAGTCATCGGTAGATTCCCTGCTGACAGCTGAACACTTACTTTGTGCCTCAGATATTCCGATGCTATATGTGGAGTGTATAGCGATCCAATATATTCCATCACGTGCTCTACCTGTTCTAGGGATACCGGGTTCGATTGAAGCCGTGAGATTAGATAGCCCCGAGGCAAAGTAATAGGATGGGCGTCATGAAAATACGTGTAGTATGAGTCGAGAAACTGCATTGTCGAGTAGTCACGGTCATGAAACGAGCTGAGACCACTAGAGGCTTCAGAAGTCTCGGGCGTCGTACCGTTAGGAAATAATGCCGGCACTGCAATGTTCGCAGGTTGATATTGAAGCGGACCGTGTAGGTCTAAACCTTCAGGCCAATGAGGATCCAAAGCAGTCTTTTTCCGCCGCCCCTTTGAGCGCTGTCCACCCCTCCTTGACTTCGTATAAGAGCAAGTGCGATTGTCCGACTGACATTTTGAGCAGGACGGAGTCCGCGCGTCACACCTGATGTGGCGTGTTCTGCACGGTATGCAGGCCAGTGAGACCCTAGATCCAGCTTTTGGGTCTACTTCTGCACATCCAGCTTTTGGGTCTGCTTCTGCACCCTCTGCCACTTCAAGCTGGTCTAGATGCATGTAGAATTCGTCTTGCTGGTAGGAGAAAAGGTCGGCATCAAAGTAGAAATCCGTATCCAGGTCTAGCTGTGATGAACTCATATTCACATGCTATAGAGATGGCTACTGTGTAATAGTATGAAAGGCCCCTTGTGGTGGTAACATATATTGTCAAATAGAGTTGATTGTGTAGTGGGAGGAGTTGTACGAAGGCCTGAAAAAGATGAGGCTGCACAACGCGGAGCCAGTTCCGTTGAATTGATTTACGGGTGGCGAAGTAACCCGTGATTAGGAAACGGGACAAAAACAATACAGAGCGACGCTCTATGAAACCCAAAATAACCCAATGGTCGAAGTTTCTAGTTATTAAACGTGCCAAAGTATAGGTTTTGGTGAATTCCTATCATGCTCTCGTCGTAAAGATAATTCTCCTCAGTGCAACATTAAAAATTGCTCCGTGGTGGTGAGTCAGCCGGGTCAGCCCGGGTTCTCTCGTCATGGATCCCCAAACGGGCATCATCCTCGCAAGTCCGCCATCCTGCTAGTCTGCTCGGCGGATTATTATACCGTGGGATCCTACTGTGGCAGCGGCTTTTTTATGGAAGTTAAATTAGGCTAATAAAAAAGGAAACATAACCGATTTAAATTTCCAAGTGTCACCAGAGGTGTCGAGAGTGCAATACGCAACGACATAATACTAATCACACTCACATTCACATTCACGCTTATCCAATAGCAACCGTTGCGGGACAAGATTAAGATCATGGTTCTGGTGTCGGAACGTCCCGGATCCGCAGCCGTTGCATACTGCATTACGTTAGAATTATTTGCTTGTTAGAGGGATGACTTGAGTTGCGGGTTAATCAAATTCCCATTAGATGTGTGGAACTGTGGCCTACGTAGCCTTACATCCAGTTATGCATTATCTAGTTTACATTTATAGAACCGTAACCATAAAACGAACATATTATAAATATTGTCAAGGTCTCTACATGTTGGGATATTGCTACTATAGTTGCATAAAATATAATAATATTGTTGCGCCTTTTAGTAATTACCGTCATCTAAAGCTAAAATACCACTGACTGCAGAGTCCAACAGATGAAAATGGAGAAAATGGAATGCGTCCTAAATAATTACAGAACTTTCTCATTTTATAACTATAGTACATTCTACAAACCATTCGATGTCGTGCTACTGTGGTGGCAGGCGACATCCCTCCTGCACAAGACCGTCTAACCGCTTTATGGCAACCTTTATTATAACCCGTCTAAACTCATTTGCGTAAAATCGGTAGTCTCATGCCCTATGTTATACACCTTTCACTTAGAGAACTTTTGTCTCGTTGGCCTGCAGTGAGTGATGTTAGCCATACTCAACATACAGGTTGACGTAGAACTTACTTCAGCAACAACGTCGCCACAACTGTCAGGGCAGCCCCAAGCAGACTAACAATGTAAGTATTCTTAATCGCATCTACCACCACAACCATAATTTTCTGCTGCACCTCAATAGTCTGTGCGAGGATCGACTGTTTATCTGTTCCCTGAATAATCGCCCGCACTGTCTCAAGTGGCGTGCTAGGTGGCAGCAAAGCCGCCACGGACTTCTGCGCGACGTTCAGAAACAGGGAGCCGGAAACACACAGCGCAACGGTTAGCCCAACATACTGTGCCATGCAAATAAAACCTATGGTGGAGGGAATATCATGTGCCTTGACTTTAAATTGTGCAACAGAGTAGAAGAGCTGACCGACAGCGCCCGCCCCTACGCCAACCAGGGAGCTATATCCGTAAACTTTAGACTGGCTGCTAGTGATGTTGACGTCCGCATCTAAATATTTTAATGAGATTAGAAACGATCCACCTCGAGAAACATCTCACCGAGGTACTTACAAAATAGAGCTTCACCGATAGTGGCTAATATACCACCACAGAAGAACCAGGGCCACCAATGACCTGTCTTTGAGACGACGACTCCACCTAGCATTACCATAAAGACGTAGGTCATGACAATAGGAAGCAATCGCACAGCTGCATCAACAGGGCCATCGCCATGGACCAACTGGAAGAATATAGGGATGTAATAGATTGGTACCTAGCATGCATTAGTTGACTCCTCATTAAAGGTTAACTCGGAATTAGGTTAATATACCAAAACCGATCCGGCGATCGACGCAGTTATGAGCCACAATAGTAGCATGTCTTTATTCAACATGAACTGAACTGGGAATATTCTGTCATCTTCTGTTGTTAGGATGCAAAACGTCTGCTGGAGTGCAAACAGGACGAAGAGCACAGCCGACGTGACAAACAATCCAATCGTCTCCCCGCTGCCCCACAGGTAAATTGTACCCCCAAAACTTATCGCCATGACCCCTGAAACAGAAGCTCCGATTTCAAGAACAGCACCTAACCAATCCATCTTTGCCCCTCTTGCAGTGAAGGAGATCTGCTGTCCCTTTTTCGGATCCCAGCTAGGAACCATGAAGATGATGATAGGTCCGAAAATGCCAAAAATGACCTAAACAATCGTTAGTACGCTGGTCTGGTTAATATATATAGGGCCGTAGCGTTACGTTACCAGATTTATGTAGAACGCCCAGCGCCAGGTTGCACCACTCTCAGCAAAGGCCCCTCCAATGACTGGTCCAAGGACAAAGCCTGCACCCCAGCTGAGACCTGTGTAGCTCATGTATTTCGGACGTTCCTGTTCAGATGTGTTGACCGAAATAACTAGATAATGGTTTCGGTTAATAACATAAGATCGGATGTGATTGATATACTAACGTGTCAAAGATCCGATATAAACACCAGAAGCACCCAGTCCAGCAATAGCCCTCCCCACGATCATTGCATTCATTGTAGGTGCAGCACCACAGAGCGCAGAGCCAATTTCAAATACCACAGATGAGATAAAGTATAAATGTTTAGCATCCCACAAGGTATAAACCTTAGACCAGACAAGAATAGTCGACATCGATGACAACGTGAACGCCGTTCCTAGCCAAGGAAGCTTCTCGATCTCACCCAATGTTAATACAACATTAATGCCAATGTCGGCAACAATGGTGTTGTCTAGGGCATAGAGGAATGTCGATCCCGTAATAGCAAAGACAACGAGGGCCCACTGAAATACACATGAGCTTGATACCAACATATCTAGATTGTGAAGCTTACTGTAAATCCCTGAACACTTCTGACTGGCATTTCTAAGGCCTCAGGATCGGCTGCAGGTGGGCCTGGAGGAACCTCAATATCGGCCTCCTTTTCGGCGAGAGCCTTTATTGATGCACCGTTATGGCTGAACAACAAGTCATCTGGCCCAGCCGCTACTTGATCAAAATTCGGCATCCTGTGAAGGGTTTCCGTACAAGGGTGGTGATGAGGTGAATATTACCGATTGTCATTTGCCTTAAAGAGCCTAGAAAACTAAGCGCAGGTCACCTTATATGAGGGCCTCGCTCGGGGTTTTCGGAGTGATCGAATCGTAAAAACCACCCGTTACGGGTATTAAGGATAGGTTTTTACCCGTTAGTGGAGCTCTAGCCAACAGTGGCAGAAAAAGCGGAGATCCTAGGAAGGGTCACTATTTGACGGAGGAGATTGTGGCTTCTCGTTCTGGCTTTTGGGTTGCCGAGTACCCGTCGACTCCATCTGCATCGATCCCCGAATACCCGCGGACCCGTAAGTTCAGATGTAGCACCTTGCCTGCTGCAAATCAGCACCTTAAACCATATCATAAGTCGTGAATCCTGCTGTAGAGATGATGTAAGTACGTCTTCGGCCCCCCTTAGCACTTTGCTTTCGTTGAAGCTCATACCTTAAATTCAGCAAATATGGTGTTTTTTAAAGTCGCAGACATGGAAGAGCCAAAGTACGATTTAACGTAAGCGATCGAATCAACCGATAGTATCCATTAGCTTAGCTGTAGTCCTCTCGCAGACGTCCATTCCCGGACCTTGAAGTCCTCTTTAAGTACAAATTTCTTAACACCCCCGACAAGTCGATCATGGGAACGAAAGTGACCCACCCTCCGAACGCTTCAACGCCACCCTATACCCATGCCGGAGCATTCGTGGCGGTACACGTCCTCACAGGAAGCGTTCTCAACAAGATGAACGACAATCCGATGATAGTTTTTACGAGGCTCCAGGATGCATGCAGACATCGTATTAACGATAATGCCTGCAAGACTGAGGAAGCGAGCCTGTTTGTCACGATGGTAATGGATACAGGAAAGATGGAGGCAATTCTGGAAAAAGATGGCGTAGCGGGGCTTGTTGTAATTGATGAGGAATACAGGCAGGAAGTGATGGCACAGATAATGAAGTTGCAGGCTGAACAACAGGGGTCCTGAAGGGAGCAGGGAGCATGAACCTGTGCCATAGGGAAATAGTGCAATATCACATATGAATTGGAAGATCGTTGTATTAGAAGTTTAGAATGCTGAACTTAAAGTATATATCTACCGCGATTGCATAGGCAGACTTGTTAAATTAAATCGCAATTAGCAGGATAGTATTTAAGCAGCGAGATGGTGCTAATAAAGTTGAAGGATGTGTCTTCACCTTAGTGTTGTGTCACAACGTTCTCAACTATTTCATTAGCAAGCTTAGAAGAATTTGCAAAGGGAGGCATTGTTTTCTATTGCACAAACGTCTCAGAGCAGAATTGAACATAACAAGCTTTCCTTTTTCTATTCTGTAAATGACGCCACGGCTTCTATTATGAAATCAACAGTTTCCTTCGGCCTGCTCAGCATCGGCGAATGGCTGCTCTCAACCTCTCGCAAGGTGATATTTGCATTGGAATCCTTCGCAACTTGCACAAGCATCATCTGAGCCTGAACAGGGAAAGCCTTGTCCTCTGTACATGCCAAAAACCAAACCGGCACATCCTTCCAGCCAGCATAAGAATGCTCGCCACCCTCCATCAAAGCTTTCAGCGACTGTTTCTTCAGTTTGGTGACCCAGTAATCGCCCTCTGCCTCGGGAAGGTCGTGGTAGAACAATTCCCTAGGTGGAACTGTTATGATGGCAAAACCGCTCGGATCAGCCCTCCATGATGGCGGTGGTTTGCCGCCAAGACCGTCAATGAAGCTTACCCCTGTCTGGCCGAATCCTGAGGCCATCATGACGATGCCGAGGACGTAGCCGGATTGGTCGTTTGAAGATGGCGGAACATTTTGCTTGACGCGGGTGAGGCCTTTGATTGCACTCTGGCCGACTGCACCGCCGTAGGAGTGCACAACAACTACAACATCATGCCCTTGTGTGGTCTCCGCTGCGATGGAATCTCGAACGGCGTCGACGTCTTCTCCGAAAGTTGCTGAATCATTCCCCGCTGTTGATGGAAGAGCTACGGGTACACATTTGTACTGCTGCGCCTCTAAGAGTGAAGAAACTTTATCCCATGTTTCAGTACTGTGCCATGCTCCAGGCACCAATATGAGTGTGGGCTTATCAGACATAGTGAAGTGATGGGAATGCTGAGGTTAAGGACCAAAGCACTGAGTAAATTGAGGAGCTGAAGGGAGCAGCTTAAATAGAGAAGAGTCGTAGATATTAGAACAGAACAAGCGGCGGACACAAGCCTTTACTTAACTTGGCATTACTGCAAAGATTCCCTACCGCGCCACTCCGTAAATCTCTTCTCGGACCTTTTCACGGTTCTCGTCATATTCTAGGGGCTCAGCCCAGCCAAGGGTATGTGCATATGTCCGTGGAGGAGCTAGGACACCTCTCTGGGGCGACACTCGTCCACACGCACTGAGTAGGAGCTGGCCAATTGCCCGCTCCCCGAATACCATACCCTGCAGAGCCAGGGGTATTCACTTGTAACGGGTACCCGCAAACCCGCTAACCAAATTTGGCAGATCTATATATCCGGCGACCCGTTGCCGGTAGCTCGCTTATCCCGCAAATCTGCACTGCCTAGTCGATTCCCGAATACCCGATGTGGCATGTTACGTGCTGGAGATCGGCCACTTAAACCATGTGATAACTCGTGAATCGTGTCGTTATGCTAAATTGTTTTGCAGTTTAGAAAGTGTACTGGTGTAGCGCCCATATGATGGTCCCGCGAGCCAAGCACTTGTTGTGCGGCGAGAATGTGGGACGAGGACATATTCCCGCAATAGCCTATCGCTCGGGAAGGTGAAGTTTTTAATATCCTACAACAGATCGCTAATTATTATCTCGTCTTTCCGAGTTGCTCGCAGTTTCATATCGGTTTTACCATCAACTCTTTCCTCTTATTTAGTTTTCGCCTAAATTAGATTCTGTTCTACTAAGTCGTAAACCACTTTAGAGAGAATTACTACTCTTATAGTAGACCCTAGTAATAGTATAAGAGTAGTAGAAGTGTTAATTTAGAGAGTAGTAATAAGATAGGATTAGTAGAAGAATTTAAGAATAGTAATAGGATTATAATAATAGTAATAACCTATCTACCTTATTCTCTAAACATAGGTAATATTACTATATTATAGTTAATACTAGACCTAATATTCCTCTTGGATTGTCTAATAAATCTATCTAAGAACATTTTCTAATTTATTTATACTTATAACATTTCTTCTTACTAGTTAATGACAGAAGTGGCTACTAGCCCTCTACTATATTAAGTTCACGTCTAAAGGCAAGATTGTTATTACTTAGTAGGAGGGAGGACCTCTCTAAAGGTCATCCTCTATACTTATGTTTTAATACAAGAACAAAAACCACATACAACTATAGACTTAAGAGAATTACGCATCCCGTCCGCTCTGCCATACACATGCTTGTAATTCAGTGGCTTAATACTTTTAATCGTGCTAATAGGCCTAGCGTGGAATCTGAGCCCCTTGCGGCCTTAAGGGGTGAAGCTAGGGTGAGCAGGGTGAGCAGGGTGAGGCGAAGCGATGATTTTGTGTCAATTTTCGTGTCAGTCTCGCGTCGATTTCTAATGGTACTAGAGTGTGGCCGTTTTAGCTTACGTACCTGTTCAGGTGCCTTGGTCTTATTTTCTATGTTGCACCTGTGAGCCATAAATCTGAGCCACGTAAACTGAGACCCCCAAAAGGTGCAGAGGTGCCACATCAAAGCCACAAGACTGTGAAATTCACGTAATTTGGAGATTTGGAGGAGGAACAAAACCAACGACATTCGAAGTTCTCACAGGCATGGCAATTCCATCTACTGGACAATAGTGATCTCATTCTATGATCATAGGCGCTCAGCAGTCATCGCTCGGTGGTGATTGGGGTGGCTGCGACTTCAGTTTATATAAAAGAATTTCCTGGCTAAAAATCCACTCTAGGCATAGCATTTCATTGCCCCGCCCCGTTATATAAGTTAAATAGCATTGATGCTTTATACAAAATATTTTGAAAGCAACCGAGTAGGCGTTTCCGCCTCCACGGACTTCCTCAATCAAAAACAACTAAACCGCAGAAATAATTGTTCACTCAAGTGAAACATATTTCAGTGAAACATCCCACAGTTCCCTTGCGCCGGCCACATCGAAGGCATGCTGGCCGTAACCTGGAGCCCACATCCCCCCTGCGGGATCATGCGGAGTTGATATCTGGCAGTTTTCCAGGTACTTTCCCCCTTGACCATTAAGATCCTTCGATACAGCCGCCCACACACTAGTAGCAGCGCCCTGAGCTGGGTTCATGTAGCTGGCCATAAGTTTTGGGTCCTGGGTTATGGCTTTGATCTCTTCCTCTGACATGTGTTGGCCTAGGTTGGTTGTAACGGCCCCCGGATGAACGCTGAAGGCGTGGAGTCGGTTAGACCCATAGCGCCTCTCGATCTCGTTTGCAGTCCACAGATTTGCTGTTTTGCTCTGCCCATATGCCTTCATTGCGTCAAACTCGCCGTCGAAATTGATATTCTTGAAATTGACGGAAGAAAACTTATGCCCAGTTGAGGACAGAACAATTACTCTTGATTCGAACGACGGGGTGGACGCCTTCAGTAGAGCCGGTGTGAGGAGATTGATGAGGAGAAAATGTGACAGGTGATTAACTCCAAATTGAAGCTCGAACCCGTCCTTCGTGAGTTCTTTGCGGGTCATCATGACTCCTGCGTTTGCAATCAAGAGATGCAATCGGTCATTCTCTGCAAGTAGTGCCGAAGCACAAGCCCGAACGCTATCCAGAGACTCCTGGTCAAGCTGCAGAAGATGGACATTGGGAGACTCTGAAAGCTCTCCGAGGGCTTTCTTTGCCTTTTCGAGGCTTCGTGCTGTTAGGTACATTTTTGCCCCAGTCTTGGACAACGCCTTTGCTGTCTCGACTCCGATGCCCGAAGAACAACCTGTTATTAAGATCACCTTGTCCGCCCACTTTCCAACCAGACCTTCGTCTTGGATAATCTGTTCGGCTGTTGGGCGTGCATCCCCGGGGCCTTTCGGGTGTTCGTAAGCTGCAGCGTATCGAGAACTCATGATGAGGTGCAAGCGTAGTAACGTATGTAGAATTGCTAACGAAATAAAGAAGTCTTTTGTGCTTCACGAGGAACAGACGGGAGTTACGTCTCTATATATACGAAGCGACGCTCGGATTTACGGCGAGGTAGCTCTATCATGCTACTCGCGGTGACCTACGTAAGTTTGCGCTTATATGGTTCTCGCGAGTCATGACGACAAAGATTTGAGCGTGAGGATTGCCGCTTGACTCTCATACGTTGTTCAGTAGCTCAGTTTAAAGTTACGCTAATGCAGCTGGGTGACAGCCGCATTATTAGCGCATTCGTGGTTTCTCGGTAGCGGTCTTTCGCCGTGACTATAGGTTGGTGTTAGCCAACACCCGTCCTGCTCCATCCGGTTCTCTCCTCCTTCATATCGTATCACAATATTCGCGTTTATGAATGCACCCTGCTGTTAGATATGGAGGTGAATGTTCAGCGCCATATATCGGCCTCGGTCCCCGCCCACGGTTCCACTTCGCAGCATAACCCACCGCATATTGCATTCCGGATGCTAGATGATTGGACCGGCATCACTGATCCGAAAAGAAGGAAAATAGCGCAGAATCGCTTGAATCAGAGAAAGCGCCGTAAGTCCGCCTTTCCCTCGTCAGCATCAATTGACCTTCTATCTAGGTCGCCGCCAGCGCTGTGCTGTGGACAATGCAGAGAGAGAGGACCGGCTGGCAACGCCACCTATAAGCCTTGTTGGCAACTGCATCAACCACTTTGCATGTCTAAGGGATCTTTACAGGCTTGGGATTCATTCGGAACAGGCGAAATGGGTCGCCTGTCAGCTGGAACACATATGTTATAGCCACTACCTAGCCGATTCTCCTCGCACGGAGCTTCTCCTCGGCCTGACGCAAGTAAACCTAATTCGGGCTCTGATGTTCAATATCGATGTCCTAGGGTATACGTCGACCCAGATGCACAACGATGCCTTGTCTCCTTTCTGCATTGCTGGTCCCTCACGGGTTGGCGATGAATTGGCTTCCCTCCCTCTTAGCTTACAGCCGACTGCTCTCCAGCGCTCGACTCCACACCACCCATGGCTTGATCTATTCCCAATAACTCAAATGCGCGATAATTTGATTGCCGCTGAGTCTTTTATAGATGAATACGGGCTCTGCGCAGACCTATGTAGCTCAATAGAAGGGACAGCAGGCATACTAGTCTGGAAAGACCCGTGGGATCCTAGCGGCTGGGAGGTAACGAGCTCATTTGCGTCTGTATGGGGCCTGGCAATCAAGGATTGTTGGGATTTGTTTCGGTCTACGAACTATTGGCGCCTAAAACGGGGAGGAAAGCCGTTGTTTTGTATCCCATCGGTTGTATATACGCCGAGGCAGACATAGGTTACCTCGAATTTCAATATCTGGCCATTCCGCAACGAGCCTCTATGAAATAAGATGCGATTAGGGCGTAGACAGGCGTGAACGCGAACCAAAATCATCATGTAAGTCTCATGGATACGCGTATAAATTATTTGCTATAATCACCTCCTGCGAGTAGTCGACTTTCAGACAAATGCTGACCCCGCCTCCGCCCGAACAGCGGGAAAAGATAATTACAGTCCTTGCTCTGCTGTTGTGCAAGGGCTCGAGAAGCACCAACAGCATGTGTCAAGGTTGTCGATTGCTCTTTGGTCAAGAGGTGATGCAATACTAGCTGCAGCCAGTTTGTACGGACTTAACGGACTTTAAGGGGAATGCCCATCCTGTATGCTCTTGTGAGTAACTCTCACCCTTAACGTTAGGTGAAAGTTACTCACAAGAGCATACAGGATGAGCATTCCCCTTAAAGTCCGTTAAGTCCGTACAAAGTCAACAATATAGGCAATATTTACAATCAATCGTTGGGGAGCAGGGTGGACCGTCCTTATGTGGGGTCGTTTTGTCCTGCGGAGCCAATTCTGCAAAGAAACATCATCACCTTTATTCACTATCCTCTACAATGAGTCTTCCGAGCTTTTAGAGCCAATCTAAGATAAGAGAACAGTTATGGTAAACGGCGGCAATGGCGGTATAGGCTACGCATTGCCTGAGGTTTTATCACTGCGAACGCAAAGAGGGTTATTGTCATCAGAGGAAGGACAAGGACATTAATGAGTAGGAGTTGGCGGTTGGTTCGGAAGCAAGATACTGGCCTAGAAAACCAAGTTTACTAGCTCAATAGCAGTCCAGAGTAGCCTTATATTATAACACCTGGCCTGCTGTTGCCTGTCTGGAATATACCAGCGCTTTCATATTGCTAGAGCTTTACTTGCCACGTGCTAACGGACCCGCTGAATGTATTAGTCTACGGACTTACCATTAACCTGCGGACTTACTACTAGTCTACAGACTTACTAGTAATCTGCGGACTTACTATTAGTTTACTCTTGGACTGCGTTTCTTTAGAATATCTATGGCCATCTAAAGTCGCAGTGCATCGCGTTCATTACATCTTAATACAAGACCCACTTCGTACGTGTTGACGTGGCTGCTATTAGGTAGCTAAGGGGGACAACCGGATTATCGTGAGGCATTAAAAACTTAAGGGCGGCGACGCTCACCTACTAGTCTAAATGGCACTGTCCTGAGTATTAAACCGCTTCAAGCTTGAGATCAGTGGATTAGTAGTTGGGTGGGTGACCACCAGCAAATACCCACTGTTGTTGTTTTTTGTTATTTTTTTTTTACTATTTTTGTCGTTGCGTGATAACAACCTCTTCAATTGGTATAACGTATTTCCCGTACGAGTGGCCCACCCGAACGAGTGGCCCACCAAAACACCAAAATTGACTATTACTGCCTACTACTACACCACCACCCTACATAATAACCCTTATTCGATCGTAATTGAATCCTTGGGCCTCTCGCACGTACGGGAGTTATGGCCCATAATAC